>NC_135273.1:8211767-8512600 GCF_051311805.1 Agelaius phoeniceus | reverse complement strand
CAAATTACCTATGAAATAAGCAATACATTTTTAATTCGTGATTTGGATGGTCAAAATTAGAAGAGCTTAGTCTGAGTCTCTCATTGTCACTTCAAATTTCACAGATTTCTCAGAAATTCCAAAGATGTAAGATCAGTCTCATTTATGAGATCTTTAACCTCATTCTTTGAGGCTCAGCCCTCTGAGGTGAATATGCTTATAAACTTTAATTCTCCTGATTAGCTAAATTATCTGGCTCTTAGAGGCAAAAATAAGAAATAAATCCAAGCAAGGAATTCAAGACTTGTTTTTTATAATGAGGTGGGAGTTTAGAATCCCCACCACTGATGAACATTTTTCAGCTGCAGGAAAAGTGTCTCCCCTTTCTGCCTCTCCAGGGGTTGAAAATCTTGATATAAGTTGTTTAGAAAGCTTTTGTTTGGCATTTTTTATATACATGTGTTTATGTTAAGGAAGCAGACTAAAGAAATATGCATTCCCTTTGTAGTAGATGATAATGTTATTTTTGAGGATATAAACAATTCAAAACACTGAATTTCACTATGGGTTTATTATGTAAATTTTGCTTCACTCTGTACACACGATTTAAAAAAATAATTTTTGGAGAGTGAAATTTCCCAGCAGAATATGAGAAAGTTTCCAACTGCTCATTAGCCATTGAGAAAGATGGACAGCCAAACACAGGATTTAAAAATCCAGATGAAGTGAGCTATGCTTTATTTCCCTGTGCTTTAGCTACTTATAGATAAAGAATAAGAAAAACTTAAAGAATAATTCCCAGGTAACTAAATGTAACATACATCACTGGCAAGATCCCTTGAAGCTTTTGCAGCAAGCAAAGGCAGAGAATCCAGTTTCATCTCAAAGCCCTGGCCTTTACTCTTCTCCCAGCCTTCTTTGTACTTAACCTGAGAAAGGAAAGACAGCAACATGTCACTAACACAAACACACAGGATTTCCCAACAAACATGGAAATTATTCAGAGAAAAACAGAAGCATAAATATGCTCAGTCCACAAACTGGGACCTTCTTAAGTAACACTTCATTGAAATTTTGAGCTAATTAATTGTCTAGGATTGAGTCAAAATTTTATTCTTGGAGTTCACATGCACTTAATGTCCCAGAACATCCAGCGATAATTCTCAATTTCAGATAGATAGGGAGGAGGGAGGGTTTTTCAAAATTGCCTCTGGTTATGTCTACCTATGAAAATAGTATAGATACTGGCATTCATGATGCTTTTAATAGACTTACATTACTGTAAAGATGATGACACATTTTCTGGAAGCATTTAGCATTTATCATTTGGCTTTGTACTAAACAACATGAAATATGGTGGAAAATATTGATGGAAAATCCCAAAATAGGAGCTGATCCATAGGCAGAACAGCTATTGCTGAGAAACACTCATTTCAGGATTTTTCTTTCCCATCCCCAAACTATAACCAGTCAAGCCCCACACACTGAATTTGAAGGTGCAATTCTTTACATGAGAGAGCATTCAAAAGGAATCCAGCTGGTGTGCCCTGAGATCACCCCACAGGTGAAGCAGAGGTCAGTGCAGCATCCCTCATAACAATCTCCTGATTGTCTTCAAAAGCACACTCATGAGCCACACTATCTCACAAACACCAGTGAAATGCATGAGAATCACATCCTTAACTTCTGAAAGTTGGTGGAATTTTTTTAAGTAATAGTTTTTTAAGCTCTTTTTCAAGATTCCACTTGAAATTCCATTAAAGCAAGATCAAATATATCTTCATCTGTACTCTGCAAGCACCTAATGAAGGTAGAAGGTTTTCAGGAAGCCCCAGTTTCTGGATTTGGCTTTTTGCATGTTTATATTTATCCTGCTCTTTATCAAGCCCAGCAGTGGGCTTGATCCAAGTTGGCAGAAGGCACTGTTTCTTTCCATTGACTTCAGTGGACTTTGAATTACTAAAACTGTGAAAATGTTGGTTCTTCATACAAATTTCAACTCAGAAGCAGCTAATTTTGTGGAGTGAATACTGATTTAAAGAAATTCAGATCATCAGAAAATATCTTGGAAAAAAAAGTCTAGAGGTTTCACTGCCCTTGAAATTGGATCTCTGCCTATTCTGGGAACCATATTTAATGTTGTTTAGTATAAAGCCAAAAGCTTCCAGAAACTGTGTCATTATCTTTAAATGAATTTCAGTCTATTAACAGCATCATGAATGCCAGTATTTCCCCAAGGCTTGACTTACCTCACTGTATAACTCAGCATTGGCTTTGGCTTTCACTAACAGTGGTACATCCTGAGGTAGAGTGTAATTAGATTTTGTCTTCTCATACTGGGCCCGGTAGTTCACCTGTGTATGTTGAAAAGATCAACAAGAAACTCAGTTATTTTTAACTTAATAAAAATATAAAAATTAGTCTGAATGATTGTTAAATTTCAGATTATTGGTGCCATAAATTATAAATACACTCATAGGAGTTTGTAATACAAGTATGAAGGCAATAAGGCTAAATTTTACTTAACAGTAGGAAGTAGAAATTTACTCTATAAACAAAAGAGCTGCTGATTATCTTTAAGTACAAAAGATATAATTTAAAACCTTCCCTTAATAAATACACAGAAAATAATTTCTTAAAAAAGCACACTGATACAAAACAAATGTGGAGACAAATATTAGATCTACTAGTATGCTTGCCACATCTTTGAAAGTGATTTAATTTAATTTGTATTCTTGGTTTGGCTATGAATCTGCTGAAGAACTGTCAAGAATAAAACACAAATGCTATGAAATTAGATTATTCCATCATTCTAATAAACAACAGGGGCTAATGGGAGAACTTACATCACTGATCTGCTGTGCATTTATTTTGGCTTGAGCAATTTGTGGAGTGCTGGCCACAGAGCTGTACTTCAGCTTGTCTATGCTTTGCCTGTAGTTTACCTAATTTAAAAAAAAAAAGATTTAGTAAAGGAAGAAATGGTCAGACAGGAAAATGAAAGATTGAATAGATGAAGTTTTGCTAACTAATACTCTGCATAAAACATTACTTAAACCATAATAAATAGAGCTGAGGGAAAATGCCAGGATCTCTTGGATGAGACCTGCGTTAGTGCCCTGAAAGTTTCCCTGTCTGAGGTCACAGTTTTTATCCCACTCTGAAAATCACTTCACTTATAATCCCTTCCTGTCAAACCCACAAATTCTTACAAAGATGCAGCACCAGCTGCAAATCACTGCTATAAAACTCATTTTCTTAACCATCACCTAGACAATTTTTATGTTTATCAGACAAGATTAATTGTAACTGTCTATGAAGAGTTCTGTCCAGTGTACCACTGGGTAGAGCAAATGAACCTCTTATACTTGGTCTTTACTGAGTTTGAATGTAATAAATTAACCATAGAATTTCCCTGTGTGGTCAGAGTTTTTTGTGGATGTCGAGAAAAGAAAAATACTTACTTATAGTACAAAAAAGTCATTTTAATGTCAGCCAACAAGAGGACTGAACCCCATTAAATTACTAACACATTAATATGGTAGCAACAACAATAAGTTATAAAAGAAATATGATAAAGCCCCAAATTATGCTCGATAAAAAAAAATCATACGATGCTTCCTTTCAAACCTGTTGCTGCCTCATGGAGAACTCTGCTATACTACAAAACACAATTATTATTCTCTGTAGGCCCTCATTAATATTCACTGTAGTTAATCACCACTTTGCAAACATTGCAAATCACATTGTTTAAAACTAGTTTCTTAAGAACATTTCTTTCCAGTAAAGTGGAGCATATTTCTGGAGACTTTGAGTTACTGAAACTATTTCAATGCAAACCTTCTTATCTCCTGTATCCTCACATAAACTTCCTCATTCTGCCAGAATGATAAAAGCTAGGAAAAAAGGCCTGAATTATCTCACAGGTCCAAAGTGATTAAGGTACTTAAAACAGTGCATTTTCTTCCTCAGAGACAGAGAGAATTTTAATTCCATGGAAAGGGATCATTTCTTTTTAACTGAAACTGAGTATTTATTGCTACTTGTGATTACTTAGTGTATGAGAGAGGTGTATTCCTCAAGGAGTTCAGAGTAAGCATGTTGATTATTTGGGAGTGCACAAATCCTGGGAATAATGCGAAATCCTAGATCAGGACTGGTGCAACTGAGTCTCTGTGGAATTGTGTGTTTCAAACCCTGATACTGACTATCAATTGTGGAGCCACTGGAATTGCTGAAATGGTTTTTACATTTTGGACATGAATTTATGATTACCTTGAACTCTTTAAGAACAGAGCTCTCTCACACAGTAGGCAATCAAACACTGAATTTTACTGTTTTCAGCTTTTACAAAGGCAAAGCTGAAATTACTGCTGTAGAGGAAAGAGCTCAACTTAAGAGTTGAAGTGTACCCAATACCTCCCCAAAAACATCAGGGCTCCCAATTCTAGCTCTTCATGCTACCATCCTTGTCTTGGAAGAGACAAATCTGGGCATAAACATGACCTCTCTAAGGCATAATGCTCCTGGGTTTTGCAATTCCAGTGTAAAGACAGGGTGTCCATGCCTTAAGAAGTCAGAAATGCCCTGCAGAGCTGCTGCTCTCCTCTGTTGAGTTTCTAAGCAATGCCTGGTGTCTGTGCTCCTGACTGAGGCACAGGCTGAGCTGGTGGAGGAGATCAGTCAAGCTTTTAATGCTTGTGAGCAGTGAAGGTATCACACTTTCCCTTCCCACAGCCAGGGGCACAGGGGCTCCTCTCTCAGGAGGAGGAAGGTTCTGTGACCAGCCCATTCCCCTCCAAAGGGGAACCCCAACCCCAGGGAATTCACAAAGGATTCACAATTTAGTCTCCCTGTGCTTTCAGTGCTTGATGCTGCTGCTGAAGCTGCCCCAGGGTGGTGAGACTTTTGAAGCACAGAGCTGGGATAGGACAGAAGTCACAGATTTCTCATCACTCTACAATCTGTGCTGAACTGGCACCAACAACAGGACAGGGCAGCACTTTGTACTGCTCTGAGACCTCCTGACACTGCACTTTTTTGCTTTAACTTTGTTAGCAGTGGCTGTTTGCTCCTATCATTAAATCATCATTTGACACAAGCAATCTATCACAATCTCTCCTACAGAGAGATGATGAGCAAGTCACAGGGGGGAAAAAGCCAAAAACAAAAACATAAAATTATTTACATCTTTCAAAGGGACCAACTTTCTTGTTGTCTGGTATGAAGGAGTGAGAGTAGCTGGGTAATTGTAGTCAACACCATCATGTTTATAATCAGACTTATAGGCTATCTGAAACACAAGGAGAACAAAAAAAAATCATTCTTTTTTTTTCAGCTGTCATTTGTTTGAATAATTATCAGTCAAGAGGAAAGGGGAAACAATAATATTAATATTAAATGCAAGAAACAAAGTAAGTTCAATGTCATGAGTGACAAAGAAAATGAAATTATTTGCATAGTTTAGCCACTAATTGATTCTTTTTCAGCTTCTCAATTAATCCAATGCCAACAGTGGGAGCATTAACTTAACTTCCACCTATGACACATCTCTTTTATCTTTCTGCTTAGTTCTCAAGCTTCTTACAGATTTGTAAATAATGTACTTGAAGGAATGGTATGTAATGAAATAGCTTCTTGACTAACCCAGTAAATTAAATTGGAATCCAGAAATCTTCATTAAAGACTGTTTTTTCCAGCAAAGGTCTGACCCTGGGGGTGGTGGCAAACAACCTTCAGCATCCTACTGATGTCAAAGAACTCTGAAGGATCTCAGTATGTTGCCAGATCACTGAAATTTCTTATTTTAACTTCTTCCACACAGTGAGCCATAAAACAGTACAAAAGGATTTCCAGAATTTCCCCTCTTCTCAACATATCTATCCATCAGATCCCCAGTACAGTATGATCTAAAGTTTTCTATCAACTTAATTCTGGAAAAACTGAAAGACAAGGAGGCCACAAGCACACAAGTGTGATTAAAAGGGACTCACATTGCTTGCCAAGCTGCCAACCTTCATGGCATGGAGCATCCTCTTGTCCATGCCAATACCCACGTAGTGACCTTTCATCTCATTCTGGTAGGTTTCTTTGTACTTAAGCTGTAACAAAAAAAAGATAAAAATACTCTGAGAAAATATATTCAGCTTTTCTAGTGAAGAGTTTCAGCTTTTAAGAGTTTCCATATTTTACAGCAGGGAGACAAATTGTTACAGATCTGGTCTACTAGTGCTGCCCCAATACAGGAACTCATTAGTCCACAGCAGCCTTGGTATTTTAAAAAATAAAAGCAAAAACCCTCAGTGAGTTTCTTTTACTACCTGATATCATTTACTTGCTCTTCATATCACCTAAATGCTACAGAAAGAAGATACATCTGTGTTTCATTAGAAATAAATACTAGAACAAAGTCCCAGGGAGACAATATTTGTACAGTAGGAAATGAACAGAATTGGGTTGTTTTGGTGCATCTTTCACCAATCCCAAAGTGGGGGATTTGACAAGAAAAAAAATGATCATTCAGCCATCTCAACTGTATGGCAAAATATTTACTCCACTGGGATTTAAGAGAATGGTAATAGGCAGTATGAAACAAAATTGTACTTCATGAGAAACCAGAGGTATAACTATTAACATTGATTATTTTCACACAGTAATTATGTTTCTTTCTGGCATAAACTCTGGTGAAGCATCTTCTGCCTACCTGTCCAGTCAGGAAATGGACATGCACTATGAAATAAGTAATAATTATGACAGACCAGAGAAACAACTCTGCTACTTCTTTAGATCAGCAGTACCTGGTAAATGACCTCTCTTCCAAATACCATAATAGTTCTTTTCATAATCCTAAATGAAACGAGCCCCAGCTATACATCAGGACACATTAGGATAAGTGTTGTACAAAAACAGTCTAAAATGAGTTATAATCACATTTCCAGCACACATTTATATGAAACACACACTCACAGATGACCTGTGATTCCAGCAGCTACCAGGGCAAGCAAGCCACACACCAGGTACTGAAAACTTACATCACTGGTGAATTTTGAGATCTTGCTCATATTCTTGAATTGTGGAGTGTCACAGTAGTTCATGCTGTAGCCTTTGTTGTTTCCAAGATCCTTCTTGTACTCCACCTTAGTGACAAAAATGCACAATGGGAAGCTATGGTAAAACCTTAATCTGCTCTATCAAGTTCCTTCACACACTTTTTATTAGGCAGACCCACTGTTCAGAGATTTTGACACATGGTGTTCATCAGATGGCATCTGATGAAAATTAATATGAAGAGAATATTCATATACTCAGTTCTCATTTCACAGGCAAAAGAAATGCAATTTCATCCTCTGAAAACTACACAAGACAGTGACAGGAGGGAAACTATTAACAAAAACAATGATATACAAAGAAATTCTAAGGTGAGCATGCAGCAAATGAACATGTACAAATGTGCCATGTACCAAATTTCAGCAAGACCTCAGCAAGAGCTTTTGTACTCTTACAGTCATTCCTGTTTAAGGAACTCAGTCTGTAACAGCTGCAGTGAAAGACTGAGAGATGAGAGGAACTCAGCTTGCTTAGCTGAGGAAATCAAAGGCAGAGAGAAGAAAATGATGTATTTGTAAACCTCTCAGAAAAGTAACCATGCAGGGAGAAGAACTTTTTAAACTAAAGGGCAACGCTAGCACAAAACACAGTGGTAATAAAGTGGACAGGAATAAATGTAGGCTGGAAATTGGAATAGGAGGATTATACAGTGCTGTGTTGAAGCAGCAGGAGCCAGGAATCATTGGCCCAGGAGGCCCCTTCCAGCCCTACTTCCAGGGGTTTTTCATTATTGAAGGTTTTATACTTTGACATCTCAAGAGTATAAGTTTATAAAGTGCCATGGGGAAGTTCTAGAAACTCACATTTATTAATAGTTTTATAGCTGATATGACACCATAAATAAATTAATAATTCAGAATCTACTGAGAATTCTCTTGCAATCTTCCCTTATCAAGCAGAAAAAGAATCAATTATCAGTGACTCACAGTCTTTCACAGGATGGAAGAAAACAGAAATCTGCATAACCAGAATGGTTTAAATTTTGTCTCTCTTCTTATTTTTTGATTATTAGAATACCCTCTGAGACACTCTAAGGTACACACCAAATTCATCCTAAAGCTTTATATCTTAATATCATATAAAAAAAAGGATAATTCAGGTTTGGGGTGGGTTTTTTTCAGATTTCAATTCTTCACATGGTCAGAACTAGAATCACTCTCCTGGGGTTAATTTCCCACACTTTCATAGAGATGATTGGAAGGGCCAGAATGCAGCACCTAAAGATCTGTGGTTGAGCTTTTCTCTCCAGTTGCTGTGCTACACACAGATGATTTTTGTTATGTACAATGCAGTAAGAACAACAGCTTTTTTTTTTTTAACTTGCACTCCTTACTCATCAAACACAGATGTTTGTATGAGCTGCTCCCAAACTTGTTAAGAGATCGATTCAAGCCCTTACCTCACTGACAAGCTTGTTAACACTTTGGGCTTGTTTAAGGACCAAGTTGTCTTCAGCTGTTAGGGAGTGAAAGTGAGCTGCACCTTTCATCTTGGAAAGATCTTTCTTGTATTTTATCTGAAAAGAAGTAGTGAGAATTATAAAATAGATGTGCATCTTTTTATCCTTACTATTTAGAGTGGCTTCATGAGTCAGGATAATATCTTTCCTGTGCATGCTTTGATAAGTAAATGGAGCTTGCCAAGCTGAAACACTGTATTTACTACCTTGAATAAAACAAATATAACCCCATAGCCCTGCACAGTCCCTCTCAAAACATTTTACTAGATAGCATTTTTTATAAATTTTTGACATAGACTGAACAGCAGTGGCTGTTGTTCATAGCTTGAAGAGATTACTTGCAGATTCTTGGCTGGAGCTTGTGTGCTCTTCTATTAATGAAGTTAATCCTCAGTACTTAATTTTAGTCAGAGGATTACTGATAGTCATCAAGCAGTCTGCAAACTTTTCCTTTTGTAGAAAGCAGCTTTTTTAAAAAGCTCTATCTTTTTGTACTTTTAGTGTGTTCAAGGGAATTATATTTCTCTACGAAATCAAGATTGAAATAAGGGATTTCTAAATTAAATTTAAACATCAGGTTTTTGACATAAATTGGACTTGGATGGGTGAAGAGAGGTAAAATAATTTTATAAATTATTTTACATGAACTGAAATGCGAAGTGGTTTGGGTTTTTTATTTTCTAAGTCTGCACACATTTCCTCAGGCTTTAAAACTATAAGGAAAGTTGGTAAGTACTGTAGTGTGCAAATGTTACTTCCATGAAGCAATCCTCCTCTTCACTCCATGTATTTTAAATTAATGAGGAAACTACTGACCATTAGCATTTTCAAAACCTATGAAACTGTGATCTTTATCTGGAAAAGTTAAATATTTCATGTTTAAACAGGGGATCACTGAGTTTGTCATCAAACTGGGATTGGTCACGGAAGATTTGAGGTGTTTTATATTCTCTCAGTGATAAGCTCAGGTAACAGAACATGACTGATCCTTTCCCTCCAGTTTATTGCTCATGTCTAGCCCACACTAACACAAGCTGAAAGGCTCCACCATCTGTTATCTCCCCAGAAGACAGACTGAGCTCATCAGCCCAGGCAGCCCCAGCGGGGACAGGTGCCCACACTACAAAAGTTGTCACTCACAGGAGCCCTTCAGAGCAGCCACAGGGTACTGACCTACAGACTGACCCATTTTTTTGTCACTGCCAGAAATGGTCTCCCCAAATAGGGCTGAGGCCCTCTAATGGATGGGCTGGATGCAGGAATAACACACCACCACCTCTTTGTCACTTCTTCAGTTTACCACCCAAAACCAAAGATCACATCCCAGAAATAAGCTCACTTTTGTGAAGTGACAGTGTCATACTCTCTGCTTCTTTTCCTCCATATGACTTGCTTTGTGCTGGAGGCACGATACATCAAAATATCAAAACCAGTACAGTTCATTCATCCTCCATTTATTCACTACTGGGAATACCACAGTAGTCCACAGGATGATTAAGGCAGTTGAAGGTTTCATTAATAATACAGGTGCAGATTTGCCAGGAGGGTTAACCTAACAGTAGGGATCCCCATTAGTTGCTACATCCATCTCCTCCCTCATGCAAGTTGGAGCTGTGCCCCCTTCTATTAATGGATATTATTAATCCCCTGAGCCATCCAGTTCCCAGCAATGCAGCAAAATGTCACGTTTGTTTACTTCTCAAGTGCAGTTTTAGCATCCTCCTCCCAGGCACTGCTCTGACAAACTGCTGTTTTTAATTGTTTATGAATTGTATTGATTCAGATTTCATACTTACATCACTTGCCAATTCATTTGCTTTCTTGGCATTTTGATAAGCTGGAGTGATCATAGCAGGAAAGCTTCCTTTCCCTCTGCGTTCCTCAAACTCATCCATATATCCCTGAAGAAAATTCAGATCGTTTACTCATCACACATGAGCAGGTGGGGCCATGGGTTATTTTACAAAGCCCCACAGTCCTTGTTAGTAGGAAGGTTCATAGCTTCAATGACTTTTTTTTTTTTTAAATGAAAAATAACCAAAATATAAGAATAAATTGACCTGTTAAATTACCTATGCCTCTGAAGCTACCTGTGTTGCATTCCAAGAGAAATTTAGGTAGCTATTAGCTGTGGTAAAGATAGCATTCAAGTGTACAATGACATACATCATTCTGCTCTCACCTCATTTCCCACAGAGATGATATCTGCTTGCCTCTCTGTTTGTCAATACATGTTTTCCTGGAATTTTATAGAAATAGCTAATGGCTTGGTTAGCCAGGCTAACTTAAACTTTCAGCTTTACACTTTAAACTTCAATGGCTTAAAGTTAACAAGCTTAACATAGGATCAGCCTTCCTTTGTGGTGTTACAGGAAGTGTTTGATCTTTCCATGGTCATTTTTCACATCATAATTGACAAAAAATAATAGTTCACTAGTGCAGTGATGTATTTTGAAGAGGGATTAATAAATGAAGCAGAGATACCTAGATATCAAAATGCCAAACTCTTTAGTGAACAAAATCAAAGATTCCATTTGTCTGATCAAAAAAACGCCAATTGTTGTGGAAGCAACACCCTTTAACCCATCTATACATAAGTTTATGTGTAAATATCTGACAATTTGAAAGCCATTTAGATGGTTTAACTGCAAAATACTGGGGATTTTTTTAAATGTAATAGACAATAATCTCAAAGCCTTCTATGGCAAGATCTGGGGAGAGTATGGAGCACAAACAAGAATACAAACAAGTGAGAAAATGTGCAATGTGTCTTCCCTGCAATATTTTGTAAATCTTTTGTAATAAAGAGGCAGTTTGAGTGAAAATAGAATGTGCCATGAATAGAATGCATGTCAAGAATGCAATGGAGAGCACAGATAGGAATGGCTACAAATATCTGGAATATCTCTTTTGTGTGTTCTCAGTGCAAAACCATCCATTGTAGGTCATTTTTGGCACCATCGATGTTTTAAAATAGGTCACACCACAAGTTTGTGGACATTATGATGCACACTGGTGAACAATAGTTACAAGGGCAATAAATTATTCTATAAACAGGCACAGAAAATAAAAAAATACAGTTCAATAATCAGCTGAGTTAGCTTCTAAAAATACCATTAATGAGTCTGAATTCCCCAAACCAACCTGTCTTTTGAGTCTAACTGTCTTAAATACATTTTAATATCATTTCTAATATTGTGCATATATTCAAAGTTTCAGAAAACTATTTTAGCCACTCTCTGGTTTTTAAACATGAACAAAACAGATGTTCAGCACAGGAATTTTACCGTGAGATTCCTAAATTGTCTCATGTTATATATATAAATATGCATGTAGATATATATATATCTGTCTGATGTACACTCAATTCATTGTTAATGATCTCAACAGTTAGAAATCTAATCCCTTTACCCATGTTAAGTCACAATTTACTCAGAAAGATCCATTAATTTCTGTGACTCTGTGTCATTTGGCTAATAATATCAGTATCCAATCTATAAAGATTAAAACTCAAATCAAATTTGAAGTCCATGACTGAAGTTTCAAAGACACTTTCAAAGAAAGAAAACTTAAATTAATTCTAAAACAGAAGCATTCTAATGCTTGGAAATGTAATTAGTGCTTTTTCAAATTCATTTTATTTGTTTATTCCCATTAAAACTTGTAGCAGTTCAAAAGACAGAAGTAATTGAAGGTTCACTGCTACAATTCTAAACCCATATTCTTCAAGGATGGTTTGCTTTCCACAGAATACTAAATGTAGATTTCAACTGAAGAAGTGAAGAAATGTAAAATACCAAAGGTTTTAGGAAAATACAGCCCCTATTCCTTCATTTCTCCAAAGTATATGGACCTACTGAGGAGCAGGACAAAAACCCCTGAGATTAACCGTATAGTTTTCTTTATACAACACCACTATTCAATTCCTTTCAAATTCCATTTAGCTCCATTCAGTTCTATATAGCTATTGCCCTAACCTAATTGGAATTTGGGTGCATTTTGGGCAACCACAAAACCAATTGTATTCCCTTAAAAATGAAACATAAGCAAAAGGAATGCCACTGACCAAAACAGCACTAAAGCCCATCTGGTTCCACAAATACAGAGCTACAGCTTGTCAGGTTTATAATTCCCCTTTTGCAGGGGAGGTGAAATCTAAGAGATTGTGTGTCTAAGAGATTCAGTGCTGTTCACACATATTTAGAGCTGCAAAGCTCCTAAGATTTGTGAAAATACCCACAGGGAAAAGACACCTATCTGCCAGCTTTCTACCATTTCACAACCCTTTAGCTTTTCTCCTGACTGAATTTCCTTATTCATGGAATGGGAATATTTCCTTGAGTAAGCACATTTCAGTGTGATACATAACAACACCACAATAGAAATGCAGAGTGTGTGCATGCACACAGATAAATTTGCCAAGGTCAGTCTTTAGCAACGGCCCTACCATAAGGGTCATGCACTGACAGTGCAGCCACCCTGCAGTCACATGTTCAGGTGCCAGTGACAGATACATTACACTTCACGAGCACAGTGCTGTTTGCACACCATCCTTTCCCTTGAAACCTTGTTTTCTCACACAGGAAACAAAGTGAAAATAGGTGTCACCAGTTTCTGAAGCCTTGAGCAATCAGCTGCAGCCATGAACAACACCAGCATGGCTATCCCTTGGATGTTGCATACCTGTCCATACTGATCTGCATTTTCTCTTGCAAAAGCAACATCTGCTCCAGCTGTATGGCTGGCTTTCCCCTTGATCTCTTTTTCATATCTTTGATGATATTTCACCTAACAGGAGAAAAAGGAAAGGAATAATCGGGGTGAGCTTAGTCTGGTTCACAGATGCTGCACAATAAATAACAACCAATGGCATGCACATGTTGTCAATAAAGGATTGTCAAAATTCCCATTGCCACCAACCTGCACAAGTCAAACATGCCACTTGAAGATATAAAAACAGAACTAGTGGTGTACTTAATAATGCACTAGGAACACAGGACTTGCCATTTCAACCCAGAACATTGGGTCAATGTGTTCAGCAACACCTGCTTGACAGTGGCTAATCCCTGATGCTCCAGCAGTTTAAAAAAATAGAACTGATTGTAATGCAAATTCATGGTTACCACAGAGCACTTTTTTACCACAGGGTCACCTGAACCCCAGCAATAATTGGGTTTGTTTCTGAAAGATGCATTATCCCCAGTGATAAAGGGAATTTTAGGCAATCAACCTTCAAGTTTAGACCAAGATTTTCACTACATTTGCTGAAGTCAAAACAATGCCTGTAACCTGATGCTGCCCTTTAATCACCATGTGTGTTTGCTGACAAAAGTGAAGGGTTTTCCACAAATCAAAGGCAAATAAAAACATGTAATTGTTTTAGCGTCAGTTGCTTTTACCTTCAAAATAACAGATCTCTTATTTTCCTCAATGACTCTTAAAAATGTTTTAAATTCACTTCCTTTGAGTTATATGTTCTTCCATATGATACTTTACTGAAAAATAAGAGCTTTTCTTTCAGTTTCCAAAAACAAAGCACAATTAACTGTACATTTTGAAGGAACACTGATGTCCTTCTATGGTGCTTATTAAAGAGTTCAGGGGTGTTGTGGTTTTGTTATGTTTGGAAAGGAAAAGAAAGTGAGTGAAGATCAGTATGCCATGCTCATGGAATTTCTGCCAGTAAATGTTTCAATTCAAAATTTGTGTGACAGTTTAATATTTTCTTCCCCAAAAGAGACTTTTCTTTGGACACTTACATCACTGGCTAATTCATTTGCTCTCTTGGCTATTTGATAAGCTGGAGTGATCATAGCAGGAAAGCTGCCTTTTCCCTTCCGTTCTTCAAAGTCTTCTGTGTATTTCAACTGTAAAAATTCAAGACAGTTCAAGGAGCAATTAGAGCAAATGTATCTTGATTGCACACTTAATCAATCCTTAAAGTTGCAGAGTCAGGTGCTCCATGGCTGTCATCTGCCAAAAGGAAGATGAACCATGAAGTCTGAATCTTTGCAATTTGGTCTTTAACTGCACAATCACACAACTTCTGCACAGACCCTTTGTCTTGCTCATAGTGTAGGATGAAGAGAGTTGTTTAAAGAAAATACTTAAGGTGTCTGCAAGATGCATGCTCTATTTACATTAGAGTCAGGCAGCTTCTTTCTTTGCTTTTCATGGCAGCCAGTTGCTGGGTATGGAGCAGACTGGTGCCCCAGCTTCTGTTCTGACAGCCTAAAATGGCCTCAAATTGAATGTGGTTTGTGCAACTGAAAGTATTATATGCTTAAAGGTAAAACGAATCTGCCTTTGAAATATTAATTTTTTACTTTTCTTTGTGTTCATATTTTCAAGTAATTTATAAATACCCCAGGAACCACTTGCATAGCCAAAACCAGATCAATCTATTTTGTTCTACTTACATCACTTGCAAGATGTGCTCCAGCCTTTGCATGGAGTATATCTGGAGTGTCTACAACAGAGGTGAACTTTGAAACTCTCTCCTCATGTCCACGCTTATATTCCACCTGAAGAGGAAAACATATATATCCATATTACACCCAATAAGCAGCAAAAGTACATTTCCTATCAGAAAGCTTCAAGAGAAAATGAGCAACAACAGTCATGACACTCTCCACTCTCCACAGTCAAGCTATCCATATGTTTAAGCCCCAATTTCCTTAAAGTGAATACCAAAACCAGACAGAAATGGACCCAGATATTCAAATTTTTACTTGATTTATGTGAGCCATACATTTGATTAAAATACCATGAGAATAGTCATTAATGTCCCAAGATCATACTGCAATGACAATGTAGATATTATCTGCACAAAATAATACAATACTTTAAAATAATTTTTAGGGATTTTTACATATATTTTCATGTGAATCTCTCTTAAATTAACAAGCAATTTTCTGTGCATAAATTTAAAGTACCTTGTATATGAATTAATTTCAATCTTACAGCTATTTGATTTCACAGAATTCACAGAATTCAAAGAATTACTAGGTTGGAAGAGACCTTAAAGATCATTGAGTCCAACCCAATTCCAAATAATAAAGTGAAAAATGTCAAATGTAAATAATCTGATGAATAAAGCCCTAATGGGAAAGCAAAGGTAATGAATTAAATTAATATTTCAGTGCAAGTCACAATCTTTTTCAGGATGTGATAAATTATGCAAAAGTTGCTACATTTTCCAGGAAATATCTACATTGTCACTTATTCTATATGATTTGTACTCCCAGGCCAAGTACTTTATTAACCTTGTTTTCTGCTTCATGTTAACATTTTCTCACTTTGTAACAGTATAACAAATATTCACCACAGAATCTAACATCTCAACTGAATGGCCTGAACCCAGGATTCTCCAAATTCAGAAGTGTAAAATATAATTAAAAACCCTTGTGACTTACATCACTGCTTAGCTGGCTGGCTCTCTTAGCAACCTGATAACCTGGAGTGATCATAGCAGGGAAGCTGCCTTTGCCTCTTCGTGGCTCAAAGTCTTCTGTATATTGAAACTAGAAGATTAATTTTTTTTATTAGAGAAGAATCCACTGTAGTTGAATGTGATTCTTCTTTTCTTGCCTGCTTCCTAAAGGTGTCTATCACTTTATTCAAAAGAAAACAAATTAAAGAACTTCCACTTTGTAAGTTGTTAGTTACAGCTATTTCCTACATACAACAGAAAACATTTCTCATTTGTATCAATTATCCACTGTTAATTTCCTATGCTGATTAGGTCACCAACCTATTGTATGGACACAGTCATAATTTAGAAGTGATTTTCATCAGTCATGGAAATTCAGTCAGTGAAAAGTCTGGTCTGTGGAAGATACAACACATTTTCCATCATGAGTCCTGCTCTAGTGAGAGGAAGAGCACTGCCTCCTAGATCAGATCACCTCAGTTTGGTCAGCAGTTGAAGTGTTTCTGAGTTATATAAATATGTAAATGTGTGATGGCAACAGAACTCTTATGTGACTTTAATTCCTTACATGGCTAAGTATTGTTATTGACAGAAATAAACGTGTCAGTCTCTCCTTCGGCAACATCTTAACAGACACACCCTCCAGATACCCTTCCTGAAAGGCCTGGAGGTGACTTCTTACCAAAGCCTGACTTTCATGTATTTGTAAGTCTTCAGAATAGGATAGACCATGAAAATAAAGCTAAACACCAGTCCACTTACATCACTCAGAGCCTTCTGTGCCTGTGTTATCTTGACCATCTCAGGATCTGGGATTGTTCCTGGGTACCATGATTTTCCTTCCCCATAGGCAGCATAGTAAGCATTCTACAAAACAGGAACTAAATAAATACCTATCTTCACCCTGGTTTTAGCACTCAAACAGCTGATCTAACAGAAAAAAAAAAAAAGGAAGCACACAGTGCAGTGGAAGTGAAATTGTGCAGCACAAGGCCTACATTTCACATCCCTTCAGAGTGCCAAGGCAGAACTTGTACAGCAAGAACTGACATCAAGATGACAGGATCTAGGATCCTGGAGTGAAACTCAAATAACACCCCCTGGGAATCAGATCTCCTGCTGTGACGCTCCAGTGCCAGTAGAGAGAAGACACACAGACTGTGGCTGTACATGCAGCAGCCCCAACAGCTGACTACAGACACACTCTTCCTTCCTCACCTTCTGATTATTCTATCCTAAGCTATAGTTGAGCTATTTTGTCTTGAAAAGTTTGGAAAAATGAGAAGCAAAGGCTTTATTTTTAACACTGAAATGTCATGGTAACCCCTGACAATCAGGACAGCCAGGGCCAACCCTTGGTGTCCTGCAGGCTGCTGGCTGAGAGACTCGAGGGATATTTCTTACCTGGGTAGCCAATTGTTGGGCTTTATAGACACTTTCAATTTCTCTGGACCTTAAATCCCACTGAAAGACTGATTTGATTTGTTCGCTCTCTTCTCGATATTTTATCTAAAAAGAAAAGATAAGGACCCATTTTAGTAGTTTCTTAGTGCATAGTAACACTCACCCCCTTTGGAGAAGAATAAGAAGAGAGGCAAGGTGATGATTGCATTTAGCCCCAAGGCCAAAACTCTGTTTTATAGTCCACCCCAGCTTCTCCCTAAGATTTCTGCCAGTATAGGAGCTGCATATTACACCTGAGACCTGGCATGACATTCTGAAAGAATAATTTGATATTTAGATAATACTTTTGGAAGAAATAATCTATGAAAATTGAAATCCCTAAGAAATGTTTAACAGGATGTGTCAATGCATTACATGAAAAAACTATTCCCAAATAAGCAATATTATAATACTCTCCTATTTCCCTGCACAGTGTACACAAAGTGTCATATTCTAACTGTGCATATGTAAATGACTACTATATTTAGTCCTGGGTCATTATATTCCTACTGCTACTTTTATCATGTTAACATGTAGAAGAAATCCAACTGAAATCACAGATCTGTTATACAACTCACTCTCTACCCGGAGTAGAGAATTTAAACTGACGGGACAGAAATGTTACTGAGCACAGGTACCATTATTCCCATTTATAAATTAAGCACAGAGGTGCAGAGAGCTGAATAATTTGCCTGCTAATACAGAAATTCTGTATTGAGAGACTTAATTTTTATTTCTGCATCCCTGTTGATGTCTCAAGACTTATGTGAGAACATCAGGTTGGGATTGAACAAATATTCTATTTTCTGCATCATCAGAAATAAACTTCAATATAAAAAGAACAAGCTTCCATAGTAGCAAGAGAAACCTTTTCCCAAATTATCATTATTTTATACATTTACTAGCAAAAAAATTTCCTACTCTCAAATTTTTTACAGAAGTACTCCCTTTAAGCAGGTACTGCAGAATCAGCTTCTTTACTACCCTTAGCAATTTTCTCTCTGGAACAGAACCTCATTATGTGATTGAAAAGGACAGAAGGTGTTTAAGGTGTGTAAAACAAGGGAAAGTGATCTTTGAGCTATAATTTCTCTGGCTTGTGTACTCACATGCACTGGAAGTATCAGTCTCATATCACTGCCTAAACCAGAAATAGAGCCTGCAGTAATCCCGAACTCATTCCTGAGCAGATCTGTCACACACAGTTTAAAGTAAGTGTGATAGTCATTGCTGAAATAGTTACAGCCCATGATACTGCAAAAACTGAGGCATAAGAACGCTGTACAAAATGATAAATTATAGTGTCTGACAAAGGCTGTTCATGTGCATCAAGGTTTAACAGCTAATACAGGACATCTGAATGAATTCAGCATGCCACAATCCAAGAAATACAACTTTCTTTGTTAATTTTAGTGATGCTAATCACATCAAAACACATTGCTTTGACTGTAAAATGTATTCACAAGTAATGTTGTTTTAGACTATAGAAAGATGTGGCATTCAAGAAAACAGCATTAGGCAGAGGAGTGAGGTAGCCATTGATAATTGGGCATCCCTGTATATTTTATTTCACCAGACCCCTCACAGTGCAGGTTTGAGGATGATGTGTCTGGAGGGAATCAATGCAGGGGTGGCACTGGGAATGCCCGGGGACCAGAGCGGCCCTGGGGCCGGACCAGGCAGGGCAGAGCCCGCAGCGGGGATGCGCCTCCATCCCCAAAAAACACCTCCAGCAAAACCCTGCCAAGCTGCCCAGCCCTGCTGCTTTCCCACCTCAGGTCCAGCGGAAATACTCAACAAAGTATTTATGGGAACTTCTGCGTGCGTCCCACCTGGTTATAATTTATCTGATGTTTTGTAGCAGTTTCTGATGAGATCACAAAGCAAGTTGGTTGTTCTTGCTTCCTGAGGTTGTGAAACCCAGCTTAGTCACTAAGTTTGCACAGCTCTGGGCAGTTTAGGTGAACTGTGCTTCCGTGTAGATTATCAGATATACAGGTGAGCAGCTCCAATCAGTTTTTCCTTCTGAGAGCAGAAGGAAATCCAGATCTAAGATTGCTTTCACATGAGTAATCACATTGAAAAAAGTTATGACTGAAACCCAGCTGAGGTTTGAATCATTTACAGGAAGGTGAGTAAAAAGCACGTATTTATACTTACAAAACAAGAGACGTTATCAATATGTTATCAAAATGTAGAACAAACACATTTGACCCTCAAGCTTCTTACCTCACTTACCACTTCTGACAGTTTTTTTGCATTCATATTTATTGGTGTTTCATATACACTGGTGAATGCATTGTTTTTTGGATTGTGCCTAGAAAAGGGAAAGTGTAAAAGGATATTAGGAATGTATCAGACAGCCCACCAGAAAGGTTCTCTTTGAGCACTGAAAAACACAATACCAGCCTCCACCCCTCTATACACATCTCTTCCCCCACTCACACAGAGATCTTACATTACATTCAAGTTATTACTGTAAAGAGTAGGTGCCTAGAGCAAAATTAATTTTAATGATCATCATATCAATGCTGTGTTTCTAATAACAAAAGAGAATAATAGAATAAAAAACAACTGTCATCTCTCCTTTTTCTGCTGACAAATTTGACAGGAATTGATCATTATAAAATAAAAACTTCCTAGAACAAACCAACTCCAAAATCTGCATTTTATACATTTTCCTTATGATTAGCTCAACCTTGTTAACTCTTAACCACTGATTTCGAAAGCACTGAATTTTGTGGTTGGTTTTATTTTCTTCCCATGATACTGAAATGGAACTTGATTTGGTATCTTTTAACACACTGGCCAAATAAGGAAGCTTTATGCATGGTAAAAAGAGTTTCCCACCATTTGTGATTCATGTAAATCCAAAGATATGCATGAAGGCACCGACAGTACCTAATTTCACATCACACACAGGACAGACTGATCACTGACAGGTGATCTTCCATTTTATTAAAATGACTAGCCAAATCAAACTTTTGCTTAAAAAAATAAAACGGAAGGAAAAAAAGGAAATACACTTACGCTTGACAGTAAGGCTTTTTCTCATGGCTAACAAAGTTGTTTACAGTTAACATCATCTTGCATACTTCACAGTGAAAACAGGCTTTATGCCACGTCTGGACACGCCACAAAAGAGAAACCAAACAGACATGATTTGTATTTCATTATTATTATTCTTCTAAGTTTAAAATCTCACTTTTGATCCTTACCCTTCATTTAATGAATCTGACTATATTTTTTCTTCAAATATATACATGTTATTAATTCATTTCAGTTCTGAACCCAGTTATGAGCAAAGAACTTTTGGAACCAAGAGATTTGCACAGTGTTAGAAGTGCCAATCTGTACATTTATTATAGTCCAAAATGATAAAGAAAGAGAACTGACCTGATCTATACAGTTAATCTTCTCAGCAGGGTAAACCCCATAGCCACATCTAGCACACGGCTGCACATTCATCTTGAAATCCACAGAGTGAAAAATATATAGGTTTATACAAAAGGTTCAAAGAGTATGAAAGTGACTTTTTGGCCTGTGCAAAGCACACTCTAGACACTCCAGTCAAGGCCTTTTGCTGTGGTCAATGGCTCCCATTAAAGCTCTGAATTGAAGTCTGTTGCTCCCTTTGCTGACCTTCTGTTTCAAAGTCAGCTGCAGGCTGGCTTTTAAAGCTGCCAGTTAGTAAGAGTGGTTATTTTGGCAACTGTGTCAGTGCAGAAGGGAGGGCAGCAATATCTTTCTCTAAATAGAAGAATGAACTCACAGAAACGAATCACATCCATGGGAATGTTAGAGCCTGATCATTTTGTATTTCAGTTTTGCAGTCATAAGCCCAGGATGAAGAGAAAAGTGCACACAGCAGCAGCATTTACCATTAGTTCCTCCTCACCCTGATAAACAAGTGACCTCATGGGGGAGCATTTTGTGTTTATGAGCAGCCTCACAGCAGAAGGAGGTACCACCAGAGATGCAGGCCAGAGATGGGTTTGAATCTTCCTGGTCCTTGGGTGGATGTAGAAGAAGTTCACTGCCATTGTCCCGAACAAGTCATTATTTTTTTCCCTTGGTGCCAGCTCAGTTTCACCTTGTATATTGTGTCAGCACACTCTTTTCTCATATCTTTCTGTTTCATTCACCTGTCACTCTATCTCCAGGTGTGGGAGGATGCACTGTGAAACAGGCAGAGCCTCTTATCTCAAAGAGTTCTAAACATGATGGGTACAAATCCAAACTTCTATCTCCTACAGGAAAAACTTCAGAAAGGAACCATTTACTTTTTAATAGAATGAACAAAGCAGCTATTTAACAGTGTTCACCAAGAGTAGACTGCAATTGATCAGAATATAAAAATTCCTTCACCAAAAAATGATAAGGAATGTCTGATATTAGGATTCAAGCAAGTTATTAGGGTTGTGAAGTCTGCTCTGAACAAAAGAAGCTATTAAATTCTACCAGCTACAAATGGTCAGGATTTAAGATTTACATCTTACCTAATCATAATACCTCCAGCTGCAGGGCTCCATAACCCTGGGACACAGCTAAGAGTTATTGCAATCTAAGTAAAAGTCTACCTAGTCATCTCTGCATCTGCCCCACTGCCTGCAGCAGTCCTGGGATATTGCTAAGCATTTCCCTTTTCTATAAATTGCAAACAATTCCATCAAAATAATTTCTGTCTAAACCTTCTGGGTATGCTTAGAGAGCCTCCTATTCATCTCTCTATTGAGAGATGCAGTTCTGCTTAACTTATTATTGCTACTTTTACTGAATGCTGACAATGTACTGGCACAATGTCCTGTCAGCAACTGGTGTGCTGAAAATAGAGTCTCTAATCTAAAGAGCAGTGGCACTAAGTCCTGAAAACACTTAAGGCCTTTCAAAGTAACTAATATCAGCATATAAACAGATGCATTTTCATTTTTTAAAAATGTCCCCAGAACATAATTTCTTATATTAAAATAACTGCTGAGTTACCTTGTTATTCTTTTTGGGATCAATAGAGATTTTTGTTGACAAAAATATTACATCACAATAATATTTATCTCACTCACACCTGTGAACCAAAGTAATTTGGTTCCAGTTCCCTTCTCACACAGCTTTGCATCTTGTCTCAGATTGCCATTCTGTTTATGCAAGTGACCTGTATTAGGGTCACAGTGGCCCAGCTGTCTCCTCCTCACTTAGCACTTGGCACACTACCAGTTATTGCCTCTTTGTGTTCACCTACTCCAAGAGTCACCACACTGTGTATTTTCTAGACAGTCCCAGTGGTCTCCATGCTTTCTGAAGCCCAGCTGGAGCCCTTATCTCCCACTTTAGCAAGAATAAGGGTGCATGACC
This sequence comes from Agelaius phoeniceus, assembly GCF_051311805.1. Classification (NCBI taxonomy): domain Eukaryota; kingdom Metazoa; phylum Chordata; class Aves; order Passeriformes; family Icteridae; genus Agelaius; species Agelaius phoeniceus. The sequence goes on along the minus strand of NC_135273.1, from coordinate 8,489,831 downwards.
TGTTCCTGTCCCTGCATTGCTTAAGACCCTCCTGAAATGAGTTCAGAGAAGTGGTGAAAGCAGGATATCCCTGAACCACACAAAACTATGAAGACTTGGCAATTACAGGACAAGTAATTAATCCAGGAGTCACCTGGAGAGGACTCCAGCATGGATCATCATGCTGTCCCTATGCACTGGGTACCCACAGAGCACACAGACATCCCTGAATGAGGCCATGTGCACCTTCCAAGAGGAAGGAACAGATAAAGCCCTTTATTTCACAGATAAATCCTACTTCATTTCAAGACATACAAAGCCTCTTTTTCTCTTTTCACAGTGACAGATACTACCAGCTTGGCTGGAAGTCAGCAAATTCTCCAGCAAATTCTCCAGCAAGTTCTCCAGCTTCTCCCAAGTCATAGAATGTTCAAGAGCAGAAGCGTGGTAAGACACAGTGTCCTCTACAGCTACTGTCTTTCCCAGCCACACTACTTCCCTCACATCCATTGTGCACCAGTTCTGCTGGAGTCTCTTCAAGATTTTCCCATTTCTGAGGACCCTAAAGCTGTCCTGTTCTTCATCACCCTGGATTAAAGCCGAGTTGCTAACAAAAAAGGGAGTTTATTAAAAAGTAAACATTGAATGGTCTCATTACAAAGTACACGCTGCATTTTGATCATGCAAGGAATTAAATCACAAAACCAGTGCAAGTTTGTTATCTTGACAAATCTTAGCAAGACATTTTCTCTTCAGTTAAAAGCTCATTGTGGCTTTTTTCCTCCTTTAGTAAGGCCTCATAAAGGCTTTTTGATATCAATGAAAATCTTAAAAGGCTTTACTTAACAGTAGAACCTTAATCAATGTGGTTTAAAAGTACTGTGGTTACACATAAAGTACAAGGAGACAGTACCTTGAAAGTGCAAATTAGTGGGAAGAAACATTGTTACCTCTCCAGCCTCCTTACACTCATTGAATTAACTGCACAGAAAACTTGAAGCATGTCTGCATCTTCAATCTGATTGTAAAAAAGCACATATTAGTTACACAAAGTAACCTCTCAAGAGACATTCAAGTCAGGGTCACCTCCTCTGTCACTCCTGGATTGAATCTGTGTCCTTCCAACCACATGAAGAACAGGAGGCCGACATCACAAATTATGGCAACCCCATCTTCCCTCTGTTTGCAAAAATATCCCAATGGTGCTGGTTCACTACACAAAGTGGGAGTTTTATCCACTGGTAAAAGCTGCCTGTAAAATTTCAAGCACTCAACCAGCCTTGTCTATGTTCACCTTCTCTGAATGCTGTGGTTAATTACTTACCTGAGCTCAGGGCCTTTTGCCTCATACAGTCTCTCCGTGCTAATCAAATCTAGCATGGTAGGAAATCCAGCTTGGAAAAATATTGAAAGAAAACTGGAAAAGATTTATCAACAGCAAAATCTCACAAGACTTGAATTAAAACTTCTAAGGAACCTTCCAAACTTATATAGTTGCTTTTTCCATTTTTGCTGTTTTGGAAACCAACCAACAACTGTTTATATTTCATGATTAAAAAGTTTATGCTTACACTTTCCCCTTGTTGTCAGTGTCAGGAAAACATGAGAGTGTAGGGATTTTGCAAATGCTTCTAACAGAGTGAGATAAAGTAAGAGAGAAATTGAAAAAAGAACCAAGGGGCTAAGAAGACATCACTGTTACAGAGCAGAGAAAGAATGGGTCAGGATGTGCTACAATCTAAGCTAAAAGCTTGAAGAAAAGTGTGAGAAACATGTTGAGCACAGCCCACATCACCACCAGTGTCCAAATATGCCCATTTTTTGTGTATCATAACACAAATAAGACTCAAATTTAAAACTCACAAAATATGGCATGTGCATTATTCTCATCTCTGCCTGATAACAGAGAAATCCCAACAAAACACATCCATCAAGCTGACTGAGGTGTATTACTCTGCAGAATTCCATAAATTTGTAGTGCGCCCAATCACTCTTCCCTACCCCCATATTCCTCACAGAATACCAAAACCAACCATCCTTCCTTGCAAAACACATGAAAAACTAACAATTGTTTTTAAAAGGGAACACATTGTGAGTTCACTCAAACCCTCCATCCTAAAAGTATCCCCCACCTGCCTCCCAGCTCTCTCACAAAAACCCATCCTAGTTTTCACAGCTGTTGTGCAGCACACAGGGCACAGTTGTTATTCCAGACAGGTACTGTGCAGCAGCCTCAAGCCTTCTGCTTTGTACCTGCCCTCCACCTTCCAGTTTCACAAAGGCACACCGCATTTTCATCCTGCAGCTGCATGCAGTGGTTAAACACTTATTTTCCCCAATGTAAATATCCAGTCAAAAGCTCCATTATTAATGTTTTTAAGGAGGAGGCTGAGTCTCCAGGGCAAAGGAGATGAATGGTGATGCTACAGGTATCATACTGCCCAATAGTGCACACAGCCAGCTGTGCCATATTCTACATGATAATTTTTTTCCTTTCTGACCATTTCCTAGGTGGCAATCACTCCATGCCCTGAAGCAAGATACTTCCTTCTTTTTCTATTATATTTCTAATTTTCCCCTTACTCTATACTGAAAACAAGAAAGATTTTCTGAAAAAGAAGTCTAGCCCCTTGTACTGCATTAAAATGAAGATGTATTGAAGAAAGGTATTGCAGCACACTGAGGAATCAAACTTTCTCTTTGTGAAGGCCAGCAACCAATGTGAAAATAGAAATATAGAAAATAAAAAGAAAATAGAAAGAAAACAGTTTGAGTTTGAGAAATTCCCCACAACTAATTCTAACAGTAAACTCTTGAAAATTGGCAAGCATTATCAGACCACTTTTTTAATAGCAATACAATGATGTTTAGAAAAAAGCCATTTCTAGGTCTGCTACTTTGGATGTGGTGACCAGATGGCAATGGGTAAACATTCTCATGAAGATATAGAAGCAAACAGTTTCTGTATTTCCTGGGTAACACCCATACATATCATCAGAAAAGCATATTTGGATGTTCTGAATTTCAGGTGCCACTGGCAGTCACCGCTGGTGATTACAGAGTCCCTCTCCTCTCCTCTCCTCTCCTCTCCTCTCCTCTCCTCTCCTCTCCTCTCCTCTCCTCTCCTCTCCAATCTATACATTTGATCTATTCATAATGATCTATACATTTCCAGTGTCCCTGCTGTCCATGGTGATCCATTATGTATTTGGAAGTGACTCTGTTCTCTCGAAAAGAAGCAGCTAACAGATGGCATGAGAGGAACCATGGGATTCTGTTAGTATGATTTTCAGGAGAAAACTTTGGCTACACATCCATCCCAGGAGCCACAGGCACAATCCCAGGGAGCAGGGAGCAGGGAGCAGGGAGCAGTCCCAGCAGCAGCGTGCAGGCACACGGCAAGAGCTCCTCCATCACATGGAAGCATTGACCTGTCGGGGAGCCAAAGCCTGTTTGTTACCATGCCTGTGTTTTGTGCCAATTAGGAGGCAGTTACACTGAAAAATGTCTCTTTGATGTAAATCTCTTCAGGTAGTGAATGTTAAACACCACGCACTGCTGTGTAGGTGTATGATTTTGCAGGATTGGAGCCTGCATCCAGGAGTAATTAGCAAGACTGTGCCAATCTTCAGTCCATGTACTGGACCGCTGGGCCTGATGCTAGGGCTGCACAGTGGGATACCGTAATTAGCAGAGATGCAACACGCACAATAATTGGGAGGATAAGGAAATGCCACTGAAGTTTATATAAGGGGGAAAATTTCCTTAGATCTAGACAACCTCGTGTCACCATGAAACTTTCGACTCTTCTTTGGCGGGGGTGTGCCGGAGCACAGCTATTAAAAAGTGATAATTTCAGTTTTGCTGTGATGTGGCTGTCATTACCTGGGGAGCGGGGAGGGCCCAGGGGCTGCGCCAGAGACCCTCTGCCCTGGGGAGGACGGATGGGGACAGGGACAGGGATGGGGTCAGGGATGGGGACGGGAGCAGGGGTCAGGGATGGGGACAGGGATGGGGACGGAAAAAGGGTCAGGAATGGGAACGGGGACAAGGGTCAGGGATAGGGACAAGGGTCAGGGATGGGGATGGGGACACGCCAGGCGAGCCCGCCCCGCCCCGGCCCGCCCCGGGAGCACCGCCTGCCTCTTTCGCTTTAAGTGTTGCTTTAAGTTTCGCTTTCGCTCCCACTCGGCCGGACCCAGCACCAAGGCAAGCCCCGGGCCCTTCGCAGCCCTTCCCCCGCCTCTGCCGCCCCCGGGCCCGCTGCCCGGCCCGCTGCCCTACTCTCCTCCCCTCGGTGCCCGTTCCTCGCTGCGCTCCGCTGCCCGGGCGGCCGCTCCCGGCACCGCGGCCTGCGCGCTCCGCTTGCTCTGTGTGGGTGTGGGTGGGTGTGTGTGTGCGTGTGTGCGTGGGTGTGTGTGTGTGTGTGGGTGTGGGTGTGGGTGTGTGTGTGTGTGTGGGGGGATGTGTGTGGGTGTGTGTGGGTGTGGGGGGATGTGTGTGTGTGGGTGTGTGTGTGTGCGGATGTCTCTGTGTGGGGGGATGTGTGTGTGCGTGTGTGTGTGTGTGTGTGTGGATGTCTCTGTGTGGGGGGATGTGTGTGTGTGGGTGTGTGTGTGTGTGGGTGTGTGTGCGTGTGTGTGTGTGCATGTGTGCATGTGTGTGTATGTGGGTGTGTGTGTGTTTGTGTTTGCCAAGGCCGAGGCTGGACCCGGCCTGGGGAGCTGCTCTTACTCTCGGGGAGCTCCCAAAGCTCTGCCAGTGCCCCACTCCCAGGCCGGGTGGTGCCATGGAGCCACTGGTGGGCTCTGAGCTGCTGCTGGTACCGGGGTGGTTTTCGATGTAAACCTGTGCTCTTCCCAGTAAATGGGTGATAAAAGAGAATTTAATCTGCCTAACTATGGGAAAGGGGCAGGAATTAGTGCTGATTTCTTGATGAAAGTCTGGAAGCAGAGACCAGATGTTTCAGTGCATCCCACCCTGATTGGAGGTCCTGCGTGTGCCCCGCGCTGTTGTTCTGCTGTGGTTTCCCCATTGCTTAATGATGAAATTAAAACCACCCACAGGAAACACACAGGGCTCTTTCACTTACACACATCTGACTATGTATATGCAAATGAAAACACTGGAGCCCTTGCTTTCATCCCAACATGCTTCTTTCCAGACCATGGGAAACTACCTGGGAATTACTTGTGTGATGGGGACAGCTCACTTGGGCACATGGCAGGGTACTTGGGATTACCAGGTCTTGGAATTTGATGATCCCAGGGTGTCCTTTACAACTCAGAATATTCTGATTCTATTTTATGATTGTATTCTATACTTTGTGATCTTTCACCATAGAATTATTTTTGATTTTGGTGTAATCTGCATTTTTGAGAGTGATGTTAGTCAAGTTCCTTTTGGTAACTGGCACAAGAAAATAGAGATGGCTGAACATCTGCAATGCCACAGCAACTCAGGACAGAAATCCATAGCCACTCTTTCTTCAGGAAGTCTTGTACAATAAAACTGACTAAAACCCTCACATGTATCTTCTGTAAACCAGACCATAAACAATCTGGTTCACAGAAGTATTTCTAAAATGTCAGTGCTCACTGAGGGACACTTAATTCACATTCTTGTACTTTCATTTGTAGATGTCAGAGGATCAGCGTGGTGGTCTCCCTGCTGGAGAGGGAGAGGATGAAAATGGCTGTGATGTAGTTGATGCAAGGCCAGACAGAAAAAGCAGGTTCTCACTTTTTGGACAGTAAGTTCCTACTTATACTCCTGTTTTTGTTGTTATATCAGCTGCCATGGTACTCCTTAAATCAAAGAAACATAAAAAGGCTTGATTTGGTGTTCAGTTTGCCGTGTCCACGATGTTATTGATGGTCTGGATGGAAAGATGGTTTATGTTGTATGAATTTAATGTATCTTGTCTGTACCTTAAAGCATTTCTTTGTAATATCCTCTATAGGGAAACCTATAATATCTCCCATAAGTTTTATTTGGCAGCTAAGAGACCACCAAGTTCATTTAGCATCAATTACAGTCCCACATCTTAAACATTGACCTTTGGTGGAGCTGGGAATTGAATATGCCATTAATTATCTATTTTACTGCACTCAGCTCAGCTAATCTCCAGCATCACTGGAATCCCCTGCTGGCTGTCTAAGTTACTTTAAAGCCTGGATGTGCCATCTAGGTTGTAGCACAAAGAAGCCTCACCAAGTCTAGAGATGTAACCCCTTACAGAACACATTAAAAGCCTTTCATTTTAAAGCATAGTAGTCTCACTGAAGAATAAGCTTGCTTCATTAAACCAGTGGGAAGCAAGAACTGTTTACTGCTCATCTGCACTCCTGAAAACACTGGATAAATATGATTGGAAATGCAAAAAATGAAAAATGAACATGCAAAGTTTATAAATGCTGTTGAATGTCAGCAAATGGCTATTTCACATTGGATTTAGTCAGATTTTGCAAGAGATATTTGATGCAAAGTCTAATGCTTTTGCAGAGAGGTTTTGATTTTTTTAATATTGGAAATTTACATTAAAGTGGGCAGTGTAATTCAGAGAGTACATGGCTAATATACTTTTATTTTTGCTGTTTATTCTATGAGTTTAATAGGGGTAACAATTTGTGAGAGAAGTGAAGATGTGCTGTTAAGCAAATCACTGTACTTTCTCATTTTATCATTCCTCAAATATGTTTCATGATGTGTATGTGTATTATTAATTTTAACAAATAGACAAATGTAACATTTGTTTCTAAATCTTGTCAAATATTTTTTCAAAGGTTTCTTTTCAACTTTATAAAATGTGTGTTTTGATATTTGATTTGGTCTTCTTTATAAGAGGTGATATGCTAATACTATTACTAAATTATGCAACTCAAAGTTAATAATTGCCAAAGAAAAGGCAATAATCAGCATTTCTATGACTTTTTTCCATAAGAAATTTTTCAAATAATTTGGCTATTCATCAGTTTGAGTCATTCATCTTTTGGGAACTCCTTGAAGATGCAGTATGCAACATTTTTCTTTAGAAGTAAAAAATTGCTCAGATTAAATGTGAGGTAATTGAGAGAATTCAACTTAGATTTTGTAGGGAAAAATTCTTTTGAGAAATCTAACAGAGTTTCTTGAAGAAAGTAGTAATTTCTTAAAGAGGAATGAGGTGCTTGACAATTAAGTTAATTGTCTTTGTCCTACAGAAACTAAAAGCCTTTGGTCTGAAGGAAAATAGGGGAGGAAAGTGAGAGGATAAAGGAAAATGGGATCTGATCTAAACTATGATTAAGGATGATAAAGGAGAATGTAAAGAGAGAATGATCACTCTTTGTGCCTCCCAGGGAATCTAGGGGACATGCAATGAAAAGTTCATGCAGTAGGTTTGAAACAAGTGTTAAGATGTAATTTTAACATAGTGCAGAATGTCACTGTAGCCAGGGGATATGCAGAGGTCAAGATTTTAGGTACATTCAGAAGAGATTAGATGTATGTGTGGAAGAAAATTCCAGACGTTAACATCTTTGGTGAAGATGCTCCCAAGTCATGTCTCTGTGAGAATATTCTGTATTCAGTTTCTTTTGTTTGCTTTCTTCAGACTCGTTCCTAGTCAGTACCAGGTACCAGGCTAAATGCATTTGTACTTGGACCAGTGGGGCTCTCTGTCCTGATTGCCAAAGCTTCATTTTGACAGCATGAAGAAATATATCTTAAATAAGGTGTCCAGAATGCTTTGTGTGACTACAGTTTACCGTCCCTTTTTATTTGTTTTATCCACCCAATCTTTTACCAGTTGTGCAGTACCCTCAATGAAGTTCTTCACTGCATTTCATGTACTATTGCTTAACATAAGTTCAATAGGAAAACAAGGAACTTGTGATGTTACATGAGCACTTTAATTTTAATTGGAGAGAACATAGCAGTGAGAAGCCAAATTGAAAGCTGTGCAGAAAGACCAGCTGTTTCCAGGAGCTTCACAGCTCCAATTTCCCACTCTCTGGCTGTGACTGGAGATCTGCCCTGTCACAGCAGTAGCTAGAAGTAAATTAAAATCTTACTCACTGCAGCATGTTTCTCTCTGAGAAATCTGTGAGGCTGCTGTACCAAGGAGGCCACGAGGCTCAGAACAAGCCAGGATGGTCAGATTCTTCTGACATCCCAACAATTTAGGGAAATTATCTTCTACATATTTCCTTCTCTTTGGAAAAGTGCTAATACTTAGCTAACTGTCCGGTGGGGAAGAGAGTTGGAAGAAATTTTGGATTAAATGTGCCAGCCGGGTTTTTATTTAGCCACTAGATGGCAGGAGGGGATTAATTTTGTATACTGCAAAAAAGCGCGAAAAACGGACTGTGCTGCAGTTGAGCAAAAAGTTATTTTCCAGAAAGCAAATGGTGCACAGGCACATTTTTGGTGCACAGCCTTGCACATTCTGGCAAGGCTGTGCACCAAAAAAAGTTTAAAACACGTTTAAAGAAAGATTCAGCTAAGGATGTCAAATGTGTATTTTATTTTTTAGCTAACTAATAGAATTTTTCCCATCCAAGTATGGGGTTTTTTGCTATGCTATGTGTACTCCTTTGACACTTTAAAGGCTATAAATAAAGTCGTGCTTCTCCACAGGAAGAGTTAATAACTTAATTTGGTATCTTTTGTGTTTTATTGGAGACCTCCATTAGGGAGATTGATAGCAGCAAATGCATTTTAGCATCCAGGAAAGTTAATGTAACATGAAATGGAATAAAATTGCACTGTGTTAAGTAGAGCTAAGATTTCTCTTAATCCTAATTAAAGTTGGTTTTGTTTTTTTTTTTTAAAAAAGCTGCATCCAGAAATTCCCAAGGCTTGGTAGATTTTCATTTGCATTGTCAAAAATCCTGACTGCTCGTGGGCTTCAGTGAAGGAACAGTGCAGAAGAGTTTTGTTACTAGTAGTATCTAGGCACCAGTTTTATCCTAATTTAATAGTATAGAATCATTTGTCATCTGGTTACTTTTATCTACTCCAGCCCTCATGTCTTGTTTTATAGTCAATATTCCCCTTCTCATCTGGAAACAGAAACCACAATTTAAATATCTATTCAAAAATCTTTACAAATACTTAGTTACAAAAGGAAGTGTGTGATTCTATAGTGCCCTCAATGCAGACACATTATATGGATTGTAAGAAAACCGCATTAAGAAATTTCAGAGGTTTTTTGGAGCATGTCGTCACCAAGAATATTTTGGCTGTTTAACAATAAATCCAAAATATCTATAAGATATTTATTTCTGTCTAGTCACACCACTTTAAAGTTTGAGACTTTTGAGTAATTTGGAAGTTTCCTGGAAATGCCACCTTCTGTAGTTCAGTGGTTGTGATAGTTATATTGTTAAGATACCTACCAGGTTTGTAAATTAGTATTTAGATAAAAAAGATTCATGGATATATACCTTTTATTTTCATGTCTACAGTGTTTATTTGGGTTGTAGGACATCAAAGTGGGGAAGCAAAGATGTTGCCAAAGGCTATTTTAACTTCATGACCCTTGTCTCAGTACAGCCATATTTTTCAACATAAATAACCTTGTCCTTCAAAGGATAAATATTCATTTTTGAGATTCATCCTCAGCTGAACCTCAGGTCTGGAGTTGTAACAGCTGTAGAAGGTTGTCTTTCTTTCAGCTAAGCTTTTCTGTTGTTCCTCTGTCTTTTGGGGATCTATTTTCTATAATTTTTTTAGAGTATCACATTCATTCTAAATTGGAAGGGACCCAAGGATCATCAAGTCCATCCCATAAGTGCCTGTATGGGCATTACCAACAGCTTATTTTTATATTGATTTGTAAAATAAGCTGCTTTCAGGTAGAACTTATATGGAGAACAGCTTCACACTGATGCAGATACTTATGTTCTCCACAGTTGTCCATTCTGTTCCACATTTTTCAGTGTCAGAATATAATAGACCTTTCAAAATAAATATTGCTAAGAAAAGTATCTCTTTTATCCTTAGATAGACTAAAAATAGCAAGCTACTTTAAAGCAACTAACAGCTGATGAATCATTATCTGAAGTTATGTTCTGGGCTGCAGCTCAGATGTCTGAGCTGACCTCCTGTTTCAGCCTCATGTTTCCTTAATGTCTCTAAGGAAGTCACTGTCACAGCTCCAAAATCTGTCACAATATAATTTTAATTTTGTTTGGAGTTTGCTTGTTCTGCTTAGCACAAGGTAAATATCAATTGGTTATGTTCACCCGAAAGCATCCAACATAAAATTTCAGAAGTAATTTATAGTCTGGAAAACTTCCTACAAAGACAATTAAGAAATTGTAACAAAGCAAACAGGGATTTTTCATTTGTATTACTCTTTTTTTAAGTCAGAGGTTGTTCTGGTTTGTTTTGGTTTTGTTTTGTTTGTTTGTTTGGGGAATTTGGTGGTGTTCTTTCGTGTGTATGTGTGTGTGTCTGTGTTTTGGAGGTATTGTAGTTGTTTTGTTAAAGCAATTTTTGCTAGATCTGGAACTGAACTTCTGGAGAACACTACAGGAATATTTAACAATGGGTGGAAACTGTGGCCAGTGCTTGTACTTTCCCTTGGGTGCTTACTGCATTTACCTCATAGGAAAAGCCCAAGTATCTTGAAATAGTATTTAGTCTATATTACAAGAACTCATTGATTCACAGTCAATATTTGTTTCCAGTCTCCTTGGAGCCTTTTTAATGTGAAGTACAGCAAACACTGTGTTATCCAGGAACTGTATCTGAAGTAATCACAGTCAAGTATCCTAATTAAGTTTTGTAATTAGTGTAGTAATTTATTTCCTTCATTACAACAAACTCTGGGCTGTATCATCCAGAATTTGGAGGACAGCTATTTTGTAGGGTGACATTAAAGCTTTCAGAGCAATCCAAACAAATTTAAGCCAAATTTATAATAAACCAAAACTGTTTGAGGGTAAATATGTCTTGGGGTCTTTCGGGTCACCCTGAGATTGTTAAAAGTCTCTTTTCCCAGCCCAAGCACTTGAAGAAGGAGTCAGGGCTCTTCAGTTCTCAGTCTCAAGGTTGTTTCTTGTATCTTATCTATAAAATTCCTTCTCCTGCCCTGCTGAGGTCTGTCCAGCAGGACAGTTCCAGGCACTCTGCCTGCCCCTAGGGTGGTGTTATGTCTTTATACTAAAAACTACATATACAGTGTTTACAATTACTTTCCAATCCTATCACCTATGTTAGACAGGGAGCTTCTACTCTAAACCAGTCTAAAAGTGCCAACATCACAGAAGAAGATGGAAGCCAAGGAGAAGAAGAAGGAGAAAGGCAGGACATGCCCAGTTCCCTCCATCTTGCCTTCTGGACCCCCATACCAGAAACCCCAAATTCTACTTTTTCACCCCATGATAAATTCATTATTATTCTACCTAGACTGTTGTGGCTTGCTGATCTTCATCTAAGGTTGGTAATTTGCTCCACGGGTTATAATCAAGCCCACAGGTGTTTTGGGCTCCATGCCAGGGTCTCTGAGCCCCCTGGCAGGGGTCTTGGCCATCCTGGACAGCCAGAGGGATGTTCTGGATCCCCACAAATATGTAGGAAGTAGTTGTATTAGTTAAAGTATAGAGAGGTTTTGTAAACTATGCATGTTAATTTGCATTATTTTGCTGGAAATATTCATTGTGTGAATATTGTAGCAATAGTGGATCAGGTTTTGACAGAAGGAAGAGGAGAAGTCTGCTGTCCCACCTCCATCTCAAAATCTATTTTCCTGTACTCTTACACAGGAGCAGAGATAGAATGAGTGATGGGAGGGTGTTTTCTGCTTGTCAGCAAAGGTGGCTGGGGCTGCATGACCTCAGCTGGCAGGGTGCTGGCTCGGGGGCTTTGAATGGCCCCACAGAGCAGAACAGTCCAGCGTGACCCAGCGCTGACACAGGCGAACGCTGGGGCCCGGGCTCACAGAGCATCCTGCCCTCTCTGCAATGCAACCCCAGCATGGTGGGCTCCTAGCAGTGCCACAGAACACCAGACTTGCTCCTGAGCACAGGCTGAAGCTGTTTTCAGATGCAGTGTGGAGTACCATTTGATGATGAGCCAAGGTACTGTGGAATGTTATTCGCCTCCTTCCTTCTCTAGCACCTGTTTGGAAAAATCATGAGTTTACAGCCTAAAACAGTTCAGTTTAGCTCATCCTAGCTCAACTGGCATTTTGCAATTGCTAATCCTTGCCAGAGTGTTCTCTGAGCATCAGTGTTTGGAGGGTTTGCTTTATTTTGAGTCATTTTCCAAGCAATCCATATGTACCTGTTAATTTCTCTTAGTACCTGTGGAAGGTAAAATAAGCTTCTTTTTTTTTTTTTTGGCATATAATTTCCAGTTGCCTATGCACATTGTACTGCCTAGAGTATGATCATGCAAGATTTCAGTTTCCAGAACACCCATGGAAGGTATGGATGTGCAGGTTTTCTAGAAATGAGCAGAAAGCCTTTCAGCAAGCAAAATTCTTTATTTGTAAAAATTTACCTTTTGAATGGTTTTTTGGCTATTATGCTGCATACAATTTTGTGAGGCCTGCATGGCAGATATCATACAGCTAATTGGGAAGCTGAATCTCAATTACAAAGTGATGATTGAGAGTTAAGAACTCTGTTTTGCAGGCATCACACCACAAAATTGTCATGTGGGTTGTAAGTGAACCCTAAAATATTAAATGCACAAAACTAGAGCACTGCTACCTGTTTCTTTTCTTTTTACGTTTTTTAACTCTTGTGAAATGTGGACAATATTAGATCTGTCTGTTGCAACTTCTTGTCCAAAGTGCATCTGGCTTAGTCCCAATGCACTTGGTCTGCTTCATTTGTATATAATAAATTAAATTGTAGTTGTGGTTTTGATTTGAATTAGTTAAGGCCATCACAAACACATACTTAAAAAGAGAGGAAGGCATATTTAGATTAACTATTAGAACTTCAAAAGACATTTACAAAGTATGCCAGAAGTTGTAGTCTGAGGCTTCTTCTTTCAAACAGCTCAACTCTTGCATTTTCTTGTGAGTTGTTTTGGACTGAGTTTCTCAGTTTTCCAGGTTTTTAGAGAAGATTCTGTCTCCTAATGGGAGATGGATCTGAAACTAAAATGGGACAAAAAAGCTACAAGAGTAGCTTAGAGTCTGAAAAATGTCTTATAATGAGGTATTAAAAATGTATTCAGTGTTTCAATTGATGTTAAATAGTCATACAGGCACTAGCATTGTTCTCCCTTGAGGGAAGCTAATGTGTAATAACCAAAGTTAGGAAATTGCTTCTGGACTGAGATCCACTGTAAACCTCCATAGTGGATGTTTACAATAAGAATGCAAACAATGACTTTACAGTAAGGATGGTTTGTTCAGTGCCTTTTCTTTCCAGGAGGCACCTGTCAGTAAGCTAACCCACACACTCCAGACATAAACATTGCACAGATGGACAAAATGTGAATTTTAGAAATATTCTAGTTTAAAATTATTCCTGTACAGTATCCCAGAGTGGGTCAGGTTGGGAGGGACCACAGTGGCTCATCTGGTCCCAGCTCCCTGCTCGAGCAGGGGCACCCCAGAGCACAGGGCACAGGATTGCCCTGAGGTTGGCTCAGCTGGTTGGAACATGGAGCATCTGGTTTTGTACTCCCCTCCCCCTGGAACACAGCCACATGATCTGCAATTGCTTTATGAAATACCTTTGTTTGGACTTCATTTTGTGATGGAGAACTGAGACCAAGAAATACAGAGTTACTTTCCCAGAGTTATTCAACAGCAGAAGCACAACTCATTTTGGTTTGTTTAATACCTATCATCAAGTTAAATGGGCAAAGCATAGCTAGCATATGGTCTTAATAAATATATTTTATTCTGTGTTGTACTCTCAGATGTGGTATTAAGAAATTTAGGGAAATGCCAGGATTTCTTTAAGTAAATTGAAGAGGTTTATTTTGCAAATTTTCTGTGAAATCTGTTACAGTACTGTTTCATGTGTCATATCAAGAACAAAAGTACTTTTTTAGTATGACATTATTTTTTTTGGATGAATGGACTCAGTCTAGTCTTGGAAAGAATTTTTTTAATGATAGCTTAGGTCCTTCCCAGCTCTAGTATTATCTTGATAAGTTCAAGGAAATAATCACATTGTTTACCTAACTCCTTTCTTTTGATATTGCTACAGCAGTATTTTCTGTTCAAAATTACTGTGTTTACCATTATTTGAAGGGCCTGTGACTCAAGTTTCCAGATGAACAAGGGGTACTGTCCTAGTAGGTTCCTGACTATCAGGTTAATTCAAAGAAAAGACTTTGCTTCTGCTGGCTTTGTTTAAGTCAGCTGACAGTCTGATTCCAAAGATGCCCTTAAGAAGTCATGAACTAATGGGCAGTTCAAAAAGATACTGAAGGCTGATTAATTCCTGTGGCGCTGTTCTTGAGAGCATTTACAGCCATTATTTTATTGCCTGAGCAGTCCTGTTGCTCCCAGGAGGAGAGTGGAGTGGGTTTGCTGGGGACTGTGGTGTTCCAGCAGCCACACTGGCCATTCCCCTTTATTGCACCCAGTCCCAAAAAGGACTTTCAAAATTTAGACATTTCAGCAAAGCAATATATAAATAGGCAGGGCAGCACAGACTTCATATATCATCAATAAATATGAACTTCAGACTCCAGTATTATCAGCTTAGCATGTTTTACTGAAATTTTGAATTTCTTTAGCAGATGAAACAAGATCCTGACAGGGAACAGAAATCTAGGAACACTGGGGTTTTTGTGTGTGGTATTGTGTTTATGTTTGCTATTCTAAATTGCAGCTGTCAGTTTTCATGCCTTTTGTGTAAGACATCTGCGTGCCATGGTAAGCAATGTAGGTGAAATAATGTTTAAATGCCTTTTTGGGGAACTTCTATGTGCAGTTTTGTAGGATCACTTTTCTTCTCTCTGCTAAATGAAGACTTTCTATTGTGTGGAAAATATCCTGACTTTATTATTAGAATTTTTTTCAGTTTTCTTTTGACATCTATCTGGAATATATTTTAAAATAACCTCTAAAGACTGGTGATTTTGTTGGTGCTCATCTATCAAAGTCAGCAGTCCTTTGCTAACGTTTGCTAATAGGGAAATTGAAAGTATGCAATGCTTACTTGAACTTCCTCCTATACACTTAGTATTGCCCCTTTCTCCTCAGGAGACTCCTGTTTCAGCTATTAAGCTTTTTCTTTCAGTTCCTCTCATGGCACATAATTTGCAAGCCTGAGTTTGCACTTTCAAATGCACAGTAATACAGTTTTAGTATTTGGTCTAGACTTTGTGGTTTAGTCTTTATCCCATGTAATCTATGCTTTCTGATTTTTAACAGTAAAGGAATATTCATTTTTATGAAAGACAGTTCAAGTAGTGACACATTGCTCTTGTCCAGAAATCTTGCTGTTCTGCCAACCTAATGCAATATTAATGGAAAAAGGCAACAGGATAATCTGTTATTTGTATGCAGTTCTAAATCTGTGTGACACAACCAAAACAGATCTGACAAAGAACAAGGAGCGTGGCTTAGAGAACTTTAGATCTAAAAAGCTCTAGTCAGGTTTAACAAGTCTCTTTTGCTTGATATCGCCCACAGGGTTCAATAAAAAAAAATTCAAAGTAGGGAGAGTGTACAGTAATTAGAGGTGTATTAAATACAGTGAAATTAGACTGGATAAAGGTATTAAAGCTGAATAAAAGTGTTAAAGCTGGTAGTTTTAAGAGAAGTTTATGTAGAAGTAGGAGATCCTAATGCATGATCATCAGAAAGCATCAAAAGTATGAATTATGGGGCCCACATCAGACCACTAATTGAGACTAAGATAAAAACATAGAACAAAATATTGAACCTTGTTTTGGCTTATTTATAAATTCTGTTTCCTGTTCAGTTTTTTTTTTTTTTAATGAATAAATCTAAATTGATCTCCAGCACACTCAGTTTTACTGCACATAGCTTATGATGCCTTGTGAATTAAAATACAATTGTATTTGCATTTTCATTGTTTTCTGTCTATCCTTTCACAATCTTTTTAAATAAATAAGTCCAGTCCAGGATTTTTCCCCAGGAGAGCAAACAGCATTTGTGATGAGCAGTAGTCACAAACATAATTTTTATTGTGCATTCAACAATGGAAGGAGAGTGGGAGTTTTTAGGCAGAAAGGGCAACACAGCTACACAAACTGCATAATAATAAATCAGCAATATAGGCTATGTAAGTTTCTTTAGAGGCCTCAGAACTAATGCATTGTCTCATGCACTCCACAGTAATGTAACTTAATGGGAAACTTATTCAAATGAAGCCTATAGAGAGTCCCAAAATGTCAGAAGTCCTAAGGGAAACATCTCAGTTGCTTGTAGTGGATAAAAGAGCATTGCAACTTAAGACACCTTGCATCCCACAACACTTAAGGGCATGAAAGCTCTGGTGGGTGTCAGTGGATTACCTGAGGATGTTTGAACTGCCCACTGCTCTGAACCTGCCCAGACTCAACAGAAAGGCTGAGAATCTGACAGAAACTAGAATAAAACTATTCCCCAATGCCAAAAAAGCATTTGAACTCCAGAAGGAGTCCTGAAGGTGTTTTGCAAAGACACCATGTTTTCAAGGGCAAATTTTCTTTTATTGGAAACATTTTATCGGTTATTCAAAAATTATATTGCACATTGTATACAAGAAGGAAGCCAGAGTAAAACTGTCAATGTTTTGAGATATTCCTTATCAAGGAAAGGCAAAGTTTACTGAACTGCATAGAGCAGAGTAAGACACAGTTCTCTCCTTTTGTGGGTTTACTTCAAATAGAAGTGAATGGAATCAGTGTGGCCTTTTCCACCCAACTCTGAATGTCAGCTCCCTTAAATTAAATAGTATAGAATTGTAGAAATTTTTTTATCTGCCTACCTTTTTCAGCACACGAAGAAAAGGCCCTAATTTTCCTGGGGGAGAAGGGCACTATAGCTTTTTTTTAAAACCTAGATATCTCTCTGTAATACCATTTTTAGAGTTTATTTTGAACAACTCTCCCTGGAAAAGAACAACCACTTAAATAGCCAAACAGAGGAGTAGATGAATGTTAGATGAATAAAGATAATGCTCAAGGAAGCCTTTGTCCTGCACATGGATTCTTAATATGTTGGTATGTCACACTAATATATGGCAGCAGCAGGGACTGAGGAAGGTGCCTGTAGAAAGGAAGTCAAAGGAGAGGAAAATCACAGCTGCTAAGAGACACTGCTTTATTTTTTCTAAATAATCTTCAGGTATAGTTAAATGTTGTTGGTGATATTTTTATCCTTAAATCTTGAACCATATTGAAACAATAATTTATTCCAAGTATAAGAGAAAAGAAGGTTTGTTGTGATTAGTACCAGTCCTTTATACGATCATGTCCACTACTTGTGCAAGGGACGTACATCCATTGACTTTGGCAGAATTTTAGCCACTCATGCTGATAAAACACTTTACTACTATTTAAAAGTTCAGTAATAAAATGATAAATAAAATACATAACTTTAATTTTATGTTTGAAAAATGAGAAGTTGATAATAATGATTTCCTCAAGGTTGATACTGACTGAGTCTAGACTTGCTGAAATCACATTCCCAAATATGCAGTTGGCAAGGCTGAGGCCTGGTTTTAGAGACACAAGGTAAGGGTGAAAATGTGCAGCTATATGAGAGTGGCAGACTGGAGTTTCAGTTTTTCTGAACTTTTAACCAAAGGGAGAAAACACGAAATACATGGCAGCAATAATGGGGAGAGTATTTCTGTATAAGGGAAGGATCAATGACCACTTATGGTGTGAGGAATAATGGCACAGCTGTAATTAAGACCTGAAGAATGAGTAAACAGTCATGAAATTCAACTTTTTGTTTAGTCCAGGCAAGTTTGAATCCCAAAAGAGGGAAATTAAAGACACTAGATGTCAGAGAAGCAGAAAGAAATCAAACACAGGGCACAAAGTTTAAAACATTTTATAACAGCATGTAACTAATCTGTGGAAACCCTTTTGGAAAATACAGTAATTAGAAAGCTTAGTAAGAGCAGCAGTAAACATTTATACTAACTGGTGTCCAGTTCAAAGTTCAGAAAAAAAGATTTAAGCTTTCAATCATAAGTCTGCCTGTCACTGACAGGAGATTTCCCTTAAGGCCTGATTATTACTTATTTATAACTTTATTAGTTATCATTACAAGGTCTGATTTAGCTTGTTAAGTCTGAAAAGTTGCACATTGTGCTGTCAGTGTAGTCCAGTCAGGCAGTTCCCATATTGTGCTGTGTTGGACTGCAGGTCCAGCCTTAGTGTAATCCACAGCCTTTGCTCCCTTGTTTATTCACTTGGGACTGATGCCAGAAGGTTTCTGGAACTTTTTGTTGTCTGCTGGTAAGGAAGTGATGGGCGTGACCATGCTGTGGGTTTTTGGGTATCTCATTAACCTGGGAGGAATCATTGGAGTAAAACCACAGTGTCCTGGGAAGGAAAGGGAGAAATGAGCTGCCAAGGCTTGTCCGTGGTGTTTGCCATTGACTGGCACACAGCTTCTGGCTGCTCCTGAGAATTCCAGCAGCAGGAATTACATCCCTTAAACTCACGAGTGTTTCTGCATGAATGAGTGCAAACTATTGAACTTGGGAGTGAGGTGGTTTCAGAAAAGTTGGGTGGCTGCATTGCTTAACCCTTGCTGCTGTTTTCAGTGGGGCTTTTTGTGGGGTAATGTGGCTGCCTGATTTCTGGGCTGGATTAGGTCACTTCCAGCATTTTAGAAGAGCAGACAGTGGAAACATGATATTGCTCAAATGGGTCCATCCTTGAGTGTTGACAGCTGTTCATGGGTTGGACATAAATAGAAATGTGTGCACAATCCCCTTGAAAATCTCCTGTTGTCTATAACAGCCACTGTTGAATGACTTTTTCAGGAAATCACTAAAGCCAGATAAATCTGTAAAAACTGGAACCTGTGGGCTGAGGAAATGCCTCTTCATGGACCTGAGTGGTTATTTGTTGTTCTGAAATTTCTTTTTCTCTCTTTCACAAAGAACTGTCTGGTGATCAAAGACCGGGGAAATTTTAGGTTAAAATAAAAATCCAAAATCTCTTTCAAAGTCAAATGTAATACCAGCATCATAGAGTTCTGACTGATTCTTTAAAAGAATTAGTTAAGAATTGGTTAAGACTTTTTCTTGAGGCAAAGCATATTTAATGATTGCTTCCAGAGCCCTCAAGAAGCATATGCAGGGATAATACCCACACTTGCAATTTGTCAGAAAAAAACCCTGTATTTCCAGACATAATCCTCAAGTAGATACGGTTCAGTATCTTGTTTTTCAGTCTCTAAGGGAAGTCTAAAAGAGGACATGATATTAAGATGGTCACATGTGAAAAGAGTATAATGGAAGCCTGCCAGGTGTAGCTATTTAATTTGGCCCTTTATAATAGAATGTGACGGCACTCAAAGATAAGAAGAAGCTGTTTTGAAATTGAATTGCAGTAGCATTTATACATGATGAATCATTTAAAGAAGGTTTATTATAGATTCCAATTGGTCTTGTCCTTTAGTAATAAAAAAGAGGGCACTTAAAGCAAAGAGACCACCATTGTTAAATCAGGCAGGTAAGAAAATATATTACCTAAACAACATTTAATCAATTCAAAGCAATCTCATGTCTACAGGTTATTATTGAAGCAAATAAATTCATATTCCTTTAGGAAGATGTCAGGATGAGAATAGTGAAAGTACTTAAATTAATTGAGGTTATAGGAAAAATTTAATGTTATAACTAAGCTGTATTATACAGTTCTCTGTGCTGTGAAAGTAGTTTATGTTTTCCTCTCAGACATCAGCACTAGATACTATTGGAAGCTGGATGCTGGAACAAATAAGAGAGGTAGCAATAACTTCTTCTGCACTTTCCTGAGCATTTAAGTGGGCTCCAAAGCTTGCTTATAATTCTGGGATTGAATCAGACTCCTTATAGGCTCCTACTGGTTCAGTTTTGCTTGAGGAAATCTTAACCACACCTGAAGCCCCCTGCTTGGACCAAAAAAGCAGTGCTTGTAAAAGCAGGTACTGCTGAGTTCCTCATGCTTGTACATCAGGTGTGCATGCTGGCTGTAATTGATTTGGTATTCATACTTTATTTACATTAAATCTGTGAGTAATGTCTGTGTTATCCCTTGGCGTCTCTTTCTAATCCAGTGTAAGGCTCCAATACACAGCAAAATGATCAGTACCCGAGAATATTTATTAAAATAACCCAGTAACATCATTATTATAATAGTTTGATTTGTTTGTTCTTAGGTTTTATTTGACAAAGTTCAGGTATCAATGATTATGTTGAAATGTGCTTGGGTCCTTGCATAGATTCAGACTGCTGTTTGGCAGACCAAATTAACACATGACTTTTTCACATCTGTAACCTTTTTCAGTAGAAACTACCTGCTTCTTAGTCTTAATCTGCACAAAATTTAGGGATGATGGTGATTCAGTTGGGTAAACTGCAAATCTTCATGTTCCTGGAATGGCTACTGAGGGAAATGCTCTGTCCTTACATTAATTACTTACAGTAAAAGTCAAATATGTCCAGAAATAGTTTCCAAAAGGTTGCTGCCAGCCTCACTTCATGCAGGCCATTTGTTTTATCTCTGGGTCAGGATCTGTGTCCTGCTCTTGGCTGCAGTTCACTCCAGAGTTACTTCACCTCGTCAGAATCCATCCACACAATAATCACTTCATGGAAATCACGAGATCTTTATCCCTCAATCCAAAATGTAAATGAAGAAAACAAATATTGGAGAAGGAGAAACATTGGGCAGGGCTGCATGAGTGGTTTGAATTACGGTAAATAGGCCATGCATGTGACTGGTCACTAACAATAATTTCATTTGGTTCACCTAGAAAAAAGAAGAATGGAGAAGAAGAGCAGCCAAAGCCCTCTCTCAGTAATCAATACCGAATTGTTACACCCACATTCCAGTATAAAATGGATTACAAGAAAGTTGGCAAATGTATTATTATAAACAACAAAAATTTTGAAGACAAAACAGGTAATGTTCTTTCTTTGATGATACTCATTACAGACCATAGAATTTTTATACTTTTTTATTTTCATGCTTATACTTTAATCAATAAGTATTCTATTTCTAGGACATGCAATTTTAATGAGGGTTTTTAACTTTTTTGATAAATAGTTGTTCCTAAAACTTTTCCTGTTCTCTAACACCTATGTTAGAGTGGCTCTTTTCAACATCTTTTCAGTATATGTCTCAAACACCACGTCTCCTTGCTGTACCAACTTCAAACTAAACCTTTGTTCCAGAGTGTAAAACTATGTTGTTAAAATTTGAACTTTGGCATCTGCAACCCATGTTATAAATTATCTGTCCCTGAGCTGCAGCTATGAGCTACAAAAGCTAATAGCTGTAGGTGTGCTCTGTTCACACTCCTGCATTCAACTTTCCAGACCACATGTGGTTTCAAGGTAGACAAATAAATACTTGTGTTATAATCAGGTCTGTAGGATTTTTCCTGTACACTTGGCAAACACAGTAAGTTGTTTTCCCCAAAGATTCTGTGTCAGTTCCTTTACTGGGTGTAATAGGGACACTTTTCAGCAGGTTTTCCATGGGGTGCTTTGTGTTGTACTGCATAACCAAAAAGAGAGGGATCATCCTTAGAGCTCCTGTGTTGCAAGGTGCTGGGGCCCCGCCAGCATTTTTCAGGATGAGATATGTGTTAACACTGAGCATTGCCTTATTTTTAAAATCTCACAATTTGTTCTCAATGCTGCTAGAGGATTGTTTTAAAAACATGTCACCAAGACATCGTTTAATTTTATCAGTGATAAACTTAAACATTTGCCGTTGAACACGTGAATCACTTGGAGTTGTGTAATGTGCAGTCAACCATGTTCTTTGCTTTCTGGCAGGAATGGGCACACGCAATGGCACTGACAAAGATGCTGGAGACCTTGCTAAGAGCTTTAAAAACCTGGGCTTTGAGGTTGATATACACCATGACCGAAGCCGTGATGAAATGGAAAAATTACTGAAAAAAGGTAGAAATTCAGTATCATAGAATGATTTAGAGAGGAACAGACCTTTGGAAATCACTGAATCTAGTCCCTAGTCACAGCAGGTTAAAGCAGAGCAGATTGCTGAGGCCCCACATGTAAAATTTTTCTGAATGGACTGGGCTTAATTCCCCACCTCATCCCCCAGCATCAATTCAGAAATGCACGGTGTTCTTGTGAAGCACTTGTCCTGTGTATTAGCTGAAGAGCCTTCATATTAGATAAGGAGTTCAGCCTGTTGATTCCAGTGGGCTAAACTCAGACTCAAGTGAAGGATGCATCCATGTGCTCAAGGTACTCACCACATTGTAAAAGATGATCCACTCCTTCTCATGCCTGACAGTAGGAGCCCAGTGTATATTAAGCCTCAGAAAAATGTGCTTGCTAAATATAATTTCTATTTAAAACGTGGCTTCCTTTTGACTCAGAAGTGTTTGCCTTGCAGCTGCTGAGGAGAACCACAGTGATGCTGCCTGCTTTGCCTGTATCCTCCTGAGCCATGGGGAAGAAGGGCTCATCTATGGCACAGATGGACCCATGGCTATCAAGAGTCTGACTGCCCTGTTCAGAGGAGACAAGTGCAAAAGCCTTATAGGCAAACCCAAACTGTTTTTCATTCAGGTAATAGCCCTGAGGTAAATACAGTGTCCTACTGCTGCAGCAGGGAAAACATGCTCTGTTGGTTGTCTGCCCTAGAAAAACCCTGTAGCTTGACTTACTGAATGTTGCTGGAGGTTTGTGAAAAAATGTATTGACAGAAGTTGTCTATGGGCAAAATTATTGTTTGTTTTTAAAAGATAATTTATATACGAGATTCACAGGTGTAAAGAAAATTATCATTGTAATTTTCTACATGGTTTTTCTTGGTAAAATATGGACATCAAAGCAGAAAGATACTCAGTTTTTTGCAGACAGAGCTAAGGACAGTACATAATTTTCAATAGGAATAATATTTTCCAGGTCTCTTTGAATTAAGGCTTCCTCTACAAATTACTTCTTAAAGCAACACTTTTCATCAGTAGCCTAAAAATTTATATTGGATTTTTAAATTAACATGTAATTAATTGTACTAGTTAATACAATTATTAGTTAATGTATTAATTGTATTAGTTAAAATTTTAAAGACAACTGTTTCAAACAGCATTAACTGACATATCATGGGTCTGAATTCTCTTTTTTACATAATACATAGTATTATTTACATAGAAGAGTTGCAGCAGATGTGGTTTTCCCTAGGCTATCCCATCAATTAATCCTCATCCTCAAAGTGAAAACTGTTTTAGACTCTTCATACTACTTAAGTGATGTTTCTTCTAATTACATTTTTGAAATGGTTGCTTTATAGGCTTGAAAATTATTTTAATAAAGGTAATCTGCCCTCTTATATAAGCCAGTCAGACTTGTTCTTTTGCAAGAGCTGTCAGTCAAAGCTACTGATAAGAGCTGAAAATTACCCACCAGGACCAGTGTGCCCTTTAGCTAAACCCATGATTAAGAGAAAATTAAGAATCAAAGAGATAAATGGAAAAGTATTAAAAACACAATATACTTGTAATGGGTGGTCAAACACTAGCTCACATTGTCCACACTGTAGAGTCTCCACCTGTGGAGTCCACTGTCTAGAAATTGTCCAGAAGTCACACTGCACAGAGCATTATGGAATAATTGGGTGCTGAGAATGACTCTAGACTGGTAAAATTAATCATGGTTAGAATAAACCAGTGCTGACATAGCACTTGTTGACAAACAGCTGAGATGCCCAGCCTCAACCCCTTTGCCTCCCTCTACTTACAGGATGTATATTTTTCAAAGGGTAAGCTAGTAACTTTATCACTGAACAATAAGATATGCCCCAGAATTGCATCTCTGCTTAGAACTGAATCCAATAAAAAACTTTGATGAATACTAATTGTTATAACACCTTGTTTCTGCTTACTGGAAACATTCTATTTATATTCTCTGCTTTCAGGCCTGCAGAGGCTCTGAATTTGATGAAGGAATACAAACTGACTCTGGACCTGCCAATGACACCCTGGAGACAGATGCCAACCCGAGATACAAAATCCCAGTAGAAGCAGATTTTCTGTTTGCTTATTCCACAGTGCCAGGTAAGGAAAAGAAGGTCAAGATAGGGGTGTAAGCCTGAAATTCACCATCCATACTGACTGGATTGGAGATGGACCCCCTCATGATACATTGTGCACTGATGGATAAAACACAAAGGCTCGGTGTACATTGGGTATCCACCCCTTCTACACTGGCTGCAGAGGAAAAGAGAGATTACAGATGGCAAAGGCCAAAGGATTCCCTGTGTCCTGGGAATCCTGCCCTTCCGTGTCCTGGAATGCTGAATATGTGATGAAGGCAGGAAGGGGAATACTTACAGCACAATACTTATCCTCAGAAAGGAAACCTGTGTAATTTTACTTCTTGCAGATTCCCTAATGCCAAAATGTAGAATGGTACTTAAGCAGTGTGAGGTTTGGAGAGTTAACATACATTATTCTCAACTTTAATGAAGTAGGATGTGTAACACAACTTTATTCTCAACTTTAATGAAGTAGGATGTGTTAAGAGTTCAGCTTTCAGTGTGTGCATTGTCAGTCTTTGCCCAGAATCTTTCACACAAAAGAGCAAAAATCACTCCCTGTATTTTCTTCCCTGTCTTTTCCTGTCAGGTTATTACTCCTGGAGGAATCCTGGAAGAGGCTCCTGGTTTGTGCAGTCTTTGTGCTCTGTGCTGAACGAGCACGGGAAGCAGCTTGAGATCATGCAGATCCTCACTCGGGTCAACTACGTGGTGGCCACCAACTTCGAGTCGCAGTCGGACGATCCGCGCTTCAGCGAGAAGAAGCAGATCCCCTGCGTGGTCTCCATGCTCACCAAGGAGCTCTACTTCTGACAGGGCACTTCAGTGCAGCCCCTGATGAAAGGTCAGGCTGTGGTTTTGGGTGGAGATTGGTTGTGGACAGGAGTAACACATTTTTAATAACAGACATGTGGTAACACGAGATTTTTTAGTAAGATGGGGTATCTGATGGATGGAGAATACGCAATATTTTAAAGAAGCTGTGGGCCAGCCTGACAGCTGTCACTAATCATTGTGTCTTGATTTCTCTTAGTGTGGCTGTCATGATTTATGGCTACTGAAAATGTTATGACCCATAAAGCTTTTTCCCAGAAAGCAGATTGTAAATTAAGAATAAAAACAAAAAAATCTTGAGACTCCTTCTTGTTTACTGCTAGCTCATGGAACTGTAAGCTCCTTGGAAACTTCCAAAGACCATCATATTATGGGTATGTCCAGTAATAAAACAGTTTGTAGCTATTTAAAAGGGTGTTTCTTAGTCTAATATATTCATTTTCTTTTAATTGATGATTATTCATGAAGGCTAATGGTTGCTCTGTGCTCAATCTGGAAGTCAGTTTACTTAGTCATCATTCTAGCATAAAATGAATGTGTAAAAAATCAATCTTTTTAGATTATTACCTGAACAGTATAGAAATGTAACAAATAGAACAATCAAAATTAAAATCTCTGTAAAAGATTGGCAAATTTTGCTTGGATGGAACCATACTAAAGTGCCTTTGTAAACATATTTTGCCTTGCAAATGACAATTGACTGAGAGAACAACCTGAAATGGTGGTATTGCATTTCTTCTGCTTGCAGAAATGAAAATATCTGCTTCTTGATTCAAAAGTTAATGACAAGGCTTTAAAACATTAAAATTTAATGTTGAAAAGGTAGAATTATATGTTCCAGTAACAAATGTGTGTTTAGATTTAACTTCTAGTTGCCAAAACTGGAAATGGTTACTTGAATCAGAAACCAGAAGTGCCTTCTTAGTTACTGTACGGTCTTGATTTTGTGTTTTAGAGTTTTGTTGGTGATCTTTATATTTCTACTTTTTATATTTCCTTTAGTTGGTAGCTAGGTTAAAAAAAATGTAAGTTTAATGATTTAGTTAAACTGATAAAGAATTAGTTGTTCACCCTTTTCCCAGTTAATGTACTCTATACTCCTTGCAATCCTCTGAGAAAATGAAAACCAAGTTAGAAAATCGTTAAGTTTATTTTCTTACAAATACTGGGAAATAGTGAGACATATATATTTTTTCATAAGTCAAATTTACAGTTGTTTGATTTAAATAAATGATGATTTATGGAAATATTAAGCATTACATCAATAAAGGCCTTTTTAAAAAAAATTCTTTTGTATTTCTTATGTTTGTCACTCGATCTGGTGAAAAAAAAACCAACCAACATATATCCCAGTCCCTTTCTCTTTGAAGAATGCAGGTGGTCTCTGGCATCTTTTCAGGAGGAGGTTTACAGTGTTAGGGGAAAGGTAGATTAGAAAAGTAATTTGGCATTGGGTGACTTGGGTTGCACAGGCCATGTCCTCTCTTGGAGTAAACCAAAGTTAGTGGAAGTATTTTATTGGAAATACCATGTTCCACCAGTGCTTCATCTTGCTCTTTGTACAGTAAATTGTACAGTGCTCTAGCAGTGCATGTGAAAGTGTTCTCCCTGTTGCTTCTAGCAAATAGCTCCTTCTTAAGCTATCTTCTGGAATTAAGGATGTTCCTGGTTTACCATGGCCAGCCAACATTTCAGTATTTGTTACTTCTCTAGAGGATCTTTCATGTCTTTATAGTTCATTAGTGTTTATTTGCTTGAGGTCTAGCCTGTTTTTAAATTTCTGTGAACAATATTCCCCTGTCTCCAGAACTTCAGTTCCAATATATGAGCTATAGAAAGATCAGCATAAAATACCTGAATACACTGCCTGAGAGGAAAGTAACATGGAAAGATTAACTTAGAGAAGAAGTGAAAGAGAGAAAAACATCCCCTTGTGTCAGGACCAGGATCTCTGCTAGATGAGCATTGCTTTAGATCATGTCCAGATAATTTTATTTCAAAAGAGAATTGTGAACCACCAAACATCAGCCCTGAGTGGTGATGCTGACAGAGCTGGGAGCTGTGCAGCTCTGAGCCTGAAGGAGCTCACTCAGAGTGAGGAACCCTTGACCCTTCCACTCCAGCAGAGCCAGCTTGCTGAATAGCGATTTAAAAGCTGCAGGGTGTTTTAGCTTTCTTCCCTGATCAAATTTATGACTATTTTCTATTGGAAAGCAATCCCCTTGCCATCTGCAGGATTAGCCAGATGGTTTAGTGTGTAAATCCACTCCCATTATTGATACACTCAATGTTTCTGGAGAGAATCCCAAAAATTCACTTTCAGCTAAGACTAACACTGAAATTGCATTGTCATGACACGGGCAGCCCGAGAAGTCCTGCTCCACCATTGTGTGTTTAACTAAATGCTGTTTAAATCTGAAATTGGTTTCAATTTCAGGTACTTTTATGATCTTTTAGGGTCTTACTGCTGCTGTATATTCCAGCCATGGTGGATATTATGATTTAGAAACAGCTCAGGAAATGAGGGGACTGTTCAGAAAGCTGAACCAACAAAACAAGGCTGTCTCCAGGTTTTTCTTCTGTGTGGGAGACATTTATCTCTGCCTCTAATGTGCATATTTTTCATTGCTTCTAAGTGAATATTAATCTTCTGGATTTCCCCTTTCCAGAGCAGTCTTTAGTTACTTCCCATGCAGAAGCAGGAATTTCCTTGTGGGTCATATTTCAGGTGTTTGTATTTATACAAGGACTATAAGAGGGCAGTCACAATGCAGGGCTAGAACTCGTCGTGTTTTGCTGCAGGAAGCAGTGCAGGGAATCTGGATTTACTTGAAAGTGTACTTCTCTAATAACCTTCTTCACCATGAAGACATTTTGCTTGTAAGTATTAACACAGTTTGTTTTCCTTATCTTGGAAATTTTTGAAGTTTTATAACAGCTTTCATCATAATGATTCGAGGCATTTTCTTTGCGTTTTGACTGAAATGTCTCATTGCATTTCAAAAGGTTTGAAGCAATCAAATCCCTTAATGCCTGGCATACAAAAATCTGAGGGGGTATAAAAATGGAATTGGCATTGTCTGGTTTGAATTAGACATAACCTGTTTACATGTTGCTTTCAGTTGAAAAGACAATTAGATGTAACAATTAAAAACTTTTTCCCAAAAGGCAGAGTGAGTTAGCACAACTAATCTCACGGGTATTTGTCTTCCTACATGCAAATCTTGACTTTTACTGACATCCAGAAGAGACTTTTATCCTGTCAGAGACTCTTGGAATATTGTTTTGTAGTAATTGCATCCTTTGCCAGTTGAGGTGACTGTCAGTCACGCTGAACACAACAATACATTGCCTTTCATTGCAACCCCAGGTGTGTACCCCTACTATTGACTTTGTGTACAGTCATTTTTAGTTTTGGAAATTGCTTTTTTGTCCTTTTATTTTTCTGGTAGTCAACAGATGAAAACTGTAGAAGCAAATTTTATAACAGTTTATCACGGCATTTGTACAACAAATCTTTCTTCCCAAAAAGCAAAAATTGCAAAGGTTTCCCTGAAAAAACCTCGAAAAAATACAGACAGAAATGTGCAGAAACCTCTGATGGACCTAAGTTTGCAGTGGGTCATTCCCATTTACAGCCTGGAACAGAAGGAATGAAAGTCTATAGCTTTAGGTGTGTCTCAGGGGTAAAATTCCATGAGTAACCCACCCTACCCCTGACTGGACCATGTTTACTTTTGGCACCATGGAGTAAATCACTGAAGAAAGAGAAAGAGAGGAAAGCCCTTAAATCTCTCACTGCAGCCAGGGTTCTCAGTAAAGAGCCAGAGAACAGCACTTGTAATCCTTCAGAATTTCCCAGGAGAGGCTCTGTGGCTTCAGGTGGCACAAGAGGGTCTGTGTAACCTCCTTGTAGGTACAACAACTCCCAGCCAAGACCTGATTTTGCAGGGAATGAGAGTTTTGAGGTAAGGCAAAACGAAACTTTTGAAAAGGCATTGTGTTAATATGACAAACTTGCAAATCATTAAAATTGCCATAGTATCATACATGTTTTTTCTACTTATATTTTAAGCTCTTTAGGCCAAGTTATGCCAGTTTTGTACAGGACTGATCATACTTGGCAAAGCAGTGTCAGAAACATAAATGGAGGCAGTATCCCTAGGTTACAGGTGTTGTGACTAGTGCAAAAGAAAGGGAAAAATGAAGTTCTCTTAGCAGCCCTCATCACTTCTAAGCAAATCATTTTTTTGGCCTATAAAAGGGGATAATATTTGTTATTTGTAATTTTGTGATTGTATTATAAAATAACAAATATAGCATATAGTGTATAATTTGATATTATATAAAATTATTTATGAATATATTTAAATAAATAGTTATTATGGCTATTTTATGTATTTTGATCAGTATGAAAACAAACTGTTGTAAGATTTTTGTTATTTTCTCAACAGCAATTGTGTGTGCAGTGGAATGCTGCTCTGCAGCAAGCAAACTGAAAGGAATTAGCTTCCACATTTTGGCTCTTTTTGTTACCTGGGTGGAAGAACAATCAGGATGGCTTCTACAAGTAAAAGAAATTCTGCAGGTACAAAATTTCTTATACTAAAATTTGTCAGTGGTAAAGCTGTGAGATGATCTATCCTTACCTGAATGCCATCTATGAATTTCTTTAGGGGTGCATTTCAGATCACTAATTATGAAGCTAAATAAGACCAGACCCCAAAAGTTAAATAAGATCAGTTAAATAAAGCAGCAGCTCATGATATCTTCTGAGCCCCTACATTTTCTCTACCTTTACTTTGCAGTTTGAGCCAGTTGTCAGCATTAACACCAGGGAAGCAGGGCCTGGCTCTATATTTTATAGCCTTGATTTGTGTTTGTTTTATGGCCATTTAAGCACAGAAACCCAGTGCTAAGCAACAATTTCCAGTTCAAACAGGTCTTTTTAAAGAGATTAATTGGCAGCAAGTTAAGTAATGGTGCTGTTCATTTCTCTTTGATTAGTGAGAATTCAAAATACATTTTGCCCTGAAGGTGGAGTCTGCAAGCACGGATTCCTCATCAAATCACCACCTCTTCAACTTTTCAGCTCACAGGTATACCAGCACAGATTAGTCATATTTCAGCAATCCCTCATATCTGCTGTCCTGAATTTTAATGAGACACAAATTGCCTTCTCTTTGGCAGAATTCCTGGAAAAGGCGTCTGTTTGTCCTGTCCAAGTCCAGCACAGGGAATTACATCCTGAAGTATCTAAAAGGCCAACACGTGAAAGGCTCCATAGCTGTTGACCAGTATGTAGCTCAAATGCATCATCTTTTTTATTTTGAGTCATGTATCAGCACTCTGCAATGGCCACTGATTGTGCAAGCACTTGCTCCTGACTCAACAGGTCAGGATTGGGTTCTTGATTCAAACCCAATGAACTCCACAAAAGAGTCCCATGGGATTTGTAGGCTTTGGGTGCAGCTATCATATATGTAGAAGTGAAAATCCTGAATTGCTTTATTGTGATGTAGCTGCCAGTGAGATACCTGGCCTGGCTCCACAATCCCAGGCTGTGTTCCTGCATCCCAGGCTGTGTTCCTGCAGTAAAACACATTTCACCTCCTGGGAGGACAGTGCCATGCTTTCACTCACAGGTCAATCAGGAGAGGCTGTGCCACTCCCAGCTGTGGCACACGCCCTTTCCCAGCTTGCAGCTTCACAAAGTCCTTTGCAGGTTTGTGCAAAGGTCTCCTGACTTTCTCATAACCCTTTGGGCTGATCATGGTTGCTCACTGCCTCTTATTCTGCCAAGAAATCGCCCTGCTTGGCTCATTTGGGTTGGTTGTTTCTCTCCTGTCAGCATATGCCTACTGCAGCAGGACTGAGTGTCCCTGCCTTTGGACTGGCACCCTTTAGCATGCCATGGGTGGTATGAAATATGTGCAAGGGAAGCAGAAAATGTAATGGGAAATGTAAACATTTCCTGTCAGATCTAGGGGTTAATACTCCAGGCTCCTGGAATTTTTAGGCAAAGAGGGACCACATTGCTGTTGTGCTTCTTCCATTAAAAGGATTTACATTGTGAAGCTTTCAAAAATACTGCAGCTTGCTCAGTGGTCTGTGGTTACATTATTACCATAATTATTGTTGTTATTACTTTTATTAATTTGGCTTATTGGAGGTTAATGGAAGTAGTGCTTCAAGTGCTTCAAGTATCCATTAAGAGTACTTCTGTTCCTCTTCTCCTCCATTAAAACACTATTAATATACAATTAGTTTCAAATAAAATCTATTGTTTTATTGTGGTTAAAAAACTTCCACAAGAAATTTTTCTTACTATTGTTTCTTTTCAAGATTCTGAATTAAACCAAAAGCCCCTTTTTCCAGAAATGAGGATCCATAGTCTGGGGACTTGGGAAAAGTTAATTTTATATATTTTGCCTGGAGATTTTCTTCTTTGAAAGACCATCTCTTTTGAATGTGTGCATTGCTTTTCTTGAGCAATTTTTTCTGTGGAAAAATGTTTAACTTTCCCCTTGCAGATCTCATCATATTATGCTGTGTTCAGAGTAAAATATGGACATGCACACATATATGTGTGTGTCTATTTGTATGTAACTGTGTAGAGTAATCTAGGATGTTTCCTATGGTTATCTTCACAGAATCATAAGTATTCAAGTTGGCATAAGTAATGCTGAAATTATGGAAACGGTGAGGAAGATGTTTAAGTGCCTTCCTGAGCAGGTGATGTCCATCAGCACTGGAAACAGATGTTACTACCTCATTGGGGACAGCAGGTGAGCATAGCAGGATGTGCAGAAGCAGTGGGACAGTGGTGTTAAACCAATGTAGCACTAAGTTGTGCCCCAAGGAAGGGCCCTGCTCCTTCACAGCCTCTCCCTTCCCTTCTGTGTCTCAGCTACTGATGGCCCAGCTCTGGGATGAGGTGATTCAGCTGCCTGGTCCAATGGAAAACAGCTTTTTTCTATGGCATTGCCTCCCCTTACTCATGGCTGGGTTAATTTTTTGCTGGTCCAGGCAGGTGAGCTCCCCTTCCCTGCAGCCATCCAGTCACAGCATCCAGCATGTGAAAGCAGAGGGAGGACAGGGATGGCAGGGGGATGGCAGTGGCAGTGCCATTTCAAACTGTGCTGCTCAGGGGACAGGAAAGAGCACAGACCTTTGCTTCCTCACCCAGCAGCTCCTGGGAGGTAGAAAAGGTTCTGCTCCTCCTGGATAAACCACAATATTGCCTGAAATCTAGGTTATTAATCAAAGGAAGCAGACTGAAGGCAAAACTTCTCCTGAAGGAAAACAGATCCCCAAAGTGCTGGCTGGGGCTTTTGCTGCAGCAGGGGGTTGCAGTCTGTGCTTTTTCTGGCTGGAATTGAGTCTTGAAGAGGGGCAGGAGCCGTTTCTGTGGAGGTGATCAGGCAAAGCTCAGTTAGGTGAGGGAGAGGATGTTTGTCACAGTGCTCCTGTACTGCTGGTTCCCAGCATCTCCTCTTCAGTTTCCCAGTCACGAGCACGTCAGGGGGAATTTTTGCTTTTTTTTGCAGAAGAGCAGCTGATGTGTGAATTTCTGATAAGAAGAAAAACACATACCTGGGTGCTGCTTGAGCGTGCCACCCAAAGCCTTCCCCTGGGGCGCGGCTCTCACAGCCCACACTCCATGGGCAGCATTCCAGAATTAATCCAGCTAAATCCACTGCAAGCATGAAAAACAGCTTCAACAGCCCTTTCCTGGCGTGTTTCTCATCCTGGTGGCCCAAATGCATTCCCAAGAATTGTTAGCTCTCTGAGTCAGACTTTGTCATCTGGCTATGAACACACAAGCACTCTTTCCTGAAAATGTGAGGGGTTTTTCCCCTTGATCTCAGGGATTTTTGGTTTGGGCCCCATAGGAAGAAATGGGCAGGCAAAAGAATTGCCCTTGTGTGTTACCTGTCAGTAAGCTTTCACTCCTCTTGTTCCAACTTCAGGCAGGAAATAGATGACTGGGTCACTCTGATATCTTCAGTCTGCAGGGAGGACAAAAGAAGTGGATGCTGCCCTCAGGTGACATGTTACTGTACTTTCTTTTAGGAAAACAAAAAAGGTATTTCTCTTTTTCATTACAAAACTGTGCAAAGGAATTTTGCTGATCTTTCCCTTGCAAGTTGCCTCTGACCTTGGTTATTCAGAAATTCATTTTAATATAAGTCCTTTACCCTGGCTTTATGCACCAAGCAGGTATTGCACAGTCTGTCTGCACTGGGATTGATTTTACATTAAGAAATCTCTTTGAAGAGTTAGCTATATGGAAATAAGGGGAAGATTGATATTATGCTGCAATGAACCACACCTGTGATGCATCAGAGTGAAAACTTGTGTGTGATACCTAGTGGGTGCATTTCAGATATATTTACATGTTGTTTTACATCAGTTTGTCAATGTTATGAATCAGCTGGAAGCCCTGGTAGTTCAAGCTCAGGCCCAAGTTTCTGCACCTTGTCAGCCAGCCAGGCCCTCCAGTTTAGACTCAGAACTAAGTACTCCCATCCCTGCAGCTTCCACACAGCTCAGAATGCAAGCAGGGCAAATTTATGTCTGCCTGAAAAATGCCATGCAGACAATGCCTCTGAGCCATTGGAAATAAAATTTGCTCTAGTGAGATGTGTCAGTACATTTTAGCCCACACCCAACGGGTGCCTGTTTTCTTCTACTGCTTTTCCCTTATTTCTAGAACCAAGATCCTCCAAATCCAGAAGTCAAAAGCCGAACTTCCTCTTTGCCACTATTCTTGAGTTCTGTAGGTGTGGCCAGCTTTCCAGACAGGCAAAGCTACCAGAAGGTAAACAAATTAACTGTCCTTCATAATGACTCTGTGCCTTGGCATGACTGTGACATTTCTTTTGCATGGGTGGTTTTTTTCCATCAAAAGTTGTTCAGAGTTTCTGCAGTGGGTGCCTGGGTGGTCTCTTCTGTTGGGGTTCCTGAGTGGGACCTGGGTGTAACACCACAAAGTAAATACTTTAAGAGGCAAGTCTGCATGTAAATGAGGGCAATGAGAGACAATCCTCACTGGCTGTCTAGCCTGACTGGCAAATTTTAGTGAACATTAAGTAAACTCCTGAAGATTTGCTTTGACATGCCTTGGCAGAGGCATGTGATGATTGTTTTGGCAGCTGCTAGCCACATTCCTCCTGATTTGTGATTGTGCTTTTATTTCTCTCTCTCTTTTTAGGCTGTAAAGCTTAGAGGAGAGTTCAGATCCAATTCCTCTCTGCCTTACTGACTTTCCCCTCAAAATTTAAATAGAAGAGAGGGAAAGCATTGCTGCTGTCCTACAGCAATTGCAGTCCAGTGTCAGGGAGGAATAGCAGCCAAGGAATTGCTGAATTTCTGTAGTCACAAAACTCTGTGCAAATAGCCTGGTGAGAGGAAGCTGAATGTGGGTCAGGCACCTCCAGTTATCTTTATGAGGAGTCAACTTTTTTCCTTTTTATACAGGAGAATGGCTCCTCAGAAGACAAGAACAGGCCTTATTCAGATCCTGGCCCCCATCAGGCTCAGTGTGACTCATCAAGAGGAGTTTGTCCAAGCCTGGTGAGCAGAACAATTCAAACAGCTCTTCCTTGTTCCGTCTGCAGAAGTGAATATTGGCTTTTATCTCACCTGGCTATCTGTGACTATAGATCATCCACCTACTTTCCTAGCACATCAAGTTGATTTCCACTATGAAAGCTTCCTAAGTATTTAGTCTGTTTTCTTGTTTACCACTGAAAATGATCTTCTAAAACTTGCTTGAAATACCTGTGTTGAGGGATTTTTGGGTCAGAGCCCCAGAGTTTCTGTGCAGCAATTTCAAATTGTGGCAGCTCTCGCAAACTTGATGAAGAAAGCTCTGCATTTGCACTGGTTGAGGATTTGTCCCTCCCTGCACACTTCTCAGTTGTGCCACAGTTGCTCCTAAATGTTTTATTTCTTCAGCCTTTGCCAGTAGCAATCGAGTCAATGTAACTAAATTACAGAACAAGAGCTTGTTAAATTGAGGCACGTCTTAGAACTGACCTTCTGTCAGCATTAATATATCTTCAAGTAATTTCACTTCCATATCTAGCAGGACTGATTTGGGAAGATAAAAAGATGAATGTTATCTTGTATTAGTGGCTAAGTGTTCTGACCTGTGTTCCCTGAACCAGTGCCTGCAGCAGTTTTCCCCTGCTGTGGATTGCTGCCTTTGCAGCAGAGTCAAGAGGACAGAAGGCACAGCCAAGGCTCTTGCACACCCCTCTGCAGCTCAAACCCATCTCTATTGACAGCTTATGCATTGAACTCTGGCCTGGAGTGCTGGGATACAGGGCAAAGAGTCTGTTCTGCTATCACTGCTAACAGGGTGGTAAATCACGTGCTGCAATCACCATCCTTGTATACAGGCTGACAGCAAGTATGAGATAATACAGCTAAATTTAGTGGAAAGAAGTGAATAGTTGAAACTACATTGCAATGCCATGGGCAGTCAGCATAGCCCAGCTGATGCACAGTACTTTATAAAGTTGCAGTAATTCAGTTGTGAGTCTGAGCTCTGAAATGCACTGAGTTAACCCTTGGTCTGATTTTAACCAGTCCTGCTCTGGGCGTATGTCAAGAATTTCTTTGTGTCTCTTCCTTCTGCATACCTTTTCTTTCTTATTCATTAATTCTTCTCATGCCTACAATGCCTCAGAGAGCAGGTATTACATGCAGCTGTTCAGGCTGGGACAGGCTGACCATGAGGGTTAGAAGATAAAGAATTTGGATTTTAAGCCTGAAGCAGAGGGAATAGCACAAAGCTCATGTTTCTGTTTTGGCATGTGTGAAAAATAAATAACCTTGCTGTATAGAGAACAAGAAACAACAATATTTGTTCATTGGATAAAAATATTTTTCTTGCCTCATAAGTTTAACATCTGCTAACATCTCTGGACCTATTCTCTGCTCAGTGACATGCAGACAACTGGCTTCCTAACTAATCCCTTGTATTTACTTCCTTTTAGCAGTGTGAGTCCCCATTTCAAGCATCTTATGTGTTTTTATTGGTGGTTCCCTCATCCAGGCCCAGATCTTGAAAACTCTTTGTTAAGTAATTGTCACTCATGCCAACAGGATGTATCTTACCATGTTTTCTGTGAATATTTGCTGATTCTGGTATTTCTTTACAAAAAGGGAAAATGCATGTTAATCTGTACAACTGAGCCTGTTAAATACAAGCCCATTCTTTCAGCAGGATAAAATTCTGGGAGGAAGTGAGGAAAACCTGCTGTTGTCAGATCCAGAGGAAAACACGAAAAAGGATGAAGAAGATTATTACCAAACTCCCAGCAGTGTTTTAGCTAAGGTAGTTTATCAGCTGTGGGTTCTGCTGCCCTGATAACAGCTCCAAGGACACAGGAGACATTTAATGAGCCAAAGAGGAACTGGTAGGAGGAACCACTTGTACCTTGCAAAAGGAATACGTAGATAAAGTACTAGGTAATAGAGCTTTCATTTATACAAGAAAAAAAATACACTAGACTGATTCAAAAGATCTTCCTGGTGCAAAGTGGCATTTTGACAAAAACATTGCTGATTTTGTTGAAATTCCCCAAACTGTTTCATTGTTAATGGCTTTTGCCTGTTGTATAATGGGGTAGGGTTGGGGTTATTTTCTGAAATTGGAAGCTTCATTTAGAGAATGTAGCAGTACATTAGTTTTATGTATTTTGAAATGTAATTCTGTTGAAAAACCAGTAAGCTGCATAAAAGCAGTACTTTTAAAACACTGCAGTATATTTTGGTATCTGCATTTCACTGTGAAACAAGGCAGCAGGAAAAATCATGCTGTTAATTTTATACAAATTTTGGCACCCAGTTTGGGAGGCTAATTTCAGGAGAAGATAAGTGGTCAGGAGAAGTGGTCAGTTTTCTGCAGAAGTCACAGACTGTACATCAGACTGAAGGACATCAACGATGGTAATGTGGTCATATAATCTAAGTGCTCTAAGTCAAGCATACCCAAGTACAAGTCTCCTTTTTCAGCCTGCTTAAATTAAAAGGCAACAATTTTTTTTTTTTTTTTTGGTGGTAGTACTTCAGAATATACAGAATATAGCTGGTCATGTCCCAGTCTGGCAGTTCCAATAATTCCAGCATTAACTTTTAAGTTTCAAGCACCTTTCTAGTTCCCAGTTTCTGGGAATTGACTGATTTGAGGAAACCCAGGCTATATCAGCCAATACGTTTAAACAGCACCAGCACAGAACAAAATAGGGAAATTAAAAGGGTTTTTTTTCTGTAGGCAGGGCAATGACATTAATGTCCTATATTGCTGTGTGTTTCTGACAGTGCACTACTGAAATATCAAAGCCTGACCCTACAGCTGAGTCTGATGTCCCTGTGCAAGAGAAGCCAGAGCAGAACAGCCCAGTAAAGGAGAACATTTATATGTCAATGAAATCAATGTAAGTAGCAACTTCATTAACGTTTTGGGAATTGAATGTGGCACAGCAATAGAGATAGAGCTGACATCTCTGGTATTTGTGTAACAAGATCTAGAGGCTGCATCTTGTTTGAATGAATCCTTGTTGAGTCTTAGTTCACAAAGTTCAGCATTCATGGGAACACTGGAGTCAAATTCAAACTGATCAACATGAAATTTTAGCTCACACTGCACACTCCTGCACTTACACAGGCTCTGACTATACAATGCAGCACCTTTGGTTGACTCACACTTTTTCTGGGTTTTCATGACAGCAGCTCACCACTTTACTGAGTCACTGCATCCAACAGCCTTTCAGACCAGTGCTCTCCAAAGCAGGCAGCATTATCTGGAGGTTAAAAGAGAAAGATAGATATGGGCCATTAGCTCCCAGCTTTTCCATGTAGAAGTTGTGTGAGTTATGACACATCCTCCCTTTCATTTTGCCATCCAAAGAGCGGCTCTGTTGCTGTGTGTTTTGAAGGTACAGTGTGACAAAGAATGACCTGAACTT
This sequence comes from Agelaius phoeniceus, assembly GCF_051311805.1. Classification (NCBI taxonomy): domain Eukaryota; kingdom Metazoa; phylum Chordata; class Aves; order Passeriformes; family Icteridae; genus Agelaius; species Agelaius phoeniceus. Next base: position 8,451,873 of record NC_135273.1, on the reverse strand, counting down.
TGTGTCACAGTTCTAGGGCCACAAGGCCCTAGCCTCCACAACACATCACTGAATACTGAAGAGAATTGTGCCTGCAGGGTAAAGCTCCTCCTGAGCCAGAGGAGGGGTCGGTAGCTGTTAGCTGTGGCCTGACACCTGCAGACAGTCAGATCTTAGCCACATGGAGAGAGGCAACTGGAAATGCAGACCCACTAACCAGACAATCCCAATAGATTAATTCAAGCTTCTCTGTGCCTTTGGGACCCCCCAGGGGGAATAACTATAAAAAAACCTCACAAGGTTATGCCATCTGAGTTAAAATATACCAAGAGCGGTTTTTGCTACTAACCCCAGTCTTGTTTGGGGCACAATGGGGAGTCAGCTCCAGGCAATATAAGGCTTATCAAATAAAACTAAAATGATTTCAAGTAGTTCTGAGTTATCACATCTCCCAAGGGACAGCTTTACATCCCTGAAGAACCCAGTACAGCCAAGGCCAACAATCTGTACTCAGTTTCTTTGTCAAGGCATGCTGTTAGCTGAAATGTTTCCAGGCTTAATAAATAGTTTTTGCATACTGAAAATGTTTATTTTGAGATTTATGGTCCATTTTTAGAAAGGCTGTTTATTTTACTTAGATTTTATTTTGTCCACTGGATATTCTACAAGAACTTGTTATTCTTTGCTTTATTGAGGGCTGCTTGATCCAGCTTCAAACACAGCAAGAGTGCCTGGAATTGTCGAACCCCTTAATTTTTTATCATCATTCCTCTTTAGTAAGCTGCTGGATGAGACATGCCAGCTCACGTGCAGACGTGATGGGCTCCCATCCCCTCCCAAATGCCAGAGCAACAGTGCATCTCCAAGAGACTTGGAAGCAGACAAAGGCACACAATTCCCAGAAAGCAGCACCAGCCTGCAACCAACCCTCCAGAGAAGGCAAAGCTCATTGCCCCTCTCAGTGGTTCACTTGTCTATACTGCTCAGGTAAGTGTCTTCTCCAGCTGGTAGCAGAGGAGACAGACATGTTCATGGGCTTCATCCTGCCAAGCCTGGCAGCATTCCAGAGGCACTTTAGTCATGCTTTTAGTCATAGCATTCAGTTTTAGGGAGTCTGCAAGGAGCAGGGAGCTGGACTCAATAATCCTTATGGGTCCTTCCAATTTGAGCTGCTCTGTGATTCTGTGGTCTCTGATGTTTTTCTCTCACAGTCAAGTTACGGATGAGATGCAGCTGCAGAAACTGGATATTTTTGTACCCCTGGCTGATATTAACAATTACCTAAAACTTACTGAAGCAGCAGGACGAATATGGTAAGTCTGGATGTCTTGTGGCAGTGCCTGTGAGATGGGAACAAGTGTCAGGCACAGAAGTGTCCAGTTGCAGACACCCATGTGCAGTTTTGGCAGGGCAGAACAGGGCAGGGGCAGGGCTTGCTGACACTTCAGTGATTCCTTCTGCTCTCTCTGATTCTTTTTGTACTGGAGTTTGTGTTTCAAATGCTGTTGTAAAGAAGAATGCAGCATGCTGAGGAATAATTAGTGATGGTTTCAACCAGATCAAAAATGTACAAAGTCGTTGAACGTGTGTGTCATTTCCAGAGGGCAGCCCCACGAATGGAATCCTGTCCAAAAGTGCAGTGATACAGGATATCCTGTGTGGTTCCTTTGTTCTCTGCCCTCCACAGTGTCTCACAGTGGGCTGGTCCTCTCAGGCTGGGCTGCTTGTTTAACCACGGAGACCACGTGGTGGCTGTGAATGATCTGCAGCCCCAGGGTGTGGAGGAGGCTTACCTCTTCATCAGCAGGTCCATGAGAAAGGAGGTAAGCTTGACTAACCTTGACTCAAATGTATCAAGCCAAATGAGAAAGCAATTCCCTCTTTTCCATTTCAATTCAAACCAGTTTAATCTGGTCTAAGTTTGGCATGAATAACTCCAGCACCCAGTATCTCCTCAGCATCATTCTGATGTGGTGTCTGGTATTGCTGTGTGGGGAACACAAGGCCAGCACTGCAGAGTTTGTACAAGAGTTTGAGCAACACCAAGAGATGTTACTGAGCAACCATAAACTGGAGTTACTTGGGATTTTTTTGCCTAATGCATATAAATTGCAAGTTTTGGGAAATAAACCATTGCCTCCAGTGGATGTGTGGTTGCTTGTAGTGGTTTGGGTATTGAGGGCAGAGCCCCGGACTCCTATGTCCTCTTGCTTATCAAGCACTACACATCTCCTCGTGTGAGACTGGGTTTTTTGAGGAACATGGGACATTTCTAAGATGTTCTTTAACCCAACTGTGATCCACAATGTGTTTCTGAACTCCTTTCTCAGTATTGAGGTTCATGACCCATATCCAAACACATTGATGTTTGAATTCTGCTGAGAAGGTTGAGGTCATGAGATGCTATTGCCATCTAAAGAAAGAAAAGCCAGTCTCAGCAAGGAAAAAAAATACTCATCTCTCTTTATGGAGAATTTTTATTTAGCTGGTTCAAACACAAGTCAGATAGTTGCACAAATATTGACCAGATATAACAAGCTATAAAAATGTCCTTTTTTTTTCTTTTTTAAGGTGAAACTTACTGTATGTAGGATTCCACATTCAGATACCTTCCATGCTAAAGGCTGCTCATGTTCCTGAAAAAAAAAAAAAAGACCTCAATGATTAGGTAAGTGCCAAAACTCAAGGGGAAAGGTCAGGGAGGAGAAGGTGATATATGTAGAGATAATCATCTTCCTGAGCTGCCAGACATCTTTTGTTGCTGAAGTACAAAGAACGGAGAATGTGGATTTTGATTTATGTCCTAATAATTTACTTTGTGGCATGAATGGCATGTATTTGGCTTATATTTCATGTTGCCATGTCTTTCTGTTACCTGGGAGAAAATGAGGGTCTGACCATTTACATGACCTTTGCACTGTGTATACTTTTCACTTCAGCAGGAAATACTGGGTTGTGCCTCTGCTCACCTCTTTACACTCAGTTACAATGGTTTATTAGTGAACTCCTAATCACTCAGAGGTGGCCAAACAACCAGCATTGTTGTTAGCATTTGGCCTAAAGCTGTGTGAATCCTAAACCTGGATTCCCCTGAGCTACAGAAGGGTCAAGTGAGCTAAGGGCTGCAATGTGGGAGGAAAGGCTGGTGTATAAAATGGTGTTGTGCCCCTCTTATGATGCAGCCACAAAAATACGTCCAAGGGATGACAGGAAGAAGAGCTGGTTGGAGAAAGAATGTGTCTGGAGCACCTTTGGGTTCATTGGCAGCCAAGATAAGCCCTAAGTGAAAAAGGAATGAATGGATTTGGGAGAGAAGGGCTGGCCTGCTGTGTGAAAAGTAAAGACAGCTGGGAAAACCACAGAGAGAAATGATGTATCTGAAGGCATGTGCTCTCACCCTGATGCAAACAGTTCAATGTTTCTCACAGAGAATGTTTTGATGCTACCAAGCAGTACCACAGGGATGTCACTGGTGCAGCAGGATTTCCAGAGCAAGTGCTCATTTGTCTCCCAAACAAGGATGTTTCCTGTAAATGTTTATTTGTGGAAATGCCTTCCTTGCATTGCTACCATAGAAACATGACCAATTTTCAGCTGATAGCACACCAAAAGGAAATTGATAGGGAGCTGCCTTCAGGAGAGCTCCAGTGGGTGCCAAAAGGGAGTTTTGTCCTGTCCTAGAGTGACCTCTGTTGCTTAGAGCACCGTGGTGTGACATGGCAGAACACATACGTGTGCCCTGCATGAACATGGACACTTGGTGTGGGCATTTTCACACACCCATACTGCTGTAAAATAGATACTGGCAATATACAGTGCTGTGACAACAGACAGAATCACTGGGTTTGAGTACTGATCGTTTTATCTTGCCAGACACAACCAAAATAACCACTGGGTTTAGCAGGCACAGGAATACTGATATTAAGAGGTTTATATAAGCTTTGATTAAGGTGAATTTGGCTCAAAGGAGGTATTTATCCAGCCTTCAACAGAATAAGGCCAGGTTGGCTTCTACAGTAAGGAGCTACACTCACTAAAAATCAGCATTGGTGTAACTTACTTCAGTAGTAAATTTGACAAATTTGGTGGGCTTAAAAAAAAATTGTTATAAAATTTTATTCAGCTGAAGATGAAAACAGCATCATGTAACTCAAAGCAGGCAAACACAAATATGTATATAATCTATTCAGACTCAGCTCCTGTTCAAAAGATTAATTTCCAGACTGAATGTTTCCACAGCCTGTCACTTCTGCCTTTGAGATAAGAGTGTTTGGGACGTGCTTGTTTCTCAAGGTGGAAAGGATCACATTTTGATTTTTCTGTTTCAGTGGTGTTCAAAGGCCTGTTTGTGCTGAATTCTGCATAAATACAGAGGGACCTCCCAGTTCTGGAACTACAGAAGCTGAAAATGGAAGAAAACACATTCCTTGGGAGCTCTGCTCCAAAGCTGCTACGGGAGTCTTTGCTCTGCACTGCTGCTTTGAGCACAGCAGATCCATTTCTGCCTCAGGAGCCCCTGAGGGATGGGATGGCTGGCTGTCACTGTCCAGGGCTTCTTCCAGCCCTGAAACTCTGTCAGTCTGCTAGGACAGTCCTCATGGCCTGAATCCTAAAATCACACATCACCTACTTCAAGAGCCTCTACTGAGGATGCTGTCCTCAGCCTTTCCTGGCCAAAGTTTGCCTCAGCTCTTCTGAACTTTGGAAGAGGAAAGTCCAAACTTTTCTGTGTTTTTCCAGGACTCATCTCTCTGTAAAATCAGGAAATTATTTTTTAATATTTATCCTAGACATCTTTTTCAGAAAATTAACATGATTTTTTTCTTGCCCTATTTTCAGTGGGCATAGGGAATATTTGAATCGCCACTGTCTGCACAGAAATCTTCATTATGGAAGATATTTTTTCTACCTATTCTCCCTTCTCCTTTTCTTAGACCAAACATCCTGCATTCTTCCATCATTTTTTCAAACACTTCCTGAAAATGGTAATGCAAGACAAATTCCTTGTGTTTCCAGTTATGGATGAACAGAGGAAGTGAGAAGTTGAAAGGCAAAGAATTCAATTCAAATTGGAATCAAAGAATTCAAATTCTTTTTGAATTCCATCAAAAAGAAATCCAAAGCCATGAAGCAATTTCCTAGAACTTCATAGAGAAACATTTCTCCAAAGAGGTGAATTGGTGAAGATTCTCCCATGGTGGGAGAAGAGCCACCTCCATGGAACCTGCTGCTGAAGCAGCTGTTGAGCACTGCATGCTGCACCTCTCAGCCATGGAAGAATGTTACTTTTGGACAAAACCAGGATTTGGTCAGATATAGCATGTACAGAATAATTCCAGAATATTTTAGAGAACTGGGGGATTACTTCTGTGCTTCAGTAAACAGTTACTCCATAATGTGTTACTCCATAATTGATCATTATGTCAGTTTGCACAGTGCTAAATGCAGATAATTAATGTCACATATTGGCTGATTCATAACACTTACAGAGATACAATATGGAAATTACATTGGTACAGTAAATTCTGGTAGGATGTGTGAAGTTGTCTGCCCACATATGATAAATAAATGTCCTAACACTTTACAACACATTGTATGCTGCAAAACACCTCATTTTCTCCTAACACAGCCCCTCCTTGTCCTGCAAAGATTACCTGTAACTTCCCAGTAATATGCAGCTGAGTCACTTAACAGCCCATTTTAAAAAACCTACACTTAAATAAAGATTTAGGTTGTTTCCCTGGCTGTTAATTTGTGGCAGGTTCCTATGCTGCTCTCACTCATTAGTGGCTGCTAATATTTCCCATGGATTCCCAAACTTGACTCATGCTCTTTCTACCCCAGCATCTAGGAAGATGGAAATTGCCCAGGAGAAAAGCAGGTCCTGGAAGAGAGATAAAGTTAGGTAAGGGAAGTCTCTATATTGATGTGAGGTCATTGAAGTTAAGAAAAATAAAAAGCCCATTGAACAGAAAGCACAAACCAGAGCACACAACCTCCACTTTTCTCCCAAGGGCAACACTCCTGAGAGCTGGGCTTGGAGCAATAAAGTGATCAAGAGAGCACAGGTCCTGCAGGAGAATGGGTCCAGCCAGGGAAGGTTATCTGTGCAGTGTCCACCCTGAAGTGAGCCAGAGACAAGCTCTGTGTAATGCTTAATTCTCTTTTAGAGTCCCTTCAGCCTGGGGATTGGAGGGATATCTGTATATGTAATAGGGACATCTAAATAAATACCTATAAATTTAACAGGGGTATCTAAATAACAACCAGACATACTTCAGTGTGGCAGGAATTTCTGCAAAGGGAAGCAAAGAGGAGCAGCTGCAGCAAAGGGGAGTGATGATACCCTGCCCACTGCAGAGACAGTGCATCCGTGGTGAGCTGGGGACACCAGGTGCTTCATCTGTGTTTTGCCCCAGATTTCCTGGTGACCTCAGGAGAGCCATTTCCTCACACACACTCAGTAAAATTCAAGGAGTGGTTTCAGACACATTTGCAATTGTGCTGTCTCTTACCATGAATGTGATCTCCAGCACCACATTCTACACTAGGAGTTGCTTTAGCTCCCAGAAAATTCCTGGAGAAGCCTCCATCAGACCTGTATGTTACAGGCATGGGGTGGGTTCATCCATGCCCTGTGCTATGGGGAGGTGCTGCTGTGCTGGTCCCATGCCAGGGGAGAAGCCACCCTTGATGTCCTGCAGGAGCTGGCTCACCTGAGTCCCTCCAGGCACCTGTCCTGAGGGAATGTGGGCTGATGCTCCCACTGCCCTGCTCACATCACCTGTGCTGCTCGTGGAAAGCTGCACTGCAGGGATGTGGACATCCTCCCAGCCACAGGGAATCCTCCAGCATTTCAGGCCCTTTAGGGGACACCCTGATATTTACAAAGGTGTTTCCCTGCTGGTGCTCCCTTGGTCAGAGCAGGGGCTGGAAAGTGCATGTGCTGTCTGCCTTGGGTCTCTGGAGATGACAGGGTAATCTGAGATGCTCCAAGGGCTTTTTTTGGTTTGTTTCCCTGGGGTGAGCACTCCTTCCATGCACATCCCTCACCACAGCCAGGCACTTCCCTCCTGCAGGCTGGCCAGCAAGTCACTGCAAGGAGCTTGGGGCATGCCAGACAGTTCCTAGAAATGCCACTGGAATTTGGAATGTTCCTTTTGGCCCCTTACCACCTTCTCATTGATTGCATCCCTTAAAGAAGTGGAGAAGCCAGACAAGGTTGATACAAATCTTTCATTCAGGAAAATCACTTTAAATGAAGCCATCCCTTCACTGTGAGGACCCTCAGTGACCAGGAGCTCTCTGCTTGCTGCTGACAGCTCCTTGGTGGCTCCATCTTAGAGCAGGACCAGCACTTTGGGGGGCACCAAGCTGCTCTGGTGACAGCAGGCCTGGTCTTGCCACAGCAAGTGTCTGGCCATGTTCAGTTTTTCATCCTGGGTTGATCTGTGCCTGAGAATGTGTTTTGTTTATAACCCAGCAGTGGAGGATGAAATTGAAGCGTTGGTGGGAGCATTAAGATCACAGCTACCAGTGGTGCTAATCTCCTTTTAAAATGTTGGATGTTTGTGATGTTCATCAGTAGGGACATCACTGAGCTACATCCTTTTTTATTTCCTGTCTCTGTAAGTTTTCCCAAGAAATCTGCTTCTGTTTCTGTCTGTGCCTGTAAAACACAGCATAAAGCCATGGTTTATGCCTCAAGGCCGTTGGAAGGATACTCCCTCCATCAGTGATGAGGGTTGCCCAATTTTTTTAACCAGGAGAAGCCAATGTTTTCAAGTAGTTGCTCCTCAGCAGCATCTACTGATCAGTCACATATTCTACACCAGGAAACTTTTTGCCAAAATAATCTCATTTATATGCTAAATGTCCTGAAAGTAAGTGCCCTACAGGAATTCTGGCCTTCTGTCCTCCAATTTGCCCCCCTCCTATTTTATTCAATGTCCAAAGTCATTCTTCACAGATGTCATTTTGCTTCCAAGCAATTGCCCTCGTGCTCCAGTTTCTAAGAATAAAAGTGAATTCTGGCAGCCTAACATTTCTGAGAAATCCCCAGTAGTGGAAAAGTAGCTGGGGGGGAGAACAAAGAGGAAGGAAAACTCAGTCATGAGGAACAACTATAAACAGCAAGAGGGACTGTGGATAGGGAAAAAAATATGTCAAAGATGGTAAAACAGGAGTCCTCTGCTGTAAGTACATTTTTGTTATATTTGGTAGGGTTTTTTTAAAAAAAAAAAGTCTGCTTCAGGTTATTTCCCAGCATCAGACAAGTGGCTGTAAGCAGCACCTTCCCTCAAGGTCAGCTAAAACACTGAAAAAACCCAGGGTAAATATGTGTGCAGTCTCTCTGGCACTGGGATGAAACATCCCTGCCCAGGGCTCTGCTCACCTGGGGCCTCTCCATCCCTTTGTGTTTTTAGGCTCTGCCAGTGCAGATGGTCCCAAGGCTGGGGTGATGACAGTGCAGGGGTGTTCTGGCACTGCAGCCAGGAGACAGGAGGGGTCTGTGCCTGCAGGACGGGGTGGCCCCTGCTGCCATCCCTGGAGGGGACCCACACCAGTGACACACAGGTGTCAGTGGGCTGTGGCACCTTGTGGTGATGTGAGCTGTCCCTTTGGCTGTGTTTGGTGTGGAAAATGGGTGAATGAGCCCATTGGAGCCCCTTTCAGAGCCCTCACAGAGCTGCTGCCACAGCTTGAACTGAACCTTTCTGGAGAAGTTCATGGCAGGTTCCTGCCCTGCTCCTCCAGGAGGGCCAAAGCCACAACACTGCCAGGGAATGGTGTCCAGCAAGGAGGTTTAGAAACGTTCAGAATGACAACATTCCCCTCCCTGAGTCACTCCACTGGAGTGGTGGGGGCTCTGCTGGTGTGGCCAGGGGGGATGCAGACCCCCAGCTCCCCCTGACAGCAGCTCCAGAGCCATTCCCTGCTTGCCTCCCACCCTGCTGTCCTCAGCTTGACTTTTTCCATGTTCTGAGGCATCCCTGCTGCCCCTCACCTCACTGATCTGTTTGGGTAGTTAATACTTCCCTAATGAGCTGTCACTACCTGCACCACTGTGCTGCTGCATGCACCCCTCTCCCCAGGGCCACTCCTTGGTCAAATACAGAATATTTTGGGCTTATATGGCAGAAAATCAGGAACCTTCACACACTACTGGGAATGTTTGTCATGCCCTGGAAGCCCATAAAAGCCCTGCCATGGCCCACTGCCCCCCAGGCTGTCAGTGCATGCCCCAGCCCTTCTGTGGGTGCCAATTGCCCCTGCCTGGCTGCTGGCCCCACAGGTGAGCTCCAAGGAATGAGCTGGGCTGTGATCATGAAGGTGTTAGTGCAAAACCAGGCTCCTGCTGTGCTGCAGAGCTCAGTTCCTCAGATGGTCGCTGGGTAGCAGCACAAAGAACAGAATTTCAGCTTTACCTCCCTCGTTCAGGCAATAGATGCGACCGAGAGCAGGGCAGAGAGCCAAGTAAATAACAAGGTCTCAGTAACAAGAGAAATCCAGCCTGCCTTTCTCTGATTGAAGAAGCCCTGCTGAGATAAATGCTCCAATCCATCTCTTCTCTGAAACAGGAGCTGAAAAGTGGGTCAGATCCTGCTGCTGGCAGTGCTGTATTTGGGGAGGTCTCTGCCAGGAGCTGACAAACGACTGGAGCGATCAGAAAAAAATCAACTTTGCTTCTCACAACAGAGTGCACTGAAATCATGGCTTCTGCAGGGAGGAAGATTGTGGTGGACAAGGAGGAGGGGTGAGAGGCAGCAGGAGGCAGCACATGTAGAACCCCACAGCCAGCCCTGGTCTTGCTGAACTCCAAAGTCACTGCTGCTGGCATTTGTGTCCTCGTGTCACCTTTTCCTCCAGGGCATTGCTTGTCTCTTCTTCCCTGAGGTGGGGAACTTTCTTCCTCTCCATCCCTAACAAGCAAGGCAATGTACAGAAGGAAAAGGTGAACAAAGTTAATCTGAAATGCCCCAATGGGAAAGCTTAGAGGTTTTTAAGACTGCTTGGTTTATATAAGAACTTATTGGAAACTGGCACAAACAAGTGCCTATCTACTCTGAGATACCGGAGCAGATGTGACAGAGTGGAAAAGCCTTTTCCCTGCCAGAGTATTTGCTGGAGATTTGATAACAAGGTGCCATTGTACAACAGTGGGTAAAGGTCCAGAGTAGAAAGGAGAGAGAGAAGAGGCCTCCAGGCAGTGCAGGGCTCTGCCTGTGTGGGCTGCAGCTCCTGCACTGACCCTCCTGCCTGCAGACAGCAGGGAGAGCTGGTTGGATTCAGTGGGCAGGCAGCAGGCAGCTCTCCTGTGCTGTTTTCCTTCTCTGCAAGCCCTGACAGACTGTCTTATCCCTTCATTTCTGTTAGAGGCTGAAATCTCCTAGCTTTTCTCTTCACTGCTGGGGAGAACATTAAATTCAGCAATCCAAATGCACATTTATAATCTGTACCACAATGTGAAACTTAAGTACAAGATCTTCAATTTTTAATATTGGTACTGACAAGTTTCAGTATTTCCTGTGAATTTCATTCATGCTGGTCGTAATTCCTACTGTATACTAATACTGTGTGGTTCACAAACATGAATACTGAATGTTTTTGCAAACACGTGTGGTTTGGAATGGTGGCTATTGAATAAAATTTCAAATTGCATCATTTCACTATAAATCCTTAACACATGAAGAAGCCTGTGACCCACCCTTAAAAGTAATGGCCTTATTTGTCTTGGTTCTGAAATGACAAGCAGCTGGTTTTCTGTAGCCAAGGGAGGATGGGAATATTTGGGCTGCATTCTCTTGTTCTCAAAATTCACCTGCTGCTTTTTTTTTCCTCTACCAAAGAAAACTCAACAAAAGTCATTCAGACACAGAAAACATATCAAAGCAATAACTGCATCTTTACCCTGACATGGAAATAACTCTCCCACAATCCTCCCAAAGAACTTAAATTGCAGTTTGTCCTAAAAACCTTTACAAAGCTCATAGGAGCAGACAGGTTTGATCAAATAAGAGAAATATCCTTTAACCGTGTCAATGGGATCCCAGTTCCTTTCTCCACTCCAAGTTGCTATCAATTGTTATTTCACATCAAGGTTTAGAGAGATACCAGCACCTTGAAGTTCTCTTTAGCTCCTTGTATTCTGCAATATAATTTATTCTTCACGTGTGCCTTCCCAGCTCCCTCCCCAGTGGTGGCCACAGGCTGTGGGTGCTTTCATTTATCACAGCCAGCCTGAAACCCAGTGCCAGAGCCAGAACAGGCAGGAGCTGCTCTCCTCATCTCCCCTCTCCCCTCCTGCTACCCTTTTCCAACAGAGTCGCTTTTAGCTCATTTATCTGCCTGTTGGGGTGATATGTAATCAGAGCAGGAGTCCTGATGGGAAATACAAAGTGATCCTTCAGAGGGGCTGCCTTTGGAAGCCAATCAAGCAAGTGCTGCAGCTGCCCCTGTCACTGGCTGTGCCCCCTGCCCTGAGCCTGGCAGCCCCAGACAAACAGGAAGAGCCTCTGGGATGCTCACAGCCCATCTTGCTTTAGTGAAATCTCACAGTATTTGTGTCAGTACAGGCTGACTCCTCCACCCCCCTGTGCAGGGGACCCTGGTTTAGTGTTTCCACAGAGGTCTAAGTCCCCTCCACTGACTGGGAAAAGGTGGCACCTTTGCTGTAGTCAGAACCCCCACTCTCAACCAAAATAAAAATTGCTTTAATTCGTCCATCTCTAATGCCAGCACTGCCCAAAGACTGAAAAAAAAATCAATTCTTCATTAGGAAAAGTAGAGCCAGACTCAAAGTCCTAATTAATGACATCTGTACAATAACATGGAAACCTGGTTTATCCCAGGTCTGCTCTCCCCAAAGGATTTAAACTGCTGAGATCAGAGAGATGTCCCTTGGAACCACCAAGACAAGGCAAAAGGTCACATCTTCCCACAAAATTCTTGTTAGTTATAGTTTTCCACATCTGTTTGTATGTCCTCCCACTCAACCTAAACCTGTAACTAATCTTATTATAAAGAGAACGAAACTCATTTATTCCCGAGTTTGGATTCTGAAAACAAGTTTTTTCCACAAAAAGGAGGCCAAATAAGTAGGCAAGATGGAGATCTCCTACCCTGAAGGTGGATGAAATGCTGTAGAATTCATCTACACACAAAAACCAGCTGGTGGAAGTGCAAATACAAACCAGAGAGGATGGAATGAAAGCACCCAGTGGGCCCAGGCAGGAATACCTACAGCAGAGCAGGGAACTGGGAAAAGCCTCCAGCACTAAAGCCCTTCTGCTTTGCTGGCCAAAGTGAGCCTGTGAGCACCTGCTTCATATCAGGGCAGGATTCACAGGGTCAGTCCAGCAGATGCCAGTGCCAGTTTCACCACTCCTGGGGTTAGTTTCAGAAATCAGTTTGCTTTTTAAAGAAAAAAGACCCAACCCCTCATTCTAGGTGACAGGCTAGAAACTGATAGCAGGAGGTCAGGAGGCACAGAGGGGTAACAGGTGCCTCACACTCATCAGGCTGCACTGAAAGTTGATTTTTTTGGGTTCAGGGTTACCAGTGGCACAAACAGAGGGAATGCAAAACCAGGAACAGCATCAGCCCAGTGGGAGCCCCCCCACCACACAAACACACTCATTCTCTGTAGGAACAGACGTTCTTGAAAATGCAACTATGGAAGCAAGAAGATGTTAGAATTGTGACTAAGATTTGACTCTGGGGTGCTTATTCCAGCCTCTCATAGTCCATGCAAAAATTAGGAAAAAGACCCTGAAGGCAAAAAAGCCCCATGCATAATTCCTTAACAATCAACTGGTAAAAAAATTGCCTGCCAAATAGGATCCCCAAATTTGCTCTGATTTGTACAAGGCATTCATTCATGCTTGGTTCTTGCAAAAGCCATAAAAGATCCTTCTTCATACACCTCCACAAAGGAGTGGAATCCTAGGAATGAGCACTCCAGTCCAAGACAGTTACCAGTCCTTGTGACAGCCAGCTAGCACCATGCATGATGTAAAACAAAAACTTCAGATTCCTTTAAATGCTTGAATTAAACTGAAGCATTTACAGTGCCTTATGTCAGTGAAATACTCATTCACAATTCTTTGAGTACAAAGAATCTTTTTGCCATCAGTTCCTCACTCATTTCTCTCACAAGACAAATAAAACAAGTGACTTCACATTACAGAGCTCGTCACTCAGAGACAAGGATCTGTTTATACTTGCATTGATCATTAAAAAAAATGTTCTTACAACATAAAATAGCACTGAGGATTCCAGACAAGCTACTCTGAGGGGCTGGGGAATGACTCTTTACATGTGATTCCACCCTGAAACTTTGGAAGAGTTTTTATTTTAGTGATTAAAATTTTACTAGGGTGCCTGCATGCATCCACACACTTCAGTACATAAACACCAGGCAGATGCAAAAAAAAGCAGCACTGGATAATCTGGTAGGAATTAGGGCAAAAAATGCAAAGTGAAATTTACCTTTCTGCTGCCAGTGCTAGTATTTGCCTTTCTTGTTTTTCTAGAGTTCAGGTGACAAACCTGTATATAAACAACCTGCAAACCCCAGTGTTTATATACAACCTGTATACAAACAACCTGCAAACCCCAATGGAGATTCCAGGGTGAGGAACCACTCCTGTGCTCTGAACACCTGCTGAGAACTGGCACTGCAGAGGACACAGGAGCAACTTCAGACAAGCAACACACACAGCACATTCACCAAGGACAGTGCAGACAGGTTGCTCAGGTTAGCAACTCTGGCTCTGAAAGGAAATGCTTTTTGCTCAGAAAGAACACATAGGCATAAGATATATTCTTTATTTTAAAAAAGATCACTAAAAAAAAGAGCAAAAAACCTTGAGCAGAATGTAGAAGTGTCTTTTGTAAACAATTGTCTGAAGTACATATGCTGCAGGAGCCCACGTCAATACTCTCTCATAAGGTAAGTTTTTTTAACAATATTTAAATCACAATAGTCAGTTCTGCCTCATGAAATGAGCTTCTCTGAAGCCTGAGTAGACAGCATGTGACATAAGCTCAATATTGTCTCATTTATTACAATAACTTATTTTCAGAAGTTATCCTGGAGACTGTTGAATCCCCAGCATTACATATCTGAGCATCTCCACAACCTGAGGAAAATTAAGAACAGGGGAAAGGGAGTAAGACAAATAACCTAAAATATGAACTTGCAAAAATGGTATGTTATGGGGAAGAAAAAAGTAGTAGATACACAAGAAAGCAAGGTGCCTTTTTTTCTTTTCCTAAATTTATCTTCTTCAAAGAATGGCAGTTTAGTCCTCCCTAAAGAAAGCTTAATGGAAAAGGGAGATAAATAAAACTCAGGAACTCAATTCCCATTCCAGCCTACTTCCTTTGCAATATACATTCTTCTTCATATTTATTTTTGCCTATTGCCCTCGGTCATCCAGTCTCTAAAATGCATTTCCATCAAGCTTCTGTCTCTCCAGTCACCAACATTGACAGTGGGGATGATTTTCTGTGGCTTCAACCACTGAACAAAACGCTTCATTTCCAGGTAACTGCTGTGCTCACTGTAAGGAATCCCTGAAATGAAAACAAATCACAGCCATCTGTCAGGCCACTGAGCTTCCTCCAAGCCTTTCAGCTAAGAAATACTTTAGATAAAAGGGTTTTTTTCAATTCCTATTTGGGATCCAAAGTTTATAGCTAAGGTAAAACACCTCCCTCCCTCCTCCCTCCAATTTTCCCTTCTAGGAAAATTACCTTGCATTAAGTCACCAAGTCATTCATCAGTACAAGCTAAGCAACATCAGTGACCTGGTTAAAGGAATGTTAAGGGTTTTAGCTCCACCCACCAATAAGAACTGAGAGGAAGACACTCTCTCAGAAACAAGACACAGAATGAAATCTTGGCTCTGGAACTACACTGCCACCAGCATCACTCAGGCCAAGACTCCATCCCTGAAGTCTCTACCCATATCAGGTGAAAGTTTTTATTTGCATAACACGGACAGGTGCAAAATGTATGTAAAAATCTGCATTTAAGTTGTTCTTGATTACTCATTTCACAGATCTCTCCTGAAGAGATCTGTTGTTTCTCAATGAGTTACCAGAAAAAGCAGCAGTTACAAAATCAGTAGGAGTTTCCAGAATAAAAATAGGAAAAGCATCCACACAAAGCCAAATGTACTGAATCTTTGCCACTCTTATACCATATATAGTGATTTTTCCTCTTGTCTGAGGCTTGATATCCTCCAGAGAAAGGCATGAATCAGAGTAGGTCCACCCCGTAGGTTTGAAAGCCAGAATTTGATCAAAATTCTCAGAAAACTTATTCAAGTGATCTTGCAAGCTCTGTGGGGAAAAAAAATAGCATATACTTAATCCCATTAAATAGCTAATTAGACTAAAGGTTTGCCATTTCATGATGGAGAAGATTCAGACTACATTTTCTTTTCATGCGCTGGCATTTTTTAATTTTAATGAGCACCTACCTTGCAATTATTAATGACAAATACTGATATTTGCAAAAGAACTGGTGCCTTAGGATCTCAATTTCTTCATCTGAATTAGGAACATATGAACAGCTTTGCATTACAGATCAGAACACATAAGGAATAATCACACTTTCTTATAAGCCTTGCTCCACAAATTGTTCATTTCCTCCTCTAAACCAGAGGTCAGCAGCTGAGTGGAGATGGAAGACGGTGAAATGCTGCTTCAGTGCAAAATCATCACAGAGGTTTTGACACCTGCTTATGCCCACAAGTAACCAGAGTTAATTAACCTACCCCAAAAAACTTACTGCAAGCCAGTGCACGAGCTAAGTATTGCTCTGAGCACTAAACCATGTTTTACCACCTCTCCAAGACAGGAAGGAAACCACCTCTCATCTTCTCACTCTAAAAAGGAAATTACCTTGAAAAAATTTCCAAGTATGTACAATCCTATGCCTGCATAAAGTGAAGTCAGTATTGCTTCAAGTTAAAAGCAGAAAATCAATTTCATGTGTCCTGTATAAAATCTTACAGGCAAATTCCTAATCTGAAAGCCCTACAGGGTTACAGAACTCAAAATCAAACTTTATATTAGCAGGAGAGAGAGGAATACAAAATAAAGGCTGATTAAAAAGGAGGGTAGAGGGAGATAGATGGGCTATGATAGAAAATTATCTAACCTGTCAGACACTTGAGAACTCTAAAACAGAGCAGCAGAAAGCTGCCACATTTAACAAAACCTTCAGTACAATGTCCAATAGCAACATTTAGAATCCATCAACCCAGGTACACAAAATAATTTTTTAAAACCCTACCACAGAAGACACTTCATTCAGCAACAAGAATTATGGCTCACTGCTGTGACTTTCAACACACTGTGAATGTTCAGTCCTCACTTGATTAAAGGTATAACTGTAGCAGTCTAATTCTCCTTCACCCTCCATTTTGGGAGTATTAACATAGATTAAGGTAATTACTCACAAATTTTCTCCCCTGCTCTAATGAAATCTAAATATAGTACTTCAAATGCAATGATTATTATATTAACAATACTAATCTGCTTTTGAGTTTTGTTATGAATCAAGTGTGCAACAGTCACATTAAGGATGCAATTTCAAGCTTATAAAAAATTATTTGTGCATTTCAATCACTTTCACTTCTGAAAGTCTCACCTCAATGCCAGTACAAGACCTTGCTGAGTTAAACAACATGAAAGATTCATAGACCCACAAAAGTCAGTTCCCTGGAAAGTTTCCACCACATAGTCAAGTTAGGCAAAAGCCTCAATTTTTGAGTTACAAAAAAAATTGTTTGTTGCAAAAGAACCATGCATGCATTTTGGAAAAGATGGCCTCTTTCCCCAAAACAAATGACTGCTGTGTTTGCTCATAACAAGTCCATTTTAAATATACATTCCAATTTCTTCGTTTATTGCTTTAGCCAACACTGTTCTAAACCTTCACCCTTTTGAATGGAAAATGTATTTCACTGCTACACCAACCTCCTTCAATCACCATGACAGCCTGATATTCAGAGTGCCACTAAAGTCAGCAGTGTACACAAACAGATTCCATAAGATAGGAAAAGACTCAACCATGATTAAATATTTAATTTACCACTAGCCCTAACACCACTTAAACTCATCTGGCTTATTCAAGAACAGCCATTTGTCAGTACATAGAGCAATCCCTGCATTTTACTGGGGTAAAACCAAATACTGCAGTGAAGTACCACATCTCTGGGTTTGTTTGGGTTTTTTTTATATTTTCTTAATATATACCAAATCCAAAAGTAAGATAAATGATCATATGAACTCATCTTTAAGCATCTAAAATTCCTTTTCAGGGTCCAAGCATGGCTTTTGTCACACTGGAGATTGGTCTAGAGGCTGCTGATCTCAGAGGTGAGACCCTGCCTGACACAACTGCCTCCCTCTGGGGAGTAAAGCTGCCCTTGAGGATTTCCTCCACCCCCTGAAAGTCCAGTCCTGTCAGTGTCCATGCATGCTGGGACAGATGACTTAGCAACCCAGAAATCTGCAGAAGAAACTCAAATCAATTCCTGTTTAAGACAGCACAACACACTAAAAATAAATCCATACATATTTCCATTACTCATTTTCTGCTCCACCACTGAAAACATCATGGAACAAAGTTAAAGCATTAAGATACTAAGTTCCATCTCCTGCAGCTCCATCCAAACCATATAGCCTTTTTTACTCCTTTTTAGGTCAACTCTGACCTCCACTTGTCCTGCAGCTAAGTATCATCTTGGTCTGAAGGATTTGCTTGAGATGGCACAGCAGGCCTGAAGCAAAACAGGAAAATTAATCCAAGCCTGTAAGGCATAAACAGCCACTGTTTTTTTGGGTTTTTTTCCTTTCTTCCTGGTTACTTTAATCTAGAGCCTGCTGCTTTACCTTACTGCCCTTCAGTATTTTGTCTATTTAGAATAACCTGGGAATAAGTCATCTTTCCAAACAAAGAAATTCCCAGAAAAAATGCTCAACAACAAAAACTCAGTGTCTCAAATCTCAACCAAATGTGCATTTGAAATCAACTTAGATGAAATCATGCTTTAAAATTAACTGGTTTACTTGCTTTTTTGACAAATATTAGAGAACTGGTAGTTGGCCATGTTCATAGGCTGCCTCAAAACAGAGGCTCATAGGCAGAAAATCCTTTTAGACTTTTCCTACACTGGACCAGGTAAAAGACAGGCTGAAAACAGGAACTCCATGTCACAATATATTAATTGCTAAGAGGACAGATCAGGCAGTCATTACATAAACCTACTTCAAAAAGGCCTGCAAAGAGCAGGTCTTTGAACAAGCCTCACCTTATCTTGAACAAGTACCACATCATGTTTGGATAAGTTATTAATGTTTAATTGCATTTCATTTTCAATGTATTGCTACATGTCAAAGCCCCACTAAATAAATATGATCTGACAAGAGGTTAAAAAGCACCAAACACAGCAATGGCTGGGAAGAGCCAAGAGAATTTTACTGGCACGTTCATCAATAGTCCCTTTTCTGAACTTACCTTAAAATTAATTTGCATCATGGGAAGAACATGAAGCAAAGTACCCTTCCAGTCCACACTGATGAGGGAATTGACAGCTGCTGACTCCAAGCACTGCAGGGTTTTGTATTTGTCACGGGACATACTTGCCTTTGAGCCCAGAACTTCAGCAATTGCTTTAGGATTCATTAGGAAGAAATCAGATAGAGAAAATTGTAAGAGTTCTTTTTTGGCTTGTTTTGGACATAGTCCTGATTGTTGTACAAGATAAGTTTTACTATTAGAAAAGAAATCCATATTCAACAGGATATAGTGTTTTGTACTCTTACATTAGGAAGAGAATCCTATAATGAGTGTTAAAAACCTTTGTCCCATACATTTTAGCAGCAGAATTTTGTATAACAATTGGAAAAAGAAGGAAAAGTACCTTGATAAATTCTAAGTCACATTTCTTTGGTAGAGTGTTACTGAGGTGAACTGGTATTTATTCCAAAGATGCCAGAAATGTGCAGTTTTTGGAATATGTGACAAACAGCCCACACTGAAGACAGACTAAAGTTCAGTGAGAGTAGGTCTTGTATTGATGATTTTAAATATGCACAAATGGTGCACATCTGCCTGCTCTGAAGCAGACATTTGGGCAATCATGCTGGTTCCTGGTGCTGTAACTGACTGAAGCATAGCACACAAGATCTTCACTTAGTCAGAAAAGATATATAATATAAACTGGAAGGAAAAGCTCAAAATAGAAGTCTACTCTAAGAATAACATCCCTTTGCTGTTTTTTGAAATTATTAACAACAAGAATGTCATAAAGACCTCACTTATTTATTTTTTAATTGCTCTTAGCAATTTTCTCACCACAGTCAATTAAAGAGGTTCTTACAGTTAGTATATAAACTGGCCACATGTATATTCAGTGTGGGGGGAAGGTTGTAAACATGGTAGAACATGATTTCTTTCAGAAAGTTAAAGCTTATTGATTAGAAAACTTAAAAAATAGCAGGAGGATTATTAAATACATTTAATTTCTTTACACTATATCTGAACATTCTGACTAAACAACCTTTTATGTCTTCAAGAAAGCCATTTCGTAACACTAAATTAGACATCAAATTAGTTCTTTGATCCAATACACTTCTTTTACATACCTAAGAAAACTTTTTCTTTTCCAATGGAGTAGGTGCCACAGACAACTAGAGTTCGTGGGTTTAAGGTCACTGTCTCAAAGGCAATGTTGACAGCAAACTGGATAACCTCTTGTTGTGCAGGAAAAGTGTACTCAGGGCTACAGTATCTGGGGCAGGGAAACAAAATAGATCACTTTGTTACAAAAGATAAAAGACATCTGAAATTGCCATGAAGGCCCTCAAAACTCCATGTACTCAGGAAGTGAAAAAGACATTACTCTTCTATATAATAGCAGTCTATTAGAAACACTGAGGTGCCCAGAAATTGTTGCAACAAAAATCACACTGAGCATATATCATTGTTTTCTCTACAACTATTCACTGTCTGGTACTGAATTCTACATTTTCTTCTCCATGAATACCAAGTGCTCTTGCAAGATTGATATTTCTGCCACATCCTGATTATATCCTTATATCTATTTTTTGTCATACACACAAACCATAATGTAAGTCATTACTCATTCACAGAAACATATGGAACAGAAATGAAAGTCTGCAGCTGGGCATTAGTCATCATTCACACAAAACCAATTTTATATAAATGAATCAGAGGAAGGTCTAATGAAAACTCCCAAAACTGATTCAGCCTTTTGGCATTCTTTCACCTTTGAATTCCTTCACACTTCTTTTTATAATAGAGTTGAATCCACTGAAAACTAGCGTTCCATAAACCTGAACACTTAAAGTATGAGTTTTGACACCCTAAATTTAATACCACTTATAAATAATATGGTGACCTGAGCAAATACTTCAGCATCTTTTCCACCACTTTCCACTTTTATTCTCTAATGTAACAGCATAACCAATGAACAAGCTACACATATACGTACTTTTAATAAATCTCTGCTTTTATTCAACACTAAATAGAGCTAAAAAGTCTTATCACAGCAATGTAATTTAAAATTACATTTATTTGGTTCAAAGCCTTACTAAACTGAAAAGACTAAGAACAAAAACAACAACAAAAAAAATCAATTTCCAGCCAACTCACGTGGTATCAAGGTAAAGGGTGTGGATTTTCTGGCCCATCAGAGCAGGGTAGCGCTCCATGGAAGGGTCTGCTCTGAAGTCCCCTGTGTGCAGAATAACAGCCCCACTTGGCAGGTAGAAGAGGATCATTGCTGCACCTGGACAACTGAAACAAACAAACAAAAAAGCCCAACACAAATTATGCCAAGTCTCTATACTGATAAACTACTTTAAGAGATAGACCACCCTTCAGCAGCAGAAACATGTGCAGAATAGCATTTTAGATCATAGCTGCTATACAGACTAATTCAGCTAGGAATTCCTGATTTCTATAGGAATTCTGCAGCTAATCCTATGGCCACACACAAGCTTGAGTTCTCACCTCAGATGGAAAGAAGAAACAAAAAATCCATATCAACAGTAAAGCAATCAAATATCAACTGCGTTTTTGGGATGCCCCACCTTCCAGGCATGGCACAGATCCTGCCTTAGCTGCAATCATGCTATTATTTGGTTCAAAGAGGAAACAGCACACCAAAGAGAAGCAGCAATCTTGCTCAAGTCAAACAGACTTGTATTGCTGCAGATTCATCTTCCTTCCTGCAGGACTTACTGGAGCACTTTCTGTTAAATTCTATTTGCAGATTTTAAATGTTGTTCTAGATCCAGAAGTCCCTGGTTACAAACACAACTCCCTTACTGCTGACAGTGATTCCATTGTGCCTTCTGCAGCTGCTCGCCAAAGCTTTCTGAAGGGGAAGACTGGAAAACCTGAGTGGGACTATTTTAGATATCAGTCACCTGCAAAGGGTAAATGAAATCTCAAAAAAAGAAAAACTGGCCTGAAACAAAGTGAAAAGGACAGAATTAGCGAACTCTACAAGAAGCTGAACTTTGTAGCTAAGGTATGCACAGCTTTTAAATTGGAGCAGGGAATCAGAGGACAAACAGGAAAAATGAGAAGAATACAAATTACATAAGCAGCAAGGCTTCCTTCATTCCTAGAGATGGTTCTCAGAGGACTTAATGGAGTTTTATCTCTCCAAGTATAAACAAATCTTACACTAAGCAATGTTCAAACCAGCTGTGACACAGTCC
The DNA here is from genome assembly GCF_051311805.1 of Agelaius phoeniceus. Lineage (NCBI taxonomy): Eukaryota > Metazoa > Chordata > Aves > Passeriformes > Icteridae > Agelaius > Agelaius phoeniceus. The sequence continues at coordinate 8,430,120 of NC_135273.1, read as the reverse complement.
TGCATTTCAATAAATGTACTGCAGGGAAGGGAGTCTTCCTCTAGCCCATGGCCAAAAAAATGTACCAAGAGGCAGAACAAGAGCACAGGACTGGATGTCAGGTGCTGCTGAACTTTAAATCCAGCATTTCCACACAGTGCCCGTCTAACAGACAAAATCTCACCCTTTATCACCAAATTCAGTAGAAATCTTGTCCAGATTTCAACAGGCTTTTCTTCAAAGTCCAATTTTCAAAATATTTGCTAGGTTGTGTCTCTCACAGGATCCAAAGTACCACATTTTTCTTTAGCTCAGGATTTCCCTATCATCAGTTCAAGCTACAGAAACCTAATGTATCCGATAATCAAATCTACTAGGTTCCCAACTAGACACCAAAAACCAGGAAGTGTTCAGACCACTAGAAAATCATTCAACCTCTCAAACAAAAATTACGGAGCAACATGCAGTTAACACAACGTACACAAAAAAAGTTAAATTAAATTCTAAAAACCCTGTTTCATTTTTCAATATAACTCACCTATTTCAAAAACTAACTACCTGTAAGAAATTCTCCACCTGTAAGAAATGCAGTGATACCTACTGATTGGCATCAAGCAACAGCACTTTGATCCCATTGACCACACAGGGCATGTCCATGGGCAGCACGTGGACATACTGCTCCTGCACTCGGAGCTTGCTCTTCACCAGATTGCCAGTTATCTGCAACACAGACAGGATTTAAAACAGGAACAAAGACTGAAAAAATCATTGTTCAATATGGAAACAAAAGCTCTCAAAGCCAGACTGGCTTGGAGAGAAACTATAAGGCTCTGGGTGTAGCCAAGCCCTTCAGCAGCATTTCACTCCTCAAAAAGCAAACTGAGAAAAGCTGTCTTCAGGTAGCAAACTTTTAAAAGCCTGTCAACAGGCTGTGGACTGGAATCAGAGAGGAGGCAAATAAGGGGGAAGAAGATCTGTTGCACACTATCAAGTCAAGAGAAAGAGGTGGGTAAAACCTTCTTTAAACAAGTGAAGAAGTTTCCAGGTAACAGCTGGTTGGACCTACAACAGCTAATGGCAGTCGTGGCCATTCAGCAGCCCAAAGTACAGGACACAAATAATCAGTCTGAAATAATTCTACTTGCTTAATGTGGAAAAGAGGTGACTCATGCAGAATCTATTTCAGACTTCCATCACTGAAACAGTTTAGAGAAAATGGAGCCAGATTCTTCATGATGCACACATACAAAAAAAAAGCTACATTGGCAAGTTGCAAAACCAGAAATTTCAAATGTATTATTAGGGGGGGAAAAAAACTAGAAAAGGTAAGCACTGCAACAGGTTGCAAGGAGACATAGTAAATTCTGGCCAATGTTCAAAATTTGACTGACAAAAGACTCCCTGCAGTCTGATCTAACTTTGAAGGTTCCACTGTGCAGGAAATTGGTCTATGTGACCTCTAGAGATCCTTTTTAAACCTGATTTTTTTTCATGGTATCGAGGGAGGGAAGTTTCACTAATCCTCTTGATCAGTCAAATCAAGGTAAGGATTTCACACAAACAAAATGCACTGTCCCCTGTGCATGTCCACTAACCCAATAAAGGGCCCCAACCACTGATCTTCTATTTACTTCCATCAGTACAAAAGTGATGGATATAAAAGTACAAAAGCATATGGATATAATGGTATCTAGTAATCTTGAAAAGCCTTACCTTATTACAGTAGATTGGAAACCTGAAGTTTTTCGTTAGTCCACTGTAGTGGTCAGAGTGAAAATGAGTAAGGAAATAAGCTGTGCAGCCTTCAATTTCCCCATACTGGAAGGCATCAACTGTAAAACCAGTTCCTACAGCAAAGAGGGAAGAGAATCCAGCCAGTAAACAAGTGAAGTTCAAAACCAATTTCTAATCAGATATTGATTTGTTTTTTTCCTTTCTTTCCAGTTAAAAGGTAATAGTTATTCTGCATACAACTGAAGGAGCCATTTAAAGATTCATGTGTTTTGTGTATCAGTCAACAGTGGCAAAAAGAGATTTTCACAAACTAAAATAAAATTTTCACAAACAAATACTTTCAAAGGCCTCCCATATGTTGTTCAGCTGCCCTCTTACACAGATGGCAACCAGTTAAGCAAATAAGACACATTTAAGAAAGCAGTTTTCAGGAGTAAAAATACTGAAGTCTAAAATTAGGACAAAAACACAACACTCCAGCAAAAATAAATTAACCTCGATGAAAAACCAAGTTACCTCTCACCTGGTATTTTCTTGTAGAAGGGGCACTGTTTTTTTCTTGCTCCTTCACCTGTAGTAGGTAATTCTTTAAATTTTTTTCTCCACCTTCGTTGGCCACCAGAAGGTACATCTGCAATGGCTTCATTTTTACTTGAACTTTCTGTAACTGCTTCCACATCTCCCACAGACCCCTCAGCCTTCCTTTTTTGCTGTCTGGGCCTCTTTCCATTAGGAGATACTGAAGCTGGTATCTGCTTTTTCTCCTTCAAACACGCCTCTCCTTTGCTTTCCTCCTTTGCTTTGGGTTTTAACCCAAAGAAAACACCAATGTCCATTTGTTTAAGTTCTTTGGCAGGACTGGACTTACTGTTCACAGATGCTGATGAAAGAGATGGCATTGATTTAGAAGAGATGGGGCTGGGAAAGCACACAGCAGCCGTACTAAGATTTCCTTTCTTCTCCCCTGCTGTCTGCAAACTCTCCTGGTGAGCTGTTTTATCAATTGCACTGGCAGTCTTTTTATCTGTACCAGTTAAAATGTTACTTGGCTCCCTCAAAACATTACACTTCTGTGTCAGAAGAGAGCCACCAATTTCTCTGTCTAGCAGTGATGATGTCCCAGTAAAACCCACATATGCAGAACCCAGAGCACAAGCACCAGCATCTTCTGGCTCTGTGGCTCCTGCTTTTGCAGCAGAGGAAATCAATTCTGGCTGTTCAGCCTCCCTGTCACTACAAGCAGAAGAGGATCCACTGGCTACCACCCCTTGCTGAGGATCTAGATGGTTCAGTATATTTTCTTCCCCACAGAGGGGTTTTTTAGTTATGAAATTTTCCATTTTTGCATGCTCATACTGAGGCTTCCTCTGTAAGAGAAGTCCATCAAATGTTTTAAATGCCACAGAATTGGAGTCTTCTTCTGAGTTTTGCACTTCGAATAATTTATTCTGTGATACTTTTACTTTTTCCTCCTCTTCCTCTTCACTTTCCTCAAATGTACTTAGTGGTGAGTAAGAAATTCCATAGTCATTGAAATCCACTCCTGACTGTAGCAGACTTGGCTGACTTGCATCTTTCTCTACACACAGATGTTTTCCTGTCTCACTTTCTTGAGAGGATGCAAAATCAAAAAATTCAAATTTACAATGATTTTCTGCCATCTCTGGAAGCTGAAGTGTCTGCTGAGTTTTTTCAAGACCTGCAAAAAAGGAAGTGCTTCCACTAATTGTATTTAGAGACTTCATTTGTGGTGAATTCCATACCATTGATGCACAATCATCATTTGGGGCGTGCTTTATTTCAGTAGAGGGTTTCTCATTCCCTGAGGTTTCCTCTGCATAACTTGGGGAGCAGCTGGGCTTTGCAGCAGGAGCACATGTCACCTTCATGTCCACAGTGGTTCCCAAAGGGTTTTCAAGGTACTCCCCTGCCCTGTTTGCTGCAAGCAGAAAATGGCTGTAACGCTTGTAGTGGGATGGGATGGTGGAGGTGCACTGCAGACCATCAGGACACTCTGTGGAAAGAGTCAAACAAAGGAGCAATGGTAACACCTTGGCAAGTATAGTTGGCACAGTTAAAATCAAAATCTCATGTGACACAACATTTAGGAGCTTTTTCTTATAAACACAGCTGCTGGAGGATAGAAGGCACAAATAAAAAGTAATTTTCAAGCCACCAAGGCCTCTCGCTCTGAGCTGAGCAATGAGAAGCTTCCAGCCTGAAACCAAACACAGCACTATGATTGAATTTTACAGCCCATTAAAAAGAATACTTGACCCTGTTTCAATGCTGTGCTCCTGTAATCACACGGCTTCTGATTCAGAATTGTCTCACAGTCAAGCAACGAGCTCAGAGAAGTAGTGCCAGAAACAGCCAGTACACTACAAATATAAGTAACAAACAAATAAACCAATCTCAATTCTGAATTAACCTGAAATTCAATTTTAAACTGTCTGATATTACACGCTGGGAAAATAAAGAAAAAAAGTTGTGCATTTACCTATGAAGAAAACATTCAGTGTTGAGATGCTAGGGAAGAAAATCCATAGCACTTTCCTAGGCCTTTCCCAGTAACAACCTGCCAGCCTAACTTTTCAGGCTTTTAAAGTGAATGCATAAACCCACCAGAAGGATTTTGCACCTGTTAATTATGGGAGTAAGACAGAAATGAGGTGTTAAAACACCTGCCTTAAATTAAAAGCACTGCCAAAATCAGCATGAAAGGACTTACATGTTATTGTTCCAAAGAGAAACTCGAGGAAAGTTATCAAAATATAAAAAGTTGATTGCATTACCTAAAACAGCCTTTACTTATGTTACTGTATGCTTTCTATTTTACAAAAGTTATGAGGTGTATTAAGGACATAAATTGGATACCTGAATCTGTTTAGCTATGGTATTTCCCCATGAAACTAGAATTTGGAAAGTGTCAGTTTTACTCTTCTTGTACAGAGCTCAAAAGAAAACAGTTGTCTTATGATACAGGAATGTTAGTCTCTATTTCTATATAAAATTTCTAAACCATAGTGGGCCACAAGTTAACATTTCAAGTAAATTGGCACATTTCAGCTTCCAAATGTCCCTAGACACCTGAACAAATCACGTATCAACATGAATACAAGATAATAAAATCTATACCCAAGGAGATAGAAACTTCATGTCAAAGGTAGCACTCTAGTGCCTGAAGGTTCTTTTCTGACACTGTCATTGTAACAGGTTTCATTACTTTAAATATACTCCTTCAGTTTGTTGAATGAAATACTAAAACTTGATAAACAGCCATGAAACCTTCTCAGAGATTAGATTCAGAAATTTTATTTTCATGTCAGATTTCCACGTTTTTCACAAAGAAGCAAAAATTTCGTATAAAAATAGAACTGATCAGCAACAACATAATAAAACATGATAAAAACCACACTAACTACCATTTCAGATTTTGAGCTGAATAAAAATGAGGTTTACAGCAACATTTCATGAGAAGTCTGTAAGTTTTCTCTGAAGGCTTTTTTATTATTCTATTCATACCTTTTTCAACGGATCCTGGAGTTTCCAAACATTCATAGACATGCCACTGAGGTGTCTGGACCAGCAGCAAAGAGAAGGGCATCTGGCAGCTGGGACAGAATCCATCGTGAACGGGCTTTGCACTTTGTGAGCTCTGTTCTGCCAGGCTGCCCACACTATCCTGGGAGTGCACACTGCCGTCTTCTTTACATTCATCCACATCCTGACCAGCCCGTGAGCTCTGCTTGGCTTTCTGAGGTGTACCAGTTTTTCCTGTCAATTTCTTTTTTCCATTTCTCTTTCTTTTTGGCCTGCCCTTGCCAACACTTACATCCTGCACAGGGGTGGAGATGCTCTGTGAGTTACTCTGATGCTTTCGCTTCCTAATGGATTTGTACTCCCAAATGTCCTCTTCCAATAAAGCATCTTCAGACATGTCAACACATTAAATATTCCCCTTTCTTTTAAGCAACAGTTCACAAACCTGACTTTCCTCTCGCTAGTGTATTTTCTCTTCCCTCCACTCTTCACTATCTGAGGAAAAGCTCCAGAAGTCCATGTTAAAAAAGCAACACTGGCCCACAAACCAAGCAGCAGTCCCTGATGGGACAGGAGCATGGTGGATCCTATCCCAAAAATAATTCAATGAGCCTCTCTTCGTAGATTTGCAATTCCTCCTGTTACACAGGGCCCGGCTTTGCAAATCCTTCCAGGTTGAGCCATTTCCTTCAGCTTTTCCCCAGCATCGTCAGCTCCACCCGGCCTCGGCGGGGGCAGGAAGGTTTTAAAGATTCCTGCCTGAGCAAGAAAAAAATTAAAACAAAACGAGGAAGAATTCAGCTATGGGATCATGGTCGGGGTATCCCGGGATGCTCCTCCGGAGTGTCCCCCGGGAGTGCCCTGTGATGCTCCTCCTGAGGGTCCCGGTGCTGCTCCACGGTGTGTCCCAGTACCTCCGAGTGCCCAGGATGCCCTCAGGGATGTCCCGCTGCTCCCAAATGTCCCGGGATGTTCCCAGGGACGTCCCGGTGCTCTCGAATACCCGGGATGTTCCGTGGGATGTCGCGGTGCTCCCGAATATCCCGGGATGTCCCGGTGCTCCCAAATATCCCGGGATATACCCTGGGATGTCCCGCGTCCCGCCGGTCCCGCGGGTGGCGCCTCCTCGGCCGTTTCCCGCCGTGGCCGCGCATTCGCTTCCGCAGGTTCGTCACCACGGCTGTCGCTCAATTTCTCCCCTTCTCCCATACTAAGCCCCGCAAAAAGCCCCAGATCCCCCCGTTTAAATTAATGGAGCCTGGTTTCGACTTTTTCCGGTGCTGCTCAATTTTTACATCTTAAAAACGGTAAAGCAGCCGGGCGGGAAACACGGGCTGTGTTGAATCTGCTGCGCGGGAATCTCCACCGTGGGCTTCTTCTGGGAATGTGCTGCTGTGGAAACCAAGGATACGTAAAAACACGGAATACGTGAGGAGTTCCGGCTTTAAGACAGACGAGTTATTGCGTGTCTGTACTTTGTGCTTTATTTTCTTCTTGAGTCGCGGTTTTCCGCGCTGGCGCCGCGGGCGGTGCCGAATGTGCGGCGGTGAAGCGCCAGGCCGGTAAACAGCGCCCGGGTGAGGCGATGGCGGCGGGCGGGCTGGCGGGGCTCCTGCCCGCCCAGACACAGCTCGAGTACGCTCTGCTCGACGCCGACACGGCCCAGGAGAAGGAGAACCTGGTCTACCAGTACCTGAAGAAAATGGACAGCCGCGAGCGGGACCTGACGGTGCCCGAGCTCGGCGGAGGTGGGTGGCGCGGCCCGGGCGGGGCCGGGGGCTCTCCCCGTGTGGGCTTTGCCTGGAGGTGCCGCTGCCTGCGAGGCCGGGCAGGGCCGGCCCCGTGAGCCGCTGTTAAAACGGCACTTGAACTACAAGAATTGTCACTCCTGGGAGCACCAGGAGAGAAGGGCAAGGCAAAAGAACTCCTTTAATCATCCTCTCCGTGGTACTGGCTGGAAAAACACGTTCTGTAAAGCCTCTCTTCTAAATCTGTTCCCATCTGTGCTGTGTACTTATATCTGTCGCCTGTGGTCATAGTGAGAACTTTACTAACTCTGCCTGCGTTCTGTGAGCTCTCTTGGTTTCCCGGAGCATCCCTGAGGATGTTCCCCAGCTCTCTGCTCCATGACTTAGCCTTAGCGCCTGTCAATTTTCATGCCCCGGGTAATACAAACTGTGCTGGAGATGTCATTCATCCTCCTCCGGTGGTTTGCCCCTCTCACACATTTCTGTCTCTCCTGGTGGCAAGGGGGAAATCAAAATGTAAGATCTCGCAGGTCCTGCTCGGGGTCTTTGTAACCTTTGAGAGGCTCCCTGCAGCTGTGGGAGCTCACATCACACTGCAAGACAGCTCAGGAGGTGAGCTTCAGGCTTAAAATCACACATATCATGGGAATGAATTGCAGATTTTATCCTGTGGAGCAAAAAGGAATGCTCTCTCTGTCTAGATTTGGGGCCCTAAATTGAATCTTAGCTTTTGCCATTAGTATTGTTTCAGTGTTCTGTCAAGGCTTATTTTCTCCTCTAAAAAGAGCTCAAAGAAGTAGCCAATATATACAAAACCTATTTTAATTCTAGTGAAAAGGGAGAAATGCTGTAAAATATATAAACTACCCCTTTCTCTTGAAAAGTGAACAGCAAAGCTCCTACACTGTGGGAATAATGCATATATTTGAATTATTCTCATTATTCTCACCTAAGCTAAACGTGTGTGCATCCATTTATGTTTATGAATATATGGAGGTAGAGAACAGTCCTCCTCTTAGTGAAACACAAAACAAGCCTCCTGCTGACTTGAGTAGGAATAGCTTCTGGAGCTGTAAGAGTTTATTTTCTGAAACTGCCAAAGTGAAAGTTCAGAAAACCAGTTAGCTTTGCATTTTATTATAACTGTCTTTTCCTTTTATAATTTTCAGAAATGCTAAGAGATAATACTAGCAGACCACATTCTAGATATTTATTCCTTATCTTGATACCTCTAATGGGATCAGAGGAGGAAAGAATGTTTTCATGTCTCATGTCAAGTGGTTAAAATAAAATGACCAGGTGTACTGTTGTGTGTACCTGAAAAAGGTGTCTTTCTCCCCATGTGATGGAATTTATTGATACCTTTGACAATCAAGATCAAAGTTATAAGCACAAGAATATTCTAATGATCTCTGAAATTTGTTCTTTACAGAACTGTTGGAAAAAAACATTAAGAGTTTAACACTTTTAAATTGTTAGTAGCTTTTATGTGAGTTTTAAATAATTGATTGTTACCCAAATGGTATTGTTGGGAGTTGAATAATGTAGATCATGTCTACAAATTCGTGTTTTTCTGAGGCTTACATGTTCTTTCAATTAAAAAGTGCCTATATAAAGTTACAAACTACCTTTTCATATTACAGTGAATCTTACTGATAATATTTTAATTTACTAATTATGAAGAATTGTGGAACATAAGAAAGAGTTGCGTAAATTAAAGACCTTTTGTTTGCTTTTCTACCTGCATAAAAAGGGATGTCAAACTCTTTTTTTTCTTTCTTTTTTGTTTTTAATTTTGTTTTTAGGTTAAAAGTACCAAGAACATTGTGTGGTGTTGGTGCCTTTCCCTACCCTTCCCCTAACTGTCTGTCACTGTTCTCTGAATTCCAGATCTGCAATGGTTAAACACTGAAGGTCCCATTTCTCTTCACAAAGACCTTTGTGGAAAAGTTGTGGTGTTGGATTTCTTCACTTACTGCTGCATCAATTGCCTGCACCTGCTGCCTGACCTCCATGCCTTAGAGCACCAGTACTCTGATAAAGGTAAAAGTGCTTTGGCTGGCTCAGAACAGAATTTCCTGGCACTGTTGCAGGCTGAGGAGCTGAGTCACTTTGTTGCTGGTTACTAAACTGCTGGCTGTATTTCAGGGCTGTCTAAAAATGTCTTCTAATCTTTTAAGTAGCCTAAAAAAGGTGACTGTGTGTACTTCCATCACATTTTTAAATGGCTTAAATAAAGTGTCTGTGTAGTTAGGCAAACGGGATATGTGCTTAAAGCCCAAATCTGATGCCTCTATAAATAAAGTGACTTTCAAAAAGCTACTCAAGAATGTGAAATACAGGCTCAAGGAAAGGTAACTTTTTTTCCTGAGGAACCAGCCTGAGAAGAATATAGTGAAGGTGGTAGAGTGGATATAGACAGGTGGTAGAATAGGATGTAGATCACTTTTTTTTCCCCTTGGAACTGAAATAACAAAATATGTAAGCTTAATGTAGAATTTTTTTGGTATCATCATCATGTTGTCTGCCATTAATAGCCCTTCATTCTAGAGAGGGAATTATGGTCTTTAAAGTCACATCTGAAATGAGATCAGTCTCTCACTCTGAATAAAAATGAAGGGTAATTTCTGTTTGGAGTGCAGTGTCTTGTCATGATGGCTTGTCAGATATAAGCTGTAGTCTTACACAGAGTGTGTCAGCTACTCACTTATCTGGGATATTTTAATTGGCTGAACAGGGAGATGAAGAACAGTGTTACTTTCAGTTCTGAAATATTGTATTAAATACAATCCATGTAGTAAATGCCATACAATACAATACAATATACGTAGTAAATAACATTATGATGTTTGATTCTCCATTGCTGTTTTTGATTTGTTCAAATGCCCTTACATGGAGCATGTTGAAACTTCAGCTGGGTGATCACCAGAGAGAAGAAGTTTAAGCACAGGAGGCTGTAATGTTAGGGTGATCCTAAATCATTATAAATGTTATAGCACATGTGCCATGGCTCTATTGTCTGGAAGTCCAGGAGATCTGTTTCAAAGTGAAGACTGCTTTCCATAGGATTGAATGTCACCCAGCATCTTTATCTGATATGCTCTTACTGCTATCTTCACTGGTGCTATTTCTGTATTTCAAGTGGCATTCAGAAAGTTATTTTAAACCCCAGTGCATATTCAGTTCATGTTATCAGCAGTCCAGAAATTACTTCTATAAGAGGAAGTACTTTTTAATATTCAGAAATAGCTTGGCATAAATCCAGTGTTGTGCTCTGCTATAATCCTTCAAAGAAAGTGTTTTAAATGGAGTGTATATTGTTATTTCTGATCATAGCATCCATCATTTCCACAGCAGTTTTCCTCATGAGGGGATGTTGTACCCTACTTGTGCTGTTCAGGTGTTGACTATAGAATTGTCTTTCTAGCTTTAATGGTGTTTTTGAAGGACAGATACACGCACTGGGGCTGATCCCTTCAGACTTAAAATATTTGACCTGCTTTTTAGATTTCAGCAATTAATGATTGCACAACTTAAACTGTCTGATATTGCAACATTCTGTTCCAGTAGAGTTCATAAGACTATATCAGTTATAGTGAATTTTTAATTTTTCATTGTGAAATTGTTTTATTAAGCCTACCTTGTTTGTAATAAGCGTTGTTTGTCATTTTGTCATAGTTGTCAGTGCTGCCATTTTTATTTGAAATACAGAATATTGTATTGATTTTGGAGGCCTATTCATTATATCTTTAACTGTTTATCCAGAAGCAGATATGTCCAGGTAATTCTGGAATTCCAATATTTGGTGTTATTTTTGTGGCTTCTAGTTAACTGTGAAGAAGAATTTTCTAAAACATTCTGGTTGTAAACAGGAATTAGAAGACAAAGAGGTATCCTAAGTATCTTAAAAAAAACCCCAAAGTATCAGTTGAACAGCTACAACTTACCCACAATTATTTTGAAAGTATTTTCTAGCTTAGTATATAGAGGTTCAGGAACTGAGAACAATTCATGTCAGCCAGCTGGGGAAGTAATGGTCCTAAAATTTGGTAATTTCACTTATTTCTGAATTTCAGTATTTTCTATATATAACTATCTATATTCCTATAATGTAACTGCTTTCTATTTGTTCAAATCCTCTCTCCTTCTAGGAAGTAGTCAGTCAGATTATGAGATAACTGTTAATTTTTTCTTTTTCTTTTTTTTGTTTTATTATTACTCAAATACATTTCAGTTGCACAACTTCATTTTTCTTTGCAGATGGTCTTGTTATTGTTGGTGTCCATTCAGCGAAATTCCCAAACGAGAAAGTTCTGGATAACATTAAAAGTGCTGTTCTGAGATACAATATTGTCCACCCTGTAGTAAATGATGCAGATGCAACACTGTGGCACGAGCTGGAAGTGTCCTGCTGGCCAACTCTGGTCATTCTTGGGCCTCGTGGAAATATGCTCTTTTCTCTTGTTGGAGAGGGACACAGAGAGAAATTGTTCTTATTTACCTCTATAACACTGAAATTCTACAAGGAAAGAGGACAAATCAAAGATAATAACATTGGAATAAAGCTGTACAGAGACTCCCTTCCACCTTCTCCTCTGCTGTTTCCTGGCAAAGTGACTGTAGATGATTCAGGAGGAAGGTTGGTCATAGCAGACACTGGACACCACAGGATTTTGGTGACTCATAAGAATGGACAAATTCTACACACTGTTGGAGGTAAGGACATATCTGTAAGTTTATTAGAGCAATTTCAGTTTAGAAGTAGAGGGTGTTTGCTGTGCCTTCTGGCTGATTCTTTTTCTACAGGACCTGGCAGTTTGTAAGCATTGCCAGAATTTTTTTTGTACTAAAATCACTTTTACTTGATTTGGGGGAATGTGATGTGAGACCATCAGTGGGAGACTGTTAATGCAATTTTCAGAGATGCCTAATTGTTTTTCATTGCTTCATTCACTAAAGTTCATGTTTTCATGTGTTGTCCAATATGAATTAAAAAAATGCATTTTGTATTCCTGTGAAGGAATTGCAAATGGTTTTAGGTGTAAAGGATATACATCTGCATCAAGCTGCAAGGCAGGGAAAAGACCAGAGACTGTAATGCCTCCCTTTCCAATAGAAGTGCATTTTGAGTTGTGGTGGTGTTGTGAGAAGAGGTTTTCCATGTGTGTTTTTTGTTTGGTTATTGAGTTTTTTCAATGGAAGAGCATTCCTGTTTAGGTGCTCCTCTGGTTTCAAAAGCAGAGGAGAATTACTAAGAACAGTGGCATTCCAGTAAGTGCATAGGCACCTGAGAATGCAGTTGCCTTAGTACATATAAAAAGACCTTCTCCTCAAATCTGAGATGATAATGTATAAACAAGTTATGAAAATAGTGAAAATACTTCAAATTTAGTTACATTTGTTACAAAGTTCATATAAGTTACATTTCAGCTTTATAAAGCTAACATCCATAGTTGCTTTTGTGAAATAACAATGTGCTTTACAATGCAGATGAAGACAATTTGCATACACATTGTATGCTTTACTGTTTCACAAATGAAATTGTTCTTTTTTTAAACCTATTGAAATGGTCAGTTACATCTTAGTGCAGCAAGGATGTAACTGTTAGGACAACCAAAATAGACAGATTTGGGAAGCAGTTGAATCCTCAGATTATTGAAAACAATGGTTTGTTTATGTCTCAGAATCAGGACCTGTGTGCTGATGTGTCCTATATTACTTAGTCTGGAATTGACTAATGCCTGCCTCAGGGCAGGATCCTACAAATCCCATAGAAATACTCTTCTGTTTAAAGAAAGGAGGTAAAATTCTCTTGCTATTTGAAGTAACACTGCATTGTCTAGACAGGCTATTTATCCAAGTTAACCTGATTTATCATTAAGGCATTAGCCTAAAGACCTTTCTCCTGTAGGATGTGCCAACAGAATTTCTTACAACAAATATGAGAGAATTTCTGCTTGATTCGTGAGAAGTCTCTGCCTACAAGCTACCCTTTAGTGTTCTGGGACAGTCACTAAACAGGAATTCAGGAGTGTCCTAAGCTCCAAACTGGTACCTTCCTTCCTGTGGCATTGTGTGCTATTCCCTTCCCTGGGAATGTGCACCCTCACACTTAAAGGGGAGCTGCTGGCATCTGACAGGAATCTGACACACCAGTGCTTCAGTCCTGTGTGTCTGATAAGGTCTAAATTGATTTCTGACAGGAGGTTGTAAAAGTTTGTGTGTTTCAGTGACTCAGTTAAATGATTCAGTGGGCAGAAAATAATGTAATGAAGCTGATAATGCAGTAATAAATGTGGGCATGCACAAAGGTTGAAATTGTTATTTGCATCATAAATCATGGTACACACCTAACTCATACCTAAATGTCTTCTGCTGACACATCCTGCTAATGCACTCTCAAGTACAGTGCTTACCTTCAGGCTATGTTCCTTTCTATTTCCTGACTGTTGTATGCAGAAGAATGCCACTCCATCATTCTTAGTGCTCTTTTGTGTAACTAGTTCCATAGCATCTTTTTCCTATTTAGTTTTCTTAATGAGAAAATGTTGCTAATCAAATATTAGTTTCATTTGTGATTACACCAAAATCTAAACCAATGATATGGAGTTGAGCTTTGGAATTTTTTTTCCTGCTGGCTTGCTTTGATGTAGTCAAGAATAAAAAAAACCCTGTAGTTTTTTATTTCTGTCTTCCATTGTTGCTGTTGTTTTTTAGTGCAATTTAGAGCCCTATTAGGACTCCTCTAGAACAATTTAGAATTGTATTAAGACTTCTCTTTAAAATATGAGCTTAAAAAAGCAGAGAACTTGTGCAGAATAAGTTCAGAGCTTAATAGCACCAGGTTATTTTGATTACATAGCACAGTGACTAAAATGAGACTACACCAAATAGTAATAATATAAAATGTATAAGGTGCTGCTGTGAAAGCAGCTCCTGGAACATGTAATTCTCCTAGAGGTTTAAATGTGTGCACTTTATTTTAAAGTGACTTTTAAAAAAAATTACTTTTGAGTTTGCTGTGTTTTATTTATAGGTCCAAACAGTGGAAGGAGAGATGGAGGATTTTCAGAGGCAGCTTTCAACTCACCACAAGGAATCGCTATAAAAAATAATGTTATTTATGTAGCTGATACAGAAAATCACCTAATTAGAAAGGTAAATTTTCCCTAAGGAAATTCAAAGTTTAATCTCTTTTACTGTACTCTACTCACACAGGTGAAAATTTACACCACATGAATTACTCTCCAAATAACATCAGAAAGGAAATTTGGTCCACTATCTTATAAAGAAATACTGTTGTGCAGGGTTTTTTTAAGGGCTACATATATTTTTGTGCTTCCTTTCAAATGCAGATGAGGTGATCTACTTATTATAGCATAACAGGGTTTTGGTTTTAGTTTGGTTTTTTTTCCTAGTCACTCTTACTTTCCTGTTTTGAGAAACATCTATTCTTAGTACTGGAAGCAAAACTGGTTTTGTTTCACTTCCAGTAGTATCAGATTCTTATCTACAGTTATTGTAGTGCTGTGGTGCAGTGAATATCCAAACTTCCCTTGGCTCTTGAATCCAGGTAAGTGCCCAGAATTGGCTGCAAGTGTTTTCTTTCTGATTAAACACTTGCAAAGTTTTAGCATGTAGGAATTGGATCTTACATTAGGTTAGGTCAAATTTAGGATAATCAGAAGGTAAGTGTGGTGATGCCATATAATATTGCCTTATTATTTAAAGTGTTGTGCATCTCAGAAGATCTTGGACTTGGGTCCTCACCAATATCCCATTTGTGATCAGAGGAGGTGCACTGTTAATGCATCTGAGGTGCCTTTGTACAGATTATTTTATATGGAGATGTTGAAGTATGTGAGTTATGTCATATTCCTATATGAATATAAAATTTAAAAACCACATCCATTGTTTATCTGAGTATTTATCCAGAAATTTGTGATGATTTCTTCTACACTTTAGCTGTCGAGCAGATGCTGACAGAGCAGTGTTAATTTTTGTTGCACATGGAGTAGAGTTCCATGTAGGTGTTTTTGATACTGCCTGCTGCTTCCCCACCCCCATACTCCCTGTCCATCAGCAAGCATTGTGGTAAAATTAATTTCCCTAAAAGAAAAAACCCAAATGCCTGATATTTGTTAGGATTTGACATCTATCTCAAATTATCTGTAACTTTGGTCAAGTTAATTTCATACATTCATTTAATGTTTTATTTTGCTTCACACAGATTGACCTGGAGTTGCAGGTGGTGACCACTGTAGCAGGCATTGGGGTACAAGGTGTTGATAAGGAAGGTGGAGCAAAAGGAGAAGAGCAGCCCATCAGCTCTCCGTGGGATGTGGTCTTTGGAAGTTCAAGTACTGTATCAGTTGAGCTTTAACATCTCATATTTACATGTGTGACTGTTTGCTAAAGGTTTTCCTGTTTTGGTATTAATCTGAGACAGAAGAAGTAAAGATTTACTGTAAAACTCAGTCTAAAACACAATAGTTTCTATTGCAAATGGTACCTGCAATTCTGCCTTGGATCCCAAAATGTTACTTGATAGAAGAAAAATTCTTTTGTGTCAAGTTATGTAGTTACTGGATCCAAACACAGAAGGAAAAAATGATTGCTTTTGTTAGGCCAGTGCCTTAAGCCAGGATCACTTAAGAAGCAGGTACATTTTACAGGAAGTGAGTATTGTCTAAAAGTTCCTTTCCTTGACTATACAGACATGTCCAACCACTTTTAAATATTTGAGTTTAGGAAATAAAAATAACTTTATTGGGGACCTCTGTTTATTCCTGTTTAGGTGACATAAAATTACTAGGCTCAAGATCACTGTAGAGTCAGTCAGACAGGAGAGGAATACCTTAGCACAAACCATGCAAACATCAGGAGGTAAAATTATTATCCTTTGCATAATAGGATGCAAGAATCAACTTCTGAGGACTTACTTAGCTTTCTTTCCCAATTCACTTAACACACACCTGAGCCTGGCATCTCATAGCTGCCATGTTGTTTTCAGCTGTTACTGACTGAGAGTTGAAGCACAGTTTTCTCATGTTTCCATTTCAGCCTAATTTAGAAGTTCCAGATGCCAGTTTATGAACAATGACAGAACAATGCTTTGATGTGCCATAAAACCCTTAGGTTGGTATTTCAGACATGAAAAATTGACTTCCAGTATTGAAATTGCTTTTATCTGCAGAAGAATGGGGTGGGGAAGGAGCATGATTTATCTCTAATATCTTGAAATTAGAGGTGCTTTGCAAGTTTAGTAACATTTTACTGATGTGGAAGCATTTGTTAAAATTTTGTGTCAGTTATGAGGGAGGAAAATACACTGAAGTGTGAAGGAACCTAGAATCACAGAATGGTTTGGGTTAGAGGGGACTTTAAACACCATTTTTCCTGCCATGGGCAGGGACATCTTCCACTAAACCAGGTTGCTCAAAGTCTCATCCAGCCTGGTCATGAACAATTCCAGGGATGGGGCATCCACAGCTTTCCTGGGCAACCAGTGTTAATTCATCACCATTCTCACAGTCAAGAATTCCTTCCTAATTTCTAATGTAAATCTCCCCTCTGTCAGGTTGAAGCCATTTCCCCTTGTCCTATCACTGCATGCTCTTATCAAAAGTCCCTCTCCAGTTCTTGCTTAGGCCCTTTATGTACTGGAGGGTGCTCTAAGGTCTCCTCAGAGTCTTCTCCAGGCTGAACAGCTCAACTCTCTCAGCCTGTCTCCATAGCAGAGGTGCTGCTCCAGCTCTCAAATCATCCTTGTGGCCTCCTCGGGCCTTGGTCCAGCAGGTTCATGAAGCTGCTTCAGAAATGCTCATAGTGTAGAATCTTCTGGTACAAATACATTGTCAGTATAGACAGAGTACAACCTGCAGCCTTGGGTACTTGAGTGAGTAACTGGGATGTGTTTCCAGATTTAACACTTCTGTTAACCTGCCTTGTACAACAAAAAAGCACCTTTTCTCAAAGGTCTGCTCAGCAACCCTTACAGCCTGTGTTAAGCATATGGGATCCTACTTGGAAGGGCAAGGAGAAGCACCTGAAAGAGAATCTCACTAGATGTGGGCTGCTGCTAATGCAGGCACGAGTTGTACTGAATTTTGTACAATCTGATTTTCCTTTTGTGAACCTGGAGACTTGTGTGGCTGGATGGTGTCGTTTTCAAGAGATCTTGAACCAGAAAGCTGATCCCTGTGGGATGTTATTGCAGAGCTGTTTCACAGATCAACAGAGGGGACTAATAACTGATCAGTGCTTCAGAAACTTGAGCTGGTTAACAGAACTGTTCAAAGTATCCTATAATTTTACTTTTAATTTTTCATGAGCTTTCTTCTGCTTCTGTCAGTAGTTAAATATATTATTTTTTTTTTTTAGTTTTGAGACCTCTGCTTGTTAAATGTTAATTGATATGATAATTGTTATCAACATGAACATAGTATTTACTGAGTTAGTCACCTGTAGAGGATTAGTCATCTGTACTGTTCAACACTGCTGAATTTTAATAAGCATTTGCATAGAAATCAGATCTTCTGAATGCACTTTATTCAGACCTATGCAATTTTTTTCATATTCAATTAGAACCTACTAGTCAGTTTGCTAATTAGATTGCCACAAAATATAATATAAGCTGTCAGCTAAGCAGAGATTAAATAAATTTTTTTTTGAGAGGGTAATAAGCCTAATAGATAAAATGGGGGAAAATATACATTACTGTAATAGCAGTAAATTCTAAAATGCTTTAGAAAACTACAACTGGAGGGAGTTGTAAAAATGGGGAGTTATATTGAATGGAATGTTAACAGGAGTCTGTCTCAGAGCATAAGGAACCAGGGCTGCAGTGCATGTCCAGCAAGCTTTTATTACTGCCATAAGCTGCAGTGACTTTTTAAGTTTGTTACCAGCCACATCCAAGTACTTTGTCAGAAATGCAGCAGGGTTTGCCAAGGTTGCCTTGTCGAGTTGCAGATTGCAAAGTTGAGTTGCAGCTTGTTTGAGCATAGTGGGGTCTTCTGCTGCTCTGCAGGATAGCATTTATGCCATTCAGAGTTCTGTCCTACAAGCTTATACCCTGCTGTCAGAGCACTAAAACTGGTCTGCCAGTGGCTGTTTAGGCACTTGGATGGATGAAGTAATTTATGAGAGTTTCAAAAATTACTTTTGTTTACACCCACACAGCAGTGTCCCTTTTTTGACATTTGCTTATATCTTTCTGTGCAGGTTGCAGGAGTTAACATGCACTTCAACAAATGTAGGGTCATTATTACAAATTTTAAAAGTTTGATTTTTGTGTTAAGTGGTGCTGCCTGTGGGAAATAACACCATACCTTCCCATTTTCCTTAGATCTATGTAGCTTAAACTCTGAAGTTTCAGAAGGTAGATTTTTAGTTGTTTATTTAAATATGGATTGTATAGTTTTTAAACAAGTGATACTTCTGGGAGTTTCCTTTCAGTGTCCAAAGCTGTGCTACCCAGAACATGAATAGGAGAAAAAGGAAGTTGAAATGTTTAAGCAAGTTATGTACTAAACCAGATAGTATTAAACAGCTTATGCTGACCTTTTTCAAAGTTTCAAAGGGGAAAGATGGCAATCTTTTAAGAGAAAGGTTTTTCCTCTATCACTGACATTTCTTGAGTTTACTCCTATGTACAGCTTAGAGTACGCATTGACCAACTGAAAAAATTATTTTTTCTTTAAAACTTAATTATGTAGGTGGTTGAGAAATGGAAAATACTGAGAAAAACTTTGAGGACGTGGATAAGTTAATATTCAGAACTGTTGCTATGTAGCATTCTTTTAAGTATCCACATAGTATTTTCCTAAGTAGGCTTTTCTTGCCCTGTTCTATACAGATGCTGAAATCTGAGAGATTGAGTGAGTGTGAAACACCATTTAAACCAAGTTTGGCACAAATGTCTCCCTTTGAGGCAGGGGAATTAATGGAGATAAAACAGATGGTAGGATTCAGACAATATATTCTTCCTTGTCATCTTTTTTATTTCTTTAGTTGTGGCCACTGAGCTTGTGTTTTACCTTCCTGTTAAAATTCTTGAATGAACTCCATGGATTAAATTCTGGCTTTGCTGAGGTTGGTGCTGAAATTTGCATTGATATGGATTGTGTGGGAAGTAGAAGGGGAGGGACAGCAGCTTAAAAATACATTACAAAATTACTGTGTGCTTTTTTAGCTTTCTCTGTTGTGCCCTTCTATTTTTATTTAGTGGGTGTTGAAAGCAAGTGATACTTTAATGCACAGTTGATTTGAGCATGAAATGTTCTTGATAGCTGCATTCTTGCTGGAAGGAGCAGGACAATGACCTGTGCTTGGTGACATAACCATGTGTTTCACATTCCAAAATCTGGTCTTAAACTGCATGATTGGAATCTATTTATAGAAACTCCCCAAGTACAGTATTGACCATGCTTTCAGTAAATTTATTGGAATTTTTTACATCAATTTAAGTATTATGTAGATAGGATTTAAATGAAAGTACAGTACCTTATCATACTGGTGCAATTTTTATAGCCCATAAAAGGCAAAAGTATGTAAGACATTTTTCATCTTTCTCTGTGTTTCTGCTAGAGGGTTGTTTGGTACCACTGCATTCCAGAGCAAACACTTTTTTTTCCCTGTATTACTCATGGTGATTCTTTCATAATGTTAAAAAAAAATTAAAAATCACTTAAGCAGTAAGCAATTAGCATTTCCTGCTTGAGCTCAGATCATACATGAAGTGTTTATGTCTGAACTGTCTGTATCTTAAAGGGATGTTTTCTTCTACATGTCACCCTTTTTCCTTCTAATCTGGTCTCATTCTGTCATTGAGGCTGTGGTTGTCACTATCCTATGGAAAGAATTTTCCTGGGAAATAGCTGAAAATAAAAGAACTGCTTTTGCTATCATCAGGCTTTAATTTGGAATCATTTTCCTGGACAAAGCAAAGCTAGAATTCTTCCAAAGATTTGTTGTGTATGTGATATGACTTCATGATGTGGCAATGTGGATTTACTTTGAATGCAAAAGGCCTGCTCATCTCTTTAGCAGTTTCCTGTGCAAAGTACAAGCTCAAAGATATCCCATTTGGCTTTGCCATTATACAAGTTTAGTTCCACAGAAAATCATGGTAAGAGACATCACTGACACAAAACTGCATTGTCTTTATTTTCTTGATGAACAAGATCCTAAATTACTTGTAAATAGCCATTATTTTTTGTTTTAGATTCTTGGAATTTCAAAGAAGAAGTAACTTCTCATTAAAGAGAGAGGTGAAGTAAAGTGAAGGTTTTATTCCTGTGTAAGAACTGTTTTAGGTGAAAAAGTCTTTAAAGAAATAAGAAATTAGGAAGTTATAGGGCAGGATTGCAGTGAAGCAGGACCTTACTCAGTCTTATTTTGGGTTTATGAGTATTGCTGAATAGTAATAGTAACACAATTAATTAGTATTTTGCATCTTCATTATATAAACAACTTAAGAAATGAGGTACTTATGTCAATATTTTGGTGTAAACGTGCCTGTGACATACAAAGGCTGAAGTCTTGATGTAAGGATATAATGGGAGTAGTGACTGAATATTCAACAGCAATCTAACTCAATTTAGTTTGACAGACTGCTTTTCCAAGTTGTACTTCTCTATGTCTTGACAAAATGTATAATGACAGTGATTACTTTCTGCAGTAAAAAAGAAGCAGTTGGATTAGCAGAGTTCCCATCCTAACTGGTGTCATACTTAGAATTGTTTTGAAGTCCATGACTGGAAAGTGCCTTCTGTAAAAAAAGTATTATATTTGTACATGGAGTGATGGATCTCATTCTCTTTGTTCTACAGTCTATAGTCTGATTCTATTAATTAAATCTGTGTTCACAATAAAGAAGCTTAAACTACACATCAGATTTCTAAAGAATACTTGGTGTATCAGTTCTTAATTTCAGATGCAGAACTGCTGAAAATACACATCTTAGCAAGTCTTAGAGAGGCTTTACCAGGCATCCTGGGGTCAGAAGGAGACACATTTTTTTAGCTGTTACTATTTGAGGCTGGAAGTGCTTTTGAATATGGAATGCAGGTGTTGGAAGTAGAGAGAGACCATGGTGCTGAAGTACCCTCAAGTGTGTGTGTTTGCTGTGCTTAATTAGGAATGAGTAAAACACATAACCAGACATAGCTCCTTCTGTAGTTATAATGATGTATCCCAAGACTAAATAATCCAAATTAGTTCTTTCATGTCTGCAAATACTATCTCTTCTGCTTGGGATTTTTTGAAATATTTACTGCCATTACAGTTAGAAGGCCTGAGTTAGAAAACTTGGGAAAGAAATAAAAAAGTACTTCATTACAGTCATAATTTTATGCTCCCTATTATCTCCACTGTATGAAACCCCCTTGGTATCTAAATCCAAGGATTTCCCTTAATGAGAGGGAAGGGATGGTAACTAAGGAGGAAAATTCCAGAAGCATTTTGTTGCATAAAGAGTTGTGCCATTTGTGTAATGCAACACTATGTGAAAGAGTGCCAGGTAGCAAAAAAAAAAAGGAAGAAAATTGATTTTTAGTCATCCAAAAAGGGTTATGTGTACTTGTAAAAGTCCAGGTTTCACTGATAAAGCATTCCTTTGGAGCTTTGCTGTTTGTGTCTCAGTGACAAACACTGATTCTCTATTCTTCTGCCACATTTGCATTTGATTTGCTGAACTTCCACTTACTGAAGAGCAGGTGAGATGTGCATTCACTGTGCATGTGCCTATCTGTGAACTGCAGGGTGTGTTGTGTAGCCCCTTTTGCTCCTTGAGAATTTGCAGAGGATGAGTTTACCAACAGACTTCTTCCTTGGTTCTTTTTATTTCTTCAAAGATAAAATTAGTAGACAGGAATAATATTTTCAGACTTTGGTCTATTTAGAAAATGTCAGTGGTGCCAGCCACAAAATGTAACTTTGATTCCCAGGCTTTTATTTCCCAGACTGGAAGTAAGCATACAGTCCCAGATAGGGAGGCTGAAAGTGTGGGTAGTCCTGGGAATGGAATCCCTTCAAACAGATACTGCTCATGACTGGTGCCAAGCAAAGTAATTTCTGTGCATTCAGATTGGCTCAGCAGTAATGGTCAGCAGTGTTCTGACTGTTTGAAGATGTGCCTATGTACAGACAGGACTGTGAGTTCCTAACACACAGACACAGCAGAGGCAGATTCAGGAGCTGCAGCATTGTCCAGTAACTGAGGCATCATCTAATGGGGAGTGTTTGTGCACTCAGAGCTGCAGGTCACTATTAGTGAATGTTTATAACACAAGGATATCCCATGTGCAAGCCATACCTCACTTGGATACAGGCACAGCACAGATAAGAAAGCACATACCCTAATAAGGAGAAACTTCTCTGCATTTTTAAAACAGCTCAAGATGGGTTGGAATGTGGTGCTTAATTGAGTAAATGTAAGAGAATTGCTTTTTCCTCTTATGTTGTTTTATAATAAATTCTTTAGAAAGAAATACTTTCCATTCATGGATGATAAGGAATTATTATAATGATGGCATTATCATAATTGTAGCATTCTGGCTCTCCCTGGTCCCCTTCTCCTCTGAAAACTGTACAAGGATAACAGTGGTGATGTCCTCAAACTGTTCTTTTGTGAAAGAAAGTTCTTCTGCCTTTTGTGTCAGAACATGAAGTGTTAAACCCTGAGAGGGCTTATTTATTGTGTGATAAAATGCTACCTTAGCTGTGTAGCATTAGTTTTAATTTTCTAGGTTTGTGTAATTTTTTTTAATTAAAGCTCTGACGTATTTTCCACAATTTCACAAAGAGCCTGTGCTGTTTCCATGCTTGCATCCATTCTCTTTGTTCTAACATCCATTCAGTAGAAAATATTTCTGTTAAAATTTATGACAGTTACAGAGCTCTTACTTATTTTTACTGCCTTATTCTCTAGTTGAAGAAGAGATCTCTCTATCAATCTTACATATCCAGTAAAATTTGAATTTAATATTGATACTTTTTTCTCATATTTTATATGTCTTGCTGGGTGCAGAATTAGAGTAAGAAGCCCTTTCAATTTTTCAACATCTAGCTGTCACAGGAGAGTTTTCAGTCTGGTATTAGAGAACTGGATAGATGAATGGAACAGATTTTTCAACAGTACTCAGTTCAAGTCTTACTCCTTCATTTAATTGGTAGATAAATGAATATTAAATAATTAACAAAACTTTCTGAGATAACTCAGAATGAATTGCATAACATAGCAAGATAAAAAAGCTCACTTTCTGAATAGACCAGTGATTTTAACAGTTTTCATTCTGTGGTACTTGGAATAGTAACATCTGAATGTGCAAGATATGCATAATGGAAATAGAAAATCCTGAATCTGAGCAGTTTCCTATATAGGAAGGAGTGAAATGATTTCATAATCTCTTTTCTCAATATAAATCTCTTAGAAATGAGCTCTAATCAAAAAGTGATGGGGACAGGGAGGTGTTGTTTTTGGTTTTTGGGCATTGTTGGAACTTTGGTAGCATTTCTGGTAATTTATAAAATGTGTGTTTTGCAACTCAATTTGCAAACCTTTTTTGATCCAGAAAAAGCTTGTAGGTACTTTGCAAGTTTGACTTTCATTTTTAGAGCTCTAGTTTATGTAAAAACATGGAGCCACAGGGAGGTGCAGAAAAGAGTCACCAGAGTTACTTTGATAGCAGTCTTGGGAACTTGTATATTTATCCAAGAAACAGAAAATGGTGAAGAAAAACTCTGTTAAAATCATACCAGCACTGTTCTGAAGAGACCTCACAGTTTAAGGAAATTCTGGAGAAAGAAGGATGCCATCTTTCCCTTCTTGTGGTTTGTAGTGTAGAAAAGATTTAGAATTAGAAGAAGAATGGCAGGATCTCAGTTGGGGGAATGGTGGTAATTTCATTTTTCGGACTGACTTGTCAGATTTAAAATGCTTGCAGGCATTTTGCATAACATTGCTTTTATTTTGAAACTCCAGACTATTTTGGCTGGGTGGGGGATTATCCATGAGATTGTTTTCAGGAACAGCTATGAGATGCACAGTGCTTTACAAGTTCATGTGAATACAAAGCAATTTCAAGGTATTTTTCTATTGAGTGACTGATGAATACCTAATATATTTATTTAGAAAAAATGTGTTGATGTCGTCTATAATTACATGGGACAGTGTTAAAAATATAATAAAGTCCTTATTTTAATGCAGTTTTTGAATGTCAATTTTCTGTTCCTTAAGATTTTCAGGAAAGACTAAGATAAGTAAATTTCTTTTGGTTTTGGGTTGTTGGGAGTTTTTTCATTGTTTTCCACAACCTGCCTGTATGCATTTTTTACTGCTGTACTGTGATTACATTTAAAGCTATAGAGTACAAATATATTCTTCAATTTCCACTTGTATAAATTTCTTTGTGAAGTCATCTGGGCAAGATTTGTGTAGATATTTATAGATTTGGATTGCTGAATAGTAGTTTTATACTTCAAGAAAAAAAATAGATGTTTGACACATGCTTGAACACTTCTTGATCAGAAGGTCACTGTTCCACAGATCTGCATCTTGCATTTGTGACACCACATTTACATGTGCTGAGGGAGAGCAACTTGGAAATTGGAGAGGAAATTAGGAAATGCCCAGATCACATTTACTGTTTGAATAAACTGCAGTTGGTGCTCTCCAGGGCAAGCATCAGTTACTCTCAGCTTAAAACATGATGTCCTTTGTTTATAATTGTACATTATATGCATGATGTCCTTTGTGTATTATGTGCAATGCTACTGCCACAGTTATTTCTTTCAAAACTTGTTGACAGCTCCATGTAGTTTTTTGGAGTACCTTATTTTGTCACTAGTGTAGTAAAAAAAAAAGAAAAATCAAGATTGTATCCCCCAAAACCAGGCTTACTTGTTTGGTACTTGTTTGGCTGGTACGAATCAAAAATAGCATGTGAAACGGACACAATAGTAGAATGTTGCAAAGAGCAAATCTCACTTGAAACAGTGCCTTTATCAGGTAGGGATATTAAAACCACAATTTTTAAACCCCTGGGAATAAAAGAGCAAGAAGAAAAGAAGAAAAATAGCAAATTTTGGTAGATGAAAGATACTCTCTCTCCTTCTCTCTATCTCTCGCTCTGTTTTTTTGGTTGTGGGGTATTTTTTTCCTTATGGGGAAGATGAGTAGGGTGATGGGGGGACAGCAGGGGTTGGTTTGATGATTTCTTTGTGCTATAAAACATTTCCAAAGTGGTTTTTTTTTAAATCTGGTTTTCTGTGTCCCTTTCTAAAAGTTTCAGGGACACAGGAAGATGATGTGTTATGGATAGCAATGGCAGGCATTCACCAGATATGGGCACTGATGTTGGAAGGGGGAAAACTACCAAAGGGAAGGTAAGCAACTGTACTAAGAGAAATGTGAAATTGCTGCTTGTCTTGATAAACAGCTTTCACATCCCAAAGAGAGAGATAATCAAATTAAACTGAAATTAATTTAGTTTAAAGGCTTATGTGCTTAAAAGTCTGCCTCCTTTTCCCACATTTGTTAAACGAAATGAAGGATGCTACTTCAGCTATACAGCTATGACTTGGTAAGGTCCATTCATGTAATTGAATGTTATTTTTCCTTGCATTTGCTGAGTTACATAGTAATGAATGATGTGCTGAGATGATAAAAAAGCACAGAGGCATTGAGTAATTCCTCACTGCTGCATTACAGTTGGTTTACAACTCTCAAGTGCCTGTTCTGTAGCTTCTGTTTATGCATCTTGCCTGAGCTGTTTCAAGCCCCTGATTGAAATTGGGTGCTCTTTGCCTTTAGTGACTTAAAGAAAGGAGTCTGCCTTCGCTTTGCTGGGAGTGGGAACGAGGAGAACAGGAACAATGCTTACCCCCACAAGGCAGGCTTTGCCCAGCCCTCGGGGCTCTGCCTGGCCCCAGAGGAGCCCTGGAGCTGCCTGTTCGTGGCCGACAGCGAGAGCAGCACCGTGAGAACCGTCTCGCTCAAGGATGGGGCGGTGAAGCACCTTGTAGGAGGAGAGAGAGACCCATTGGTAATCACCTCAAACTTCCCCACACTGCCCTACTAATATTCCTCAAGCCTGACCTGGAGGAACCACTTTTGGGGTGAGAGGGTAAATCAGTTTCCGTGGCCATCGATTTCTTAACTTCACTGCTTGGAATGCAAATGTGTGGCAGTTGTGATGCTCAGGTTGTAGTGCAGACTGTTGCTCCTTAGATAAGAAATTACTTCACTTATTCTTAAAACAGCCAATTTGATTCAGCATTGTGTTGTCATTAAATCAGCTGGATTCATATTTATAACTTAGATGTGAGAGTTTCCATTTCTGTGGTTAGCACCCACACTTCCAGGTTTCAGTATCTTTGTTTTGAAATTGTCTTCATTTTTTTTAAATTCAGTAAATTTCCATTTAATTACAATCATTTAAATTCACGTCCACATTGAATAATCAAATATATTAATTAAATAAAATATTTTTTCAGAATTTGTTTGCTTTTGGTGATGTGGATGGAGCAGGCATAAATGCAAAGCTGCAGCATCCCTTGGGAGTAACATGGGACAAGAAAAGGCAGCTGCTTTATGTGGCAGATTCCTATAATCATAAGGTAAGTGTGTAGTAACTTGTTATATACAGACTTGGAAATTTTTATTACTACAAAGAATTATTTTAGTAACATAGACAGATTTTTGCTTTGTCCAGTTAAGCTGAGGAAATGAATTACACAAGTTCCTTTGGGGTTCTCTTTCTTTCCTTCCTTCCTTCCCTTCTGGGTCCTTCTCTTTACCATTGTTTTGCTGTCACATTCTTCTGTGCTGATATGATGGTCTCTTGGGGAAGGTGAATTTAAAGTGCCAAGTTTACAGTTTACTATGGACCTTCTCTGTGCCTTCCCAAAGGTGCTGAACTACAATAAAAGAGCTGGAAGGGCTTATTCAGGAATTCTGCAGATTTGCTAAAACTGAGAGGACAAGAGGACTTGTCTTTCTCTTTAAAAAGCTACTTAAGTTGTGAGAAGTATTGTGGGTTACCTCCATGGAGCTCTGGGATAAGAGCCATTGTTTTGCATGATTATTCTTATGTGATGTTTTATAAGCATCCCTGTCTAGAAGGTTTTTAACTCTACACTGACTACATGCTTTAAAAGAGAAGTAACCTGTTTGATTTGAAGAGTAAGGTATATAACACTATATGCTTGTTGGAATTTTAAGGCAAATGATATTTTGTTTCAGATCTTATATAAAACATTATAAACTTTTTTTGCTATTTAGAAAAACCCCATCTATTTGTAGAAGAAAAAAATCTAGAAGTTAGCCTGCCAATTTTGTTATGTTCTCACTGTTCTGCAAATGTTTCTAGAAGGGCAGAAAACATTACAAAAACAAGGGATCCAGCATACTTTTATAGCTGAGGGTTAGATACCTGCAAAATCATGGAAGGGAACCCTGAATGAAGACCAAAGGAAGAAGTGAAGTCCACGAGGGAGTGGGGAGAGGAAAAGATGGGATGTCACTTGGTAAAGAGTGATAAGACACCATCTAGGATGCACACCTGGTAGCTGAGGCACTCAAAAAGCAGTGCTGGCTACTGGAAATGTGGGACATGAGATAATACAGAACATCTGAATCCTGCTGGGTTTTCTCAGAGAAGCTCTTTGTGTCTCTGTTGATCTTAGATTAAGGTTGTGGATCCCAAGATGAAGAACTGTGCTACCCTGGCAGGCACAGGAGAAGCAGGCAATGTTGTTGGTTCCAGCTTTACCCAGTCAGCTTTCAATGAGCCTGGAGGTTTGTGTGTGGAAGAAAACGGCCGCCTCATGTATGTTGCAGACACAAATAATCATCAGATTAAAGTGCTGGATTTGGAAACAAAAATTCTTTCCATGGCAAGTAATACTTATTAAACAGGCTGATAGTGGTGGTTCTTGTTATAAATTACTATTTCAGACTTCAGCAAGTGTGATAAAAATGAGACAGCTAACTTTGGGTACAGTAGCTGTATCTGCAGGATGTTTTGTGATGATCAGGCAAATGAACATTGCCTGTTAGCAGTTATTGAAAGCTTCAGTCTTCAGAAAGACAACTTTTGCATGAAAACAGAAAGTGACAAACCTCTAGAAAAGGTTAATACAGAAACATCAGTCATTAAAATGTACCACCCAGTGTTTCAGCATGAAGGGCATTTCATTGGCATTTTGTAAAAAAAGGAAGTGAAATCAATTACCAAGCCATGTAATTACACTATAAGAAACAATTTTGGGAAGTCAACGACTTAAAGCAAGATGTATAAAGGGCTTTCATGTTGTCAAATCAAAACCACTGTCAAAATTGAATACAGCTTTATTGCACTGTAAACAAATCTGTGCTCACGTCCACCTTACAGTGCCACTGTATCTTACTAATTTTTTGAAATGTATATATACATATATTTATGACATAATGATCCTAGTGTTTTCTTATATGTTTCTTGCACTTACAATACACAGTCTCCAATGTGTGTTTAAATTTTCATATCATGTAACATGTTGGTGGCTTTTCTGGGAAGTTCTCCTCTATTTTACTGTGCAATGTGCATTGGTTAAAATCCTGGATTTTACTACTGAAGCAGGCAGTTTAATACCAGAATTAGGAGGAAATACATTTACAGCTTATCTAAAGCAAAAATGTAATCCAACTGTAAAACTTTAAAATTAAGGGGTACTATAAAGTAGTTGTGGTTTTTATGGCTTTAATAGTAAATATTGCTTTTAGATAGATTAATAAGGTTTTTTTTTCATTTTAAGAAAACATTTTGTCCTTTTTCTATTTTGTCATAGTATTGTTGCACACTGAAAGTTTTAGGTCAATAGCCATGATGTCACTTTGAAACTGTGCTTGTGATGTGACAGCCCATTTGTTTGCAGTACTAATAAAAATAAAAACAAATATTTTGTTTGATTTCTACTGATAGTTGCCTATCCTCAAGCCAGAAGCCTGTGATGTTCCAGATAACCTGCCTGTGCAAAAGGATAAAATTACAAGCCTGCCAAGACTGCCTAAATCTGCACCAAATATTGAACTTCCTTCACTGACTGTAGCTCCTGGCCAGACAATTCAGTTTTTATTAAAGTTGACTCTTCCTCTGGATTCAAAACTGAATGAGGAAGCTCCCAGTGCCTGGTTTATCACAGCAGAAGGTAAAGTCCCTGGTTAGGGTGGGAAGTGGGATGGGTTAGGATGGGAAGTGTCAGCACATCCTGCAGGGCAGGGGAGCTCAGTCTGATGAGTCAACACGTCCCTCCCCATCCTGCATTCCTGTTTGACCTTGTGATGCAATAATTGATATTTAGAGTTGATGCATTTAACAGCTGGAGTGCAAAGATTGAAAAAGCCAAACACTTGGTAGAGTGCTTTTTGCTTGAATTAATACATGCTGCATTATTATGTGGCTCAATGCAATGGGTTAGGTGTATGTAGTGTACAGTGGTTTTTAGTTCACATACACTCAAATATTTAAACAAAATGAAACTCAAGTTCCATTCTAACAATCAGCCTGAGCATTGCTAAATTGCACCAACCCATCTATAAGACCAACACTGCTGTTTGGAAATGCCATCATTTTACCTACAGTTTAATGCATTTATGGCAGATATCTTACCTGGTGTATTAGATCTCTGATGCAAATGTATGGTAGCCAATAATTTAAGAAGTTTTGCTTGTGCATATCAGAATGAATTTTAATATCCTTAAAAGACTGTATAGGAGAAACTGCAATTCCAGTATATTTAAATAAGATATACCATATATATATACTTATAGTGCTGATGCAGAGCCATGGATCTCTCCATCTTTAAATGACTGATAAAGCATTTTTAAATTACTTTCCTTTTTTTTTTTTCTGTTCACAACTGGAATCATCAGGCAGGAAATTTCCTCTGATGTTGCATGTAGAAAGTCCTTGTTGTCCTATAGATAGAAGTAGTGTTTTCTGCAGCTTTCAGACATGGTGTTAAATAGCCTAATGATAAAATCTGTTCTTCCTTTGCAGATAACACCTGGTTGCTGCAAGGACAGTGTCTGACAGGAGAAATAAAGGATGTTTCCTGTCAAACTGTCATTCCCTTTCAGTTGCCTGGGAGCTGTGTGTCAGCTGAAGCCACCCTGGCCATCAAAGTGTGCCTCTACTACTGCAGCAAAGGTAGCAGTGCCTGTATGATGGCAGGAGTCTCCTTCAGCCAGCCCTTGCAGCTCACTGGCACAGACCAAGGCAGCTCAGCCCAAGTGGAACTGATGCACACCTTTGTAACCAACTAACACAAAGCCAGCTGATTTCACACTTTATTTTGCTATCCATCATTTCTGTGGAGAAAGTACAGATAGATAACTTGGCTCTGTTTTTTCCTGGAGCTTATGACAAAGCTAAGAAATAACTTGCTTGGTAAAATGAAGTAGTTTTTCCTACAGCTTAACAGGAAAATTTATCATCACAACCTCATTTCTTTACATTACAGTAGCAGCAATAACTTTGTAATACTGTAGACTCTGTTGCCAATTGTGAACACACTGGATATCTGCCAGTCTTAAGAAGTGAGCAACAATTTTTAGAGTCCATTTGAAAGAGCTGGTGTTACTTTGTGATGTTACTGTAAGATCTTTGCACTGTAAATAGTGTTAGAGTAGATCATTTTGGACTAACACTTCAAAATTCCTTTTATGCCCTAATTGCATTTTAATAGAATGTCAAAAGGAAGATTCTTTCTCCAGTCTCTCAAAGAAGTCTTGCTTATTCTTCTGTAATGACACTTGTGACGTGCATTTTGAAAATACACCTTAAACTGGGTGCAGCTCTAGTTTTATGCAAACTGAGCTTTTTGCTTTAACTCAACATCACCGCCTTACATGAGGAACAAAGGTTCATGGGGAATTTTCTGTGCAAGGAAACCTTCAAGCTCCTGCAGAAGAATTTCATGCTGATTTTTAACAAAGAATGTGCCTCTCTGCAATGTGCATATGTATATAAAATAACCACCACAAAGCAATGCTGGAGCTTTTCTGATACATACCAATTTTACATTTTATAGAAAGTGGTAGGTAATGGTTGAATATCTACACTGCAAAAATTAAATGTCATCCATTTCAAGCAGAGTGATTCATTCCCATTTTTATGATTTCTCTGCAAAGACTATTCTGAAGACTTCTGTGTTGCAGAGATGTAATATTATGAAGAATATTACACTCTTGAAGTCTGATTCAGAGTCTTTTGAAGTCACTGTTAGTCCTGGGATTTGTTATAGTGGCCACTGAACCAGAATTGCATACTTGATAATGGATTATTTACATTCATGTTTAGAGCTTCTGATCTTTTGCTAGAACACTGGTAACCTAATCCTTGAGTAAGATGCTTTAAAACTCTGTTGCAAAACTCTGCCCTTGGTGGTTAAATGTTTTGTGACTAAAATCCCCTCAATTTGCCATAATAAGAAGGGGCAGGGTGATAGTGGTGGTGCAAGTTTATTACTTGAACTGAAAGAGTTTCCATCATGCTTAAGGGGTAATTGGGTTAGGCCACGTGCTCTGTTCATAATAATCAGTTCTGAGAAGATGATTTTGTTTTAAGTTGAAAGGTAGTACTGTCACACATATTATAAAGTGCAGTAGTGAAAGAATTTTTTTATATAGTCTTTTCTAAAACAATTACTCCTGACACCTGTCAGTAAATCCTCACTATCAGTTGTTGTTGCTTTTTCTTACTTAAAAGCTGACTGAAATGTTGGTCATGAACCCAAGAGGCTTTTGTTTTAAGGGAGTGGTGTGGTTCTTCCTTCCATTGAAATGCCAGTCTGTCTGAGAGTTCTTTGTGGCAGCAGAAATGGTTGTTATCTCACCTGTCAGCAAAGCAAGGGCTGAAATGTTATTATTCTTATGTTTGGTTTTTAAGCAACTTTCCTAATTCACTGTTTCAGCTCTTCTGGGTAAGCCTCTCCATTCTCACATGCCATTTTGAAGAGTGAAAAAGCTTTGCTACTTTGTTCACAGATAGCAAATGCTGTTGGAAGGATGAAGATAAAGAAACTGATTTGGGCATGTATTATTTTTTACACTTTAGTAAAACTCAGTCTTTCACAATTTCTTGTTTGTCTGTTTACCTTTGGATAGTAGCCAGGAAACCTTCAGTCAGCTTCTAGATAGCCTGCAAATTTTCTGTTGCTCTCTGAAAAAAACAAGCATTAGGTTCAGAAGTTCAGAATAATGAACCAAACTGTCACAGTTACCCTGAACATGTAATTCATCAGATGGATCTTTATCTCTCATTTTGTCCCATCACAGAATGGTTTGGGTTGGAAGGGGACTGAGAGATCATCTTGTTCCAAGCCCCTGCCGTGGACAGGGGCCCCTTCCACTAGAGCAGGTTCCTCAGAGCTGCAGCCAGCCTGATTGTGAACACTTTCAGCTTCTCTGGGCAGCCTGTGCCAGTGTCTGACCACCCTCACAGTAAAGAATTCCTTCCCAATCTTCATTCCAAATCTGCCTTTTTCAGTTTGAATTCATTCCCCAGTCCTATCCCTACGTGCCCTTGTCAGAAGTCTCTGTGCAGCTCTTGTAGCTCCTTCAGGTGCTGGAAGGTGCTAGAAAGTCTCTCCAGTCTTCTCTGGGCTGAACAAGCCCAGCTCAAATTGTCAGCTAGAATGACATTATATTTTACTATTTCAATTAGATCACTTTATCAAATTCTTCCTGTACTCCAATATTATAAAAAAAAAATCAAAAATCTGACACTTTCGATTAATGTATTGCTGTAGGGGAAAGACTGTATTCCTCACTTTATTAAACTAGTGTATAATTTCTTATTGCAATATTGTAGTTATATTTTCTATCTAAATGTTCTCTCCTTGCTCAGTCTCTGAGTTCACTGTGATTGGCCTTTAATCCTACAGTCTAACATAAAGTTTTCTTTGTCCAAGGGATAAGGATGCACGTTCCCAGAGTCACTACTTCTGTTTCACTTGTAGTGTACAGATAATCAAATGTTCTGTGATTAGAAAAGCACAGATTTTTTTACAGCTTATGATATTTAGGGATACTATTTCCCTTTCTTCCTCCAGGGTTTCCAAGCTGCTCTTACAGTTAATAACAAGTGCCATAAATTTCACCAGACAGGCAAACTGAATAGCATATACAAGCTACAAGAAATTTGTTTAAGTACCTGAAAGTATCTTCCAAATATGATGCAGACAAATAGGAAATGCTACTATTCTGTAAAAAAAGAATCAGATTTATTGATGCTACCTCTTTGTATGAGAACTAAGTTTTTTGATGTTCCCTGATATAAAAATTCTAAGCAGATTGGAATGGCTCAGCACTCCCAGAGTTGTTTCTCACAGAAAAAGTTTGTAAATCAAGGCCTTTTCCAAACATGACTTTCTACTGGCTTTAACAGGTTTTGCAGCAGACCTTAAGGAAGAATCAAAAGACAATAGCAAGTCTCTAAAGAGTATTGGTCATGGTTGACTTGTATAATGGAAACAAGTTCAGTGGCATTTTCAGTTCTTAGTTGTAGTGTTTGCATTTCTGGGACAGCTTTTGGTTTTGAATGTATGTATTGATAGTTCCATAAGATGTTTTTAGTAATTTTATTAAATTGCAGTATAATATTTTTTATTAGATAGATAAAGTGGTTTCAAAGAGGGAGCATAATTTGTTTTAATAGCTCTTTCATGTTGTTTGAATTCAGTAATATCTTTGTGTAGTTTGCTCCCTTCTGTTGAAGGAAGGGTAGGGATGATGACTGTGTAAATCTATTGATGGGCACATATTTAATGCATATATTTTTAGCTGATTTCTTTTTCTGTTAGATTCTTACATTGTTTTTAGCTTTTCTATTGGATGCAGTTCTTCACAGTTTGTGTTTGGCCTCTCATATCTTCCAACTGTAGAGCATTATAATGTTTGTACTGCTGTGGTAGTGTGGTACCAAGCAAGAGAAAGTAGTTTTATAGCATCAGGTAAATGCCTTATCTGCTTATCCTGAGAAAAAGTGCATATGGCTTCCAGTATATTGTATATATTCTTAATGCACTGATTTATTTCAGTAGGAAAATATTGTAGCTGAAACCATGGGTAAAACTATTTTGTTGAGAGAACATAAAGAAAATTATATTCCTTATCTGTTGCTCAGAGGAGGGAGAGGATGAAAATGAAGAGGCTTTCCTTATAATGTAGGGCCATGTCCTTCTGTTCCTTTAATTATTGACTATTTATTTTAGCAAAGCTAGAGGCATTATTGACCATGAATTGTCTTGAATTTTATTCCTAACAAGGTTTTCTGTGTACATGGAAGCTTTAAATGTCTGACTTTGTAGAGTTATGAGTGATGGATCTTGTTTTAAATTTAGTTTAGCAGAAGATAGCAGAGATTTATGTACATTCTTAAGATTTGTAATTTTTTTAAGATCACTGGTATTAATTGACTTACCTCAAAGACACACTGAGGCTACACTCTCACAGAAGTGTGAACCCAAAATTAAGTTTTCTTTGTTGTACATGTGTGAGATGTGCTGTGACCCATTGTGTTCTTCAGGCTGCAGTTTGCTACCTAAGGAGAATTTTCCACACACAGCAGCTCATCAGTCACCACCAGTAATTCTCCATTGAAATCTGCCAGGTCACTTGCTCATGTAATCAATTACTATTACTGATTTAGGTTAGCAAACATTTAGCATTCAGAATTTATCATTACAGTTTTTATTGAAGTTGGTTTGCCAGGGATTAAAGGAGCTTCTCTGTCCCAAGCAAACAAAGTATAGGAATGGTGATGAGTAATTGGAGATAATTTTTGAAAATGTGAGACCTGGTTATTTTTAATTAAATCACAACATCTCTTTTTGCATTCAACAAGAGGTCATTAATTTAGAAACAATATTCTAGTATTCTCAAATAGTCTAATATTTCACATTCCATTATGTTCATGTAACCAAATTTGACTACTGTCTTCCATTAGAAGCAGCAGATCTATATTATATAGTTTTTTACTCTTACAGATAAAGTCACTGCTCTCATTTAGGATTAGGATTCATTCCTGTTCAGGACTCATCACACCTATGATTGAGTTTCCAAATTTATCCTAGTTTCTTTGTCAGACCATTTTGGGGGATTTTGGTTAGGTTTTTGGGTCTGTCCTTTCCTCCTGTAGTTTCCCCAGTGAAATGCAGCCCATATCATGTTATGTGGAGGGATCCAAGTAGGAAGGATAATTCCCTCCACCACCTCCTTGCCCCTCCCCTGCTTCAGGAATGGGGATGTAAACAGCAAGGAATTCTAGATAGCATTAGAATAAGATGTCCTCAGGTCAGCTTCATCAAGCTTTGCACTGATGCAGCTGCTGTCAGAAGTTTTCCCTTTACCTCTGGCCCTGTCCACTGAGGTCCTGCAGTTGTTTGCAGCTGTCCCAGAGCATCCCATCAGACTTGAGTAGGCTCTGCAGGGATTCTGATGGCTCTTGCTTTCAGGAAACTTTGATGCTAGAGATTAAATACTTTAGGTTGAATATTTTAGCTCTTAAGTAATTTGGTGTCTTGTTGCAGGTTATTTAATTATTATCAGGTAATGCAGTCCTGCTGCAGATGAGAAGCTGGAAGCTTGGGTGTGAGTTGAGGAATGTTTGTGTAGCTATAATTAAATACTGCTTAGTTTACCTCTTTGGTGGTCCTTTACTTTCAAGCATACCAGGGAACTCTGTCCAATTGCAGGCTCTTGGGCTAAGCAAAAGAATTGCAAGTATTTTTAAGTCTTGCCTAGTTCCTTTGAAACATTGACAATTTTGAGCTAAAGAAATCCTGTTTGAAGAAAACCTGTTCATACATCTGCCTTAACTTAATGCTCTGTACTCAACATGCCAGAAGAGAGCTATTCCACACTGTATTCTTTCCCATTTTAACTAAGGATTGAGAAATTCAACCCATCTGGCCATTATCAGACTTCATAGAAAGCAAAACAGCAATTCCCAATTTGATTTTACATCCATTTATTAAAAAAAAAAAAAAAAAAACAAACAAAAAACCCCCTATTTTCCAAGCTTTTGATTAAACTGAAATACTGAAATACTCTGAACCATATGTTCAAGGAATTTGTCCTGAGAGTTGCTTGAATCATATTTCCAAATCTGGTTTCCAGATTTTAAAAATTAATTGATAGTAAAGTGGAAAAGTGGAGAAACAAATTGCTAAATGTTTTATCTATTGAATGCTTAACTTCATAAATCTCAATTTCACTTTTAAACTAGAATTAGAACAACTAAAATGTTCTCCTCTCTGTCATTACCATTAATTTACCATTAATCATTGTATCATTAAAACCTGGGATGGATCTATGTGATTTTGTAAGAAAATCAATAAAGAAAAAGAAGGTGGTTGTTAACCAGTGACTGGGTGAAATCCAGGTGCTCTAAGGTTAGTGGCAAATACCTTTAGGGCCAGGAGTTTGGCCCAATGTGACAGAAATTCTGTGGTTTTATTACATCTTGATGGCTGAAGGAAAAAATCAGTGCCTTTTGTAACAATACTTGAAAGTGTTTCTTTACAGAAATACTGGAGTACTGATTGAAATAAGCTATTTGACCTTCATGGTTTGCAAGCTTCAGAGGGATTTAATTCTACTAATTCTGAAACTGTGAAGAATTTTCCTTCTCCATCATGTTACTGAATTAATTTGAAATTAAGGTGCTTATTTGTCAAACTCCTTACAAAATACTTCAAGACGAGGTTGATTCTCCATCTTGTGAGCTTCGTTCTGAAATTATTGTTACCTCTTTTGTACACTCCAGATCAAATGTGGCAGGGGGACTTCAAAGGGCTTGCTGAAATTGTGATTTGAGTGAGATGGAAGGCAAAACCTGCACTGATCTAAAGGGGCAAAGGAGACAATTCTTGGTATTTGAGGGATGGAGAGTTGGTCTTTGTTTTGGAGTTGTTTTCATCTGTTCTACAGATCAGCAAAGATGCTTTACACAGCAGAGGGTTGTGTGTAGGGGCAGTGAAGAAGGGTCAGGTTATGTCACTGAAAATGTGTAACTTCATTTAGGTTCTGCTGCTGGGATATCTAAAAATCCCAGCAGTATAATGCTAATGAGGGAGGTCATATTTGAGCACTTAATAAATGGCTCCAGGTGGTTTAAGGGGAAAGACATGAATTTCATTTTCTTCCTGGAGAATTTCAGTGATGATTTGTAGGCATTGAGATACTAAACCTTTGTTTCTCCATTGCATTTGATGCAAAGCCTTTCACATATCTGAATATTTTAAAAATGTGGTTTACATTTGTTGTTACAAAATATGAGAAGAACTAAAATGAAAGCACTTCATCTACAGCTGATCTAGGTCATGTAAATTCTTCACTGAGTGTTGCCTAACTGTTCTTAACAATATTCATAGATGATGCTCCTTTTTAAATAAAGGGTAAATGTCCTGTAATATTATGAGAACAAATAAATACACTGTAGAAGAAATGTCAGCCTTGGCTATCAAACCAACAGATAAACAGTGATTAAAGAATGTATGCTTTCTCCTGTGCAGCCTCTTTCTCCTTGTAAAGCTTTTTCATGGAAAAATAAACATTAAAAAATTTTATGTTTTCTTTCATGGCTGGGTTTTTCTGTCAATCTTCGTGTGAGCATAGATCTCGAAGTTATGAAATGTGTCTGCTGCGAGGGGTTGCAGCTTGAATAAAAGGCTTTAATTAAGAAGTTCTGTTTGTTTCCCACTCCCTTTGCCACAGGCTCTGCAGCCGTGGGTGTCAGTCGGCCCTTCAGTGACCAAGGCTCTGTAAAACTGTGAGTCGTGAGGCCTCCCCCCTCCAGGGCTCTGGGAACAAGAGATCTGCTTTTATTTTCATTTCTGCACGTAAGAGACATTAGAAATGGTGCACTGCATGAGTCACAGGCTGCCTGATTGTGTCCTTCACTTCATTGCAGAGATCCCAGAGCAAATTTAGCTACGGGATGAGATTCTTCTGCATGGAGCTCCACTTGACTCAGTGTTTGTTAGTGTGCTTAGACTGTGCCACACTTTGCAGCATGTGGGTGCCTGTTTAATTATAATTATGGCTGAACTGTATTTTAGCAGCAGTGTCTAAAAAACAGAATTGTTTTACTCAGGTAACGGTTTTTCAGCTTTGACCCAGAACCTGTGGGTACAGGGCAATATTGCAGGCTCTCGTGGGCTCCAGGAGAACTGGAGATGGACACCAACATGCCTGCAGAGATGATCTATTATTTGTGCTGCTCATCATGTTTTCATTGATACAGTGATTTCTCATTAATGAAAGCATTGTGTGACAAATATTCTGGAATGTCTACTGTAGGTCGGCCTCATAAACTGTAGTGTAACTATGTTGAATTTGTGTCATTCTCACCACACCACTAAAGATTATTCCTTGTGTTTATTCAGCTATTCAAATATTTAAAATATTTATACACATTGCTTATAAAACTCAGCTAACTTTCTTTGATTTCCATGCAGATGTAATATATTCAGCTTAGTGTGATGCAGCAAGTCTAGATTTGACAGACACTCAAGTTCAATTGTAATTTCTGTTTTACTAAGAAGTTCATCAAAAGCTTCTGCCAAGCTAAACTTAGCAAGTTTAGGCCAGGTCACAAAGTCTCTCAGCATCTTAGTGGGCAGGTCACAAAGCTGAGCCTTGGCTGGCTTTCAGGCATCCTCTCTGAAATGACACCTTTACCCCCAGGTTCTGTGTTCTCAGAACAGAAATCCTGTGTGAGCCCAGACCTGCACATTCTGCATGCAAGCCAGGCTGTGATGTTTTTGTGGCTAATGGCATTTGTGGGACTGAGCTGGGCTGGTGCATTTTGCCAGAGCCCCAGAGGCACTGCCTGGTGCAGATTTCTGTGATCACTGCTCTAGGAAACTATTAATTAGCTTGTTTCTAAAAGCAAGGGAAAGGGGCCTTTCATGTTAAAATCACTGACAGAGCCAAGATATTTTCTTGTTATTGCAAGGGATTCTGCCATCTCCTGCCAAGAGCAATTTATCTGGAGATTGGGTAAATGGGGCTTTAAACAGGGCTCCTCTCCCTGCCCTGTCCTTCCCATTCTGAAGTCGTTTCCTGTGGCTGTTCAAACTCAGGACTCTGCTGCCCCATCTGAATTTTATCTTTTCTGCCTGTCACCCTGGTATTTTGTGCACACAGTCCCACCAGGAACTGGAAACAATACCTGCTGGCTATTTTACATGCCAGTGAGGGTAGCAAAGTTCCACCCTTGCTGTGACTGAGCTTTGTAGAGCGGATTTGTGCTCCTCTGCCCTCTGCTTTAAGCACAGAAGTCAAAGCAGAGGTGAGGATTTCAGCCTTTGTGTGTAAAGGAGTAGCTTTCTGAAGTGTTGCTAGAGCAGCACATACTGTTTCTTTTCTTGGAAAAGCATTAGCAAGTTATAACCCTTAGTTAAATCTCTCCATAATTTTACTCAGACATTTCCTTAAGCAAAGTATGTGGGAATGCCAGTGCTCAGGGCTCCTAGCTCAGGCTGTAAATTCTGGGTATATTTTCCAAACACTGAACAAAGCTGTAATATTAAGGAGTAGTTAGATATTAATGAAGATTTTGTTTCACTAAAACCAAATACTTAGTCAAACTTACCCTGGTGCTGCATAACTTTTAAAATCCATTCACTATGGAACTGCAATGTTATTTTTGAAGCTATCATTGCACTTACTGTCCTTGATAACTAAATAGTTGTTGTAACACCATCTTTATTTTCCAGCAAGAAGGCAGCACATCAAGTTTAATATCCACTTTAGACTGCAGGGCTTGGGTGAGTGCATTTCTTCTGGAGTGAAGTGAAGCCTGTGTCTGAGTTGACAGCACGTAAAGTGTGACATGTTTTAATCAGAGCAAAGCAGACTCAGCAGTTTAATGATGTTTTTATTGATACAGTGATTTATCATTGATGAGAGCATTGATGTGTGTCAGCAGCAAGCGTAAGCAGTCGTTCCATCAAGGTCTGTGCACCTTCCCTCCTCCTCCTTGTGCACACTGACACACTTGACTAAAGCTGTGACGTTTTCCAAGTTATCTGGGGTTGATACTGACACACAGAGATCACCAAGAATGAGAGATAGAACCAATTTTTTTCAAAATCTTAATACATTCAGCAAGTGGAACCACAGGATAAAATATAACATTGAAATGCACCAAGCAGTGTGTAGGTGCATCAATGCCTAAGTGGCAGTTAAAATCCAAAGGAAACTTGCTGGGGGCTACTGAGAAACCCATCATTTAAATTTTTCTTTCTTTTATGCAGTTGAGTGAAGAAGATGGATTTAATTTGCATTTTTGCCATGCTCTTAGCAGTGGAAGTGCTATAAAGTGCTGTTGTTATCATAGACTCAAATCAGACGTGCATGTGGCAGAACTTCTGAGAGCTTATGAGGAAGATGCAGAGGGTGTAATGGAGTCTCTAGCAGACAGTGACAAAAATTTGCCTCACAAATTCACTGCTAAGTGTAAAATGAAACATTTACTGAATCATAACTGGATTAGTTATGAATTTAAACTATCAGGGGATTAAAATTCTTATTTACTTGAGGCTGCTGAACAGAACAATTCTCTTTACAGGAGGCTTAGATTACATGAAAGTACATGAAATAGAGAAAAAATACAGAACTTAGCCAAGAGAAGTGAAACAGGATGGATGGTATATTTTATAGAGAAGTGTGTCTTTTTTCCAATATATAGCAAGTTTGCTGATTTTTAAGTAATACCTTTGTTCAAATGTTAGTGGATGGAGGTCTCAGCAGTTTTGAGACCCATTTCTGGTCTATGCGAGTGCATCACCTGGAATCACAAGATTGTGGTTTTCTTACACACTTGGTACAGGATCTTTCATATTCAGGGGTGGCCTGATCATCCTCACACCCTCTGGGACCCTGCCTTTCACAGCTTTTTTCCTGGTGGTATAAGAGGGAGTGCCTTGCTACAGGCACCTGAGAGCAGGCATGAATCCATTTTCCAAGAACAGCCTAGCTCAGGTGAACCTGTCAGAGTGACTGTTTTCCACCTTCTCCTAACATGCAGAAAGGTTATGGACGGCCTTGTACAGTGACAAGCAAAAAAATTACCAGGATTTAATCCATGCTCAACTTCTCACAGTCTCACAGAAAAGCTGTATTTACAATTAAAGTGCTCCCAGGAAAGAAATAATTTGCTGTTTGCAAAAAAACCCTACAAGTTGACCTAGAAAACTTGTAAGTTTTAAACTCAGAAATGTTTGCAGTCAAGCAAAGAAATTTTCAGGAGGAGGAATCGAGTTATCCCAAAGCAATTCTGACTTGCTGCTTTAACATTGTGAGGACTATGGAAAGCAATGACACATCCTGGTGGAAAGTGTCCCTGCCCATAGCAGGGGGCTGGAATGAGACAATCTTTAAAGTCTCTTCCTACCCAAGTCATTCCATGATTCTGTAATCCCATACTTTCTGGTTTTTGTTGTTGTTGGGGCTTTGTTTGGGGTGTTTTGGTTTTGTCAGCTAAGGAAATTAGTGAGGCAAATCCACTAGAATTACCTTCCAGCACAGCACTTCAATAGCACATCTCAGCATTAAAGCCTACAGAGCTCTCCTCAGACTGGGGAGACTCAATTCACTGCTAAGCTTGACTCTGATGTAAACCACATGAAGGCTGAACCCTCAGGTGGAATAAAATTTCCTGCTTCTAACTGGGCAGTGGAGTTTATGCATTTCTCTCAGGCAGCAAATAGATGCATTTGTCCCTGCTTTGCTGTGCTCCTCTTGTTAATCTCTGCTGAGTTTTTTCTGAATGACCATCATGTGACCCTTTTCACTCTCCATTCATCTCTGTAATTAGTTCTCCCAAGGCTTGCAGCCCAGTAACTCTCTACTTGTAGCTCCTTCCTCTCAAAAGAAAAGCAATTTAATTTCTCCTGTATTGGAAAAAAATTGCTACTACCATGTACATCCCTTTCCCTCTCTTTTTACCCTCATGAGATGCGTTATTTGCAAGAGGTTCTGCTTCCTCTATTTCACCTCTATACCACATCCCACTAATGTGGCTGTCTCCATGCAGACCACTGAAATTGTTCCCAGCAAGGTTTCTAATTATCCATTGCTAACCTTCCTCAGCCTCCTTGGCCTGCCAGTTGCCTTCAATGTCCACAAACAGGTTTTTAGTTTTCAAATTTTCATTTTGTTTGCCTCTGTAGTTCTCTTTATTCCAACTCTCTGCATACTTTGGACACTGCTCCTTGATCATGTCTTTGGTTGATCGTCCTCTTTCCCATCTCCAGTTTTTGGTGGGAATTCCTGTGGCCTGCTACCCTTCTTTCCCTGCTGCCTTTGCACATTTTGTCTCTGGAAAGTACAAGGATCCTCAACTCCCATGCTGAGGAGTCAGAGTCCTCTCTCTCCTCCAGAATGGTCTCTTTCTACTAAAGGAGTCTCACCATCTTATCTTCCTTTGACTTTATAATGTGTAATACACCCAAAAACTCCTAATCATCTGTTCATTACTCCTTCATGTTACTCCTTTCCTTTTACAGGCAATCTTTTGCTAGATTACAATTAATCTGGTTACAGATTATTTATTATTCTGATTACAGACAAGCCTTAGAAGCTCAGTGTTCATTCAGTTTAAACAGCTCACTGCATCCTTGCATTTGGACAGTATCTGAATGTTGGCAGAATTTTTTCCCACTTTTTCTCTGCTCTCTCTAATCTGAACACATATTTGAGGTTTTCTACCTCAAATTTCTACAATACACTATGTTAGCTACAGAATATTGGCCTGCTCTCACCTTTCCCAAATGTGAAACTCTGTCAGGTGCTGATTTCCCAGTCCAAAGGCTGGTGACTGAAACATTAACTTCTGGAACCCAGGTGCCAGCTCTCCCTGCTGGTATTGGTCACATGCTGACCCTTCACATGTTTCACTGTGCCTCTCAGCCTGCTCATTTCTATTTGTGAGATTCTATTGATTTTCAAGATACCAACTCCAGCCTCTGGGGTTTTTTAATATTTCTGCACCATTATCCACTCTTATTCTTGCAAATATTGCACAGCTAAGCTCTGAGGCTTCCCTTAATTTTTCAAAAGGATTTCCTCATTAACACTGGCAGAGCCTTTCTTACAACACTGAAATGTCATCAACTTTTAGGC
Source organism: Agelaius phoeniceus (assembly GCF_051311805.1). Classification (NCBI taxonomy): domain Eukaryota; kingdom Metazoa; phylum Chordata; class Aves; order Passeriformes; family Icteridae; genus Agelaius; species Agelaius phoeniceus. Next base: position 8,386,938 of record NC_135273.1, on the reverse strand, counting down.
TCTCCTGGAGTAAGATCACTCACTCCTACACCAAAAATATCTCACTGTTTGCTGTCAGACTCTGGCTCTTGGCTGTGCTGTGCCATTTGTTGCCTGGTGTTGTAAAATCTCAGTGTAAGCTCTCCATGGACATGGGACTTTCTTCTCCTCATGTGTTTACACAGGGCCATGGAGGTTTTCCTGAGAACTGTGGTAATATAAAGGGTAATAACAGTTGGTATGACAGGTTTATTTCCCTGGCAGAGCTTAATCTTAGCAAAACAGCTTTTAAAATCAATTTGGGAGCCAGAAGAATAAAATAGGTGACTTGTACAAAATTTTAATTTCTGCTTCCATCATTCCAATGTCTTGACTTTGCCTAATTGTTTGTAGATAAATCTCACATTGCTTGTCTCACTGATGCTTAAGCAATGTATAGGAAAATAAATTTTAAAAAAACTTTCCTGAACTGTGGGAATTTTGTCCTTAGTCCAGGAATTCCAGAAGGGCACATGGAGTTCAGCTGAGCTGGATGTCTGTCCTGGTTCAAATCCTAAAGGATCCAAAGATTTTATCATGCTTTTTATAGGGATGGTTAATCACATACTGAAAAAAATGTTGAAGTTGGCTAGAGATGCATCTGCTTCCACAATATTTGTTGGCTTTTTTCTCCTCTAGTGGATGAGGAGACAATTGATTGAAACAGATAAAAAACACAGGAGCATCACACATAGGGTTTGATCTGTGATGTGACCTCTGCCTTCCTCCAAAACACAGCAGATCCTGCACATGAGGGAAGGGATGAGCCTTCCCATGTGGCTGCTGCAGGGGGCACATTTGCAGAGTCTGGGGGAGGGAGGCTTTGTGCCTGTGTTCAATTCCCAGAGAGCCACAGTCCATGGCTTTGGAAGAGCCAGCAGGCTGTGCCCTGCCCTGCACAGGGATCCATCCCCCTGATCTGGGATCTGAGGGACTGACCAAGCTCTGCTCTTAACACCTCCCTCACTTTTTGGCACTGAACCTCTGGAAGGTCACAAACAATTTCCTGGATGTGATTTGAAGGATTAAGACTGGGGCAGAGGGACTCAACCTCCTCAGCCACAGACTTTCTCTTCTGTATAAGCTGTTTTTTCCACACTTCTCCACACTCAGCATCAGAAGCTGCCTCCCATCATTCCCACAACTGCACCACCAGTGGAGCCACCCTGAGAGATGCATGGTCAAAAGCCCTTTTGCTGGGGAAGTTCTGCAATGATACATAAATCTTATGGCCTGGTCTGGTTTATTTTTACCTTTAATCCTGAAGAATTCCTGCCTGATATGCCAACCTTGTTTTCTGATGTTTTATTAGAACTAACTTGCAAAGCCTATTTCCAGTATGTGTGGAATCCTGAGCTCAGCTCTTCAATAAGAGCTGCTTTTTTAACTCTTTCACACCTAACCCTAGTTCATTTTTCTATTAAGGTAATAGAGTATCTAAAGAAAACATTGGAAGGAGCAATTGTGCTCTTTTTCCTTTTCTGCAAAATGGAGAGCTTGAAGTGTAAAGCACCTAATACATGACATTAACCTGGGAAAGAGGCATCTAAAACCCCCATGAAATTCAGCAACAAAATTTAAGATATTATCTTAGGATCTTAATTTTTTTTCCAGATTCCCTAACTTTGGTTTATTTCTTTTACAGCCTGAAGAGCTGTAATATATATATATACTTATCTATATGTAATGTACCATACACATATATACCTTTCAATATTAAAAAAAATTAAACAACCTATATTTAATGCAACTAATATTCTAGTTAAGAATGTAACGCTACATAACCAAAGTTGTCATAAAACACAATAGAGCCCAAGTCAGGTCTTGTCCTTTATGGCAGTGGGAGAGGAGAGTTCTCAGTGATTATATATCAGTTTCCTACCCTCTCAGCCATAAATAAGTACTCTCCTTGTTGGTACTGGCTTACTAATGTACTCCTTTCTAGTATACTTGTCTTTCCCCTGCCCCAGAATATCTATATTCTTTCTTGGATGCCCATTATAGAGGTTTTAAATATTCTGCACTGCCTTATTTAAAACCTTTGACTGCAGATCCCCCCCTCTCCAAGAGAACTGACAGCCTGTTATCAGCAGGCCTGTATGATGACAGATATGTGATTATATTTAAATAGCTCTGTCATAAAAAGCATTTTCTGGATTTTTTTTTTCCTTAGGCTGATATTTAAGAGGTTGCACTACATTTTCTGTTCTGTTAATGGAAACTTTCTGCAGTGTGAAAAAGGAATTAGAAGCCCTGAATTAAGCATGTAGGTACCACTTATCCTACAAAATAAACATGGAAAAAATGGGGAGGGAAAAAATCTGGAATGTGTCTACGAGAGCTTCTCATTGTGGCAAAAAAAAAGTCCTAGTCTGCTCAAAGAACAGATGAGTTTGGCTCTCACTTCCAAAGAAAGGCTCCTGCTGCTAATCTCTGTGTCCTGCTGCTTGAACTCATCAGCTTCAGAGGTGATAAGAATATGTTGTTATGCAAATTATCAAAGTTTATTTACACAACTTCTTAAAACAGATTCTTTCAGTGGTATGGCCAGGTGGTTAATGCTGATTGTCAGATTTTTTATGCATGCCAGCTTGGTAGTACACATCCTCCACCCTGTAAGCAAGATATGTTCTGCTGTACAATGCTCTGTCTTCCTAAATCTCAGGGGTTAGCATGCTCTCATCTTTAATCTCCTGGAATTCCTCTTTTCCTTTGATTTTAAAATATATGAGCATTTTCACAGAGCGAATCCTCAATAAACACAATGAAAAAAATCAAATAACTTAAGCAGCTTTAAGTTCAAAATTAAATTATGTATCAAGCAGGAATCTGGCAATGCAGTGCTAGGCTACCATAAAGTCTTTCATCCATGCAAATCCTGTAAACACTTTACTGCTCCCAGATTGTCATGTGAGCTCTCTGTTCTAAATATTTTTAAGTGGCTTAAGCACTTAAGCACTCAATTCTGGGATTCCCAACTTAATGTTTCCCCAAAGGAGCCAATTTACAAAGGATGGCTGTTCATCTTCTGTCTATAAACTGAGGCAACAATTTAACTGCAAACCCTTTAGAACAGCTGGGAATTGTCAGCTCTTCTATATTTTAAAAAGCTTTGCTTCTGCATGGGATATAAATCACAGAATAAAATGTATGAGGGGAAAATGGGAAATGGAGATATCACCTTATAGGCAAAGGAAATACTGAAGATTTATTGTCAGTGGTTTTCTTAAATCTGCTTATAGAGCCAGGACAAGAGTTTCCAGAATGGATATGGCTGCAGTTTTGCACATTCATAGGTCAGCAGTTTGTGGGGACCTTTGGAGGGCTCAGACTCCAACTAAAGGGCACTGACAGTGATGAAATGTCCCCAGTGAGCAGCAAACTCCAGGGGCTGCTGGAAATCACCCCCAGGTGAGGGTTTGGTGTCACCCTGGCCCTCCCAAAGTGCTGAATGTCACAGTGGGAGCTGTGGAGGGCACTGAGAGCGGCTCTGAATCAGAGTCACAGGGATCAAGCTTTAACTGGAGCCCTCAGCACATCAGGGCAGCATCTTGGAAAGAAAAAATAAAAAATTCTTATGCCCAAGTCAAGTTACAGAGACTTAAAACGATCAGCTGGACATTCTGTGGCCTGTGCCACCAGCAGGGTTAGCTGAGCAAAGGCCACAGTAACTCAGATTACTTTATGTTTGCTGTGAACTAGAAAATCACAGCCTCAAGGGGCAGGAATTACAGAAACAGTCACCTGAATGGATTTGTGAATTCTTGACACCTTGGAATACAAATATTATTTTCACTTCACTGTCTCTTTTGATATTATTTCCCCTAATAATGACAAGTGCCTCAAAAACTGGATTGCTTTCCAGCTAAAGCTTGACCTTTGCTGCTTTTCTTCTTCAACAAGGGACACCAATAAAATTACACAGCAGAAAAAAAAAAAAGCAAATAAATAATCCAACCGTGAAAGACTTATATTGGAGCTGTGGGAAAATATATATTGGATATGACATTTAGGAATTGATTAAGTCACCACACTTGCAATTCTTGAGTGAAAGACTACAAGCAAAGTTTGCAGAGAGTTTGCAGCAGGTATGCTGCAATATCCATGAAGAGCAAAATCAAATTTCTGAGTGTGTGTGCCATTTGGGGGGACTGAGACATTCACAGAATATTAGAATATTTCAAGTTGGAAGGGATAATATTGTGAGTTTCATTCATATAGCTATCATTCTCACTCAGTTTACATTTACCAAAACTCTGCTTGTTCACAAACCAGAAATTTGTTGGCCAGAAGGTTCCCAAGCAGGGAGTAAGCAGGAATTGTCCATTTCACAGCTATATAATACTCTTTATAGGTAGTGTCAGTCTTTTCTCAGTGGTCATGCAGCCAGGCTCCTGAAATATGTCATCCAAGCTGACTGGCATTTGGCTGAAAGGAGAAATACTGAGGAAATTGGGAAGGGAAGTGCCTGCCAGCAGGTATTTTCAGAAATGATTTAAAATATAGTGCTGGAAAGACAATAACAGACATTTTTATGCAGTGCATTTCATCCCCAGATTTGGTTAATCTTGAATAGCTGCTCTCACTCTGGGGCTGTTCTGTGGATGAGAGGACTGTCCCTCTGTATTCAGAACCAAAAAGAATGTGCAGAAAGCAGAGATACACAAATTAAATCCAGCCAACATTTTCATTATTTATGTTGGGAAGGTGAAAGACAGAGCAGACTTTCTAGGCTATTTTGGTAACTGGAATGATTTAAAAACGTGGCTAGGCAACAGTGTGTACAGACCTTAGGCTGTTCTGCCAGCTCATCCAAGTCATCATCTGCAGCATCATTTGCTCTTTGGTTACTAGAAATCCTCAGGGCTGAGCACTCCAGTCATGCTGCAGCATTCCAAATCATTTCAGCTGGGTTTTTCTGTTTATCACAAGGACTATGCCCACAGAGAATATCCCTGGATGAGCAGCTTCATTTCCCTTTGTGCTCTGCTCTTGGTTTGGACTGAGGCTGCAATGCCCAACCTGTGCTGATGCACCTCAGCTGCAGAGAGGAGTCCCTGGAGCTGCAGGGTCCCACAGCTCATTATGGCTGGGGTGTGACACTGAAAATCTTGGCTGCTGTGACAAGGGAATGAGAGCCTGGGCTCCTGCTTCCCAAATCTCCCTCCACTTTAGGAAAGGCCAGTGGTACCCAGGTGGGGCCCTCTCCTGGAGCAGGGCTGTGCCAGTGGTGCTGGCCCAGGAGGAGGGACAGCTCCCTCACCTCAGTGCTGTGGCCCTCACAAACACATGTGGGTGCCTGAACATCAATGCAGAGATTTCTGCAGCCACATCTGGAGATGGGGTTCAGATTCCTCCAGGCTGGGCACTGGGGTGCAGGAAATCTGCTTGCTCTCCAAGGCCAGCACCTGGGTCACACTCTGAATTTCACCCTTAAGCACAAATCCTCATTTCAGTGTTCTCTGAAGTCCTCCTTGAGCTTTTAAACCCATGCCCTGAAAAGATATTCTCTTGATAAGATACATGGTTTAATAACCCTTTTAAAAATAATAAGGAAGGAAAAAAATTGAGAACCCAAGTTGTGCACAGTAAGGTCAAATACTCAGCTCCTTCTCCAAACTGAGCTCATCACACTTGGAAAATTCAGGACATAGCTGTGTGGGTCCAGCTTTCCTTTGAAGCATTTTAACCTGATGTCCAAAACAAAGCAGTAAATTAGATGAACCAGTCAGCTGAAATTCGATGTCTTTAGCTGAAACTTGGCATGTAGTTTTGCCAGCTCAGTTATAGATTTTTTGGGTTTTATGACCATTTGGCTTTTTTATTTCTGCCTGTGCCTTTTTTTTCTTTCTCCTTCTTTTCTTCTGAAAAATATACTTTCCATTACAAGGAGCCTAGGACAGTACCACCTTACTATCTCCTCTAATGCAGCCATTTTATTTAAATATTCTAGAGCCTAGAGACATTTTCTATTAAACTTACAGGTTTCTTACTTTCTGTCATTGCAACATGGTTTTAAATGTAAAAGTATTTTGTTTCTGAGGTGTATGGAAATGAGTGTAATGTGGAAATTCACTTTGCTCAAATGAAGCATTAGAAAAGATACAAAAGAACATGATCCTGATCAATGCAGGGACATCCACTTAATTTCTATTGCTGAGTTCTGGCACCAGTGAAAGAGTTTTTCTCCAGGTAGGTCTTACTTCTAACAGTGAATAATACAGTGTATTCTGAAGATTCAAGTTTTACCAGTGCACATTTTAGGAGTCACTTCACATCAAAGTTAACCGTGCATTGTTTGGGATTACCAAGGAAGGTTTTATACAGCAGGTTTGTTCCCTTTTTTTTTTCACCTGGGCCCTGTAGTGATGATACCAGCACTTTAGAAAGCTCTGTGTGCTGTTTGCTCACAACATTTGGAATATTAGACCTTCACTTTGCTTGTGGGTCATTACCATCTTGAGAGAAATGGCATGGCCAAAGGTTCTTGGGCTGTCACTCTATTCTCCATCCTCAGCTGGTTTGAGAGCAGTGCTGACTGCCAGGGACAGTCAGAGCTGCTTAGAAATTGTAAAACTGCTGCTCTTTCCCTGGCTTCTGGATTTGCTGGCTTGTTGCTAGCAATTCCAAAGAATCCATGGTTCTCCAGCCCAGACAGAAATATTTGCCTCTCTTCTTGAACTCGCCATGATTTCTTCTCAAATTTCCTTCAATGTCAGTAAGGGAAGCAGAAACAAACAAACCAAAAATATGAACTTTACAACTTTTCTTGGGAGGAAAAATCAGCTAAGGCAGCTTTCTAAGGAAGCAGAAACCAAGCTGAAATAGGCTTTCCTAAATTCAGCTTTAAGGCTTGACCTTCAGTTCTTTAAGTCACATGAACACCAACAACATTTCTTTAGACATTTGGTTCCAAGTAAAACCCCAAAAGAATAACAGCATGCAAAGGAATCATCATGTGGCTACAAAGGAAAGTTTGAATTTCCCAGAATCATGCATTTGAAAGGTTTCCTGGGAGTGATATTATTCTATTCTTATATCTCTATACCAAGTTAGTGAGAATTAAATGTTGTATCCTTTCATTCTTACAGTCATTTCTTAATCAAGATGGAATCTCAATCTTATTTATTACAGTGAAGATACAGTAAAAAAAATAGCACAAATACTATTCCTTTTGTGTACAAAACACAATAATCAATGCAGTAATGGTGTGTATATGTCTTAGCTTATATACAGATGTGCCCTTCATATCTCCTTAAGTGTTTCTTCAAATATTAGTGCATCAGACTCCAGCTGTATCCTGGGTATGGCTCTCTCAGATGGGTGTACCTCGGGCACTGAGCTGTGGAGGGAGAAAATAACTGCCTCACAGAAAGAAAGGCTTTAACAGGATTCAGAATGGAATCCTTATCTCCTTTCCAGCCCTTCCTTTTATTGTTGCACTTTTTTCTTTCCCTGACTCAGGGAACAAAAGCAATATAGCTTAATGCAGATCTTATCTTCTGCAGAGTATCTGTGAGACAGCAGCTCCACAAAGCCACTGTCCTTTGCACAGCCAGAGTGACTCATTAGCTGTGTCAAGGGCTGTTTGCTCTTCTGATCTGCTCCTCCACGGAGCTGCATCCACAAGCCTGTTTGCACACAGGATCCCTGCCCTCTGTGTATTGATTCCTCCCCTTTCTCTTGCCTGCCAGAGCTGGTGTGCTCCAGCTGTGAGGCTGCTGCTGTCCCTGGGGTGGCCCAGTGCTCCCCAAGGCTCCAGCAGGAGCAGGACAGGTGGTCCATGAAGGTGGGAAGCTGGAGTGGCATTTCAGGAGATCAGCAGCTATGAGAGATATCTGACATCCATTTGGGAACTGGGACAGGCCCAGCCCATGGGTTTTCCATCTTGAAGGCATCTGTAACTTTGCAGAATGAGCTTTTGTTTTCCTGGGAGAGAAAACAAAATGCAGCCCGTGCCCGCGCCAGGGCTCCTTGGCTCAGTCTGTGTGTTTGAGGGGGTGGCTGCTCCCACCTAAAGGAGCAATGCCCCCACTGCCATCACTGGACAACCCACACTAAATAAAAGAGCTGAGGATAATCTACGAATCAGGAACTGACTCCATGGTTTTGCCCTATCAGTCTTTTTTACCAGAAATGTGTGAGTGTCTACATGAGGAAAATGCTACTCTTTGTGGCAGTCATAAAGGATGATTAAAATCAGATTTTTGGACTAAGATGCATCAACAAAATGGACAAGAGCAAGTAGAGTTTGATAGGAGGAGAGAGAGCTTCCTCTTTCTCCATCACACTGCAACTAAGCTTGGTTCAATTGTTTCTAGTTTATCAAAATTCAGCCTAAGGCTTTAGAAGCTCAAACACTCATATGATCTTTCTCCCTTTACTCTATGAAGTCCAGACTAGTTATTACATGCTATTTTTGTTCTTGGTCCATCTCTGTGGAGTTTGAGTGGGAAACCTGCAGCAGCACCAGATGGATTATTTCTCCTTTTACAGCTTTTTTTCTGTGCATGTGTTTGGCAACTCCAAAGTTTGAAAATGAGAACTCAGCCTCCCATTACACAGCAGCAATTCCCAGTGGGCAGACTGTTAGAGATGAAATAGCAAATCACAAGCACTGGATAGAGATTTGAAGGAGGAAAATTAAAAGCTGTATCATTTGATTAACCTCTGTGTCTCACATTTGAAAATTAAAGATAATTATGTTTACTTTCATGTAAGCCTAGAAATAATTCTCTGAGAATTTGAAAGCCCAGAGCATTGTCATTTACTTAGAGCTTAGATTCCTCTATGCAGTGTTTAATATGTTATACACTAACCCATGTCTTAACTGGTTTTGGATATGTTTACAATACCTGCAATATAGATCCTTATTTTTACCATACCCTCTTCCTCCCACTGTTCTACAGCTTCACTGTTGAACAAGCCTGGGAGGAAAAGCTGATGGTTTAGACCCACACTATAATTAAGTGATGGCTAAAGTCAAGTCCCTGATTTTCCAGACACTCTCTTCTTTTTTTTCATTTTCTATTCTTTCCACTGACTATGAAGAATAGAAATAGAAATCTGTTCCAGGTGAACAGAATTGTCTGAAACAAATTACTTTAATGATGATGCCTTTTCCACGAATCAATGATGCACATTAAAGATTCAGAATGCACTTTAGAGCAATCCAAAATGTGGAAAATAGCAAGATACCAGTGTGATCCTCCTTTAAATTATAGATTGAGAATTAGATTCTACTTCCAACCATGCAGGTGCAAATTCATTAATTTCAGAGCAGCTTCTGTAGGTTGACTTTGAAAAGTATGTGAAGCAATAGTTTAGTTCTCTTTTTCTCCACTGCATATTTATTCATTTATCTGTCTGTTGGAAAACCTTCCCCTTCAAATATCTGTATAAGCTTTGACACAGTTTTCAACCTTTCTGATAGACCCCAAAGAAATTCTAGGTAGTTTTTAAATGCACTCTAGCAAATCAAATCTGTGCTTAACACCCCCTTCCTACACCCTTCTGAACTGATGGAGCATAGAATTTTTTACCTTTTTTAGGCACAACAGGATACACCTAAATGATGCATTGCTGGTGAAGGAAGAGCTATAAAGAAAACATTGGACACTTCTTTGGACAGATCCTCAGCTCTGGTAAACTGAGAGAACCAGGCAGAAGTCAACACATAGCTCAAGGGGAGATCTGAGTCACATGCTCTGCATCTGAGGAGGTCAATGTACAGGGTAAAAATGTGTGCTGATCTGTCATTTCAGAGGTAATAAAATTGAGTTATAAAGAATTTTGAGCATTTCCTTCCAAAATTAAAAAGTGACTAGAGGGAAGAAGGACCGTGAGTTCCATTTTATAAATTTAGAGCAACTCCTGTCATGAGAATTAACCTGGTGTGCAGTTCATAGACCTTATTTTGCCAGACCTTGCCTCCATAAGTGCAGCAAAGGGAGTTTTCAAGCAGCTTAATGAGGTTCCTGGCCAGCAACTTCTAAGGAAACAAACTCCATGATTTTTGCATTCGCTTCTGCAGTGAGTACCAGACTCCTCCATCCTCAGACAGCACAGTCTGTATTTGCAAGAATTTGCAGATAGATTTAGATAAATTTGTCTGAGTAACAAAATAACATGAGGATTAAGAATTGCCTATAAAATGTGAGCTTTGGTAATAAACCAGGATGTGTGGGAGTTCTGCTCCAAGGCAGCAGTATGTCTTGAGTCAAGGAGTCTCAGTGAATAAAACCCTCTCAGCATGGTATTAAATGAAGTTCTTGCTAATTTTGTCTTGGCTTGTGATAGATGGGAATACATTAATTTTCCATAAGCAGGAAAGCCCTGTGTGTTTTCTTTTCAGTAGTAATGGCAGTGAAAATACTTTTAGAGGGCTTTGAGGAGGCAGAGGGAGAGAGCAGAGATCTGCCAGCACTTTTTCAGCTGCCCCTTCTTAGCCCAGATTGCTGCTGCAGGAGGGGTGGGTGATGTCCAAGGAAAAGGATGAAGTTCACAGAAATGAATGGAAAAGACCATTACAACTGTGTTGTCTTGCACAAATTATTTTTTACCCCTGAGCTTCATCCTTCTGCTACCAATGGAAGCATTCCAGATAATGTGATTCTAAAGGGAAAAAGATATAAACATTTTGCTTTGCTATGCCAGAGACAGGCTTAATTATCTGGAGATTTGCTGGATGTGTCTGCAAACCATTACAGGCTGAATTAAATCCTTTTGAAAAGCCAGGTCTCATTCCTCTTGACTGTTCTTTGCATCTAAACACCCTGATAAAACATACATATTTGTGTTTAGCAGGCAAGTTCTGCAATCTGTTTGTTCCTTTTTTCTGTGGCCCTTTGTACTCAGGGTGTGCATGTTTGATGAAGTGATATTGCCCTGCTGATGTTCCTCCAGTGGCTCAATGGGCTTCTAAAGAGTCCAGCTGAAATAATTATTTACATCTTTTTGTCTTGCAAAGAAAACCTGAATATAATGGAGGGGCTTCCTCCTCCCCAAGATCTACCTAGGTAGAAACACTGAAGTGACTGAGTGCTTGGTGAGAAGAAATAAAACTCGAGAAGCATGAACTGTCCCAGTCCATCCCAGCCAGGCATGGATTCTGAAGCTTAATAAAGCTGCCCTTTGTGTGTGGGTACTCTGCTGGTCTGAGGTGAATGGAGCTTTCTGCTCCCACCTGCTCTCTTCAGGGTGGGGGTCTGTGCTATTGGAGCTGAATTGCTCATCCAGTCATTATCTATATTTTCTTCACCATTTCTGCCTGAGAAAAAGAAAGTTTAACTGACAATAACATTTCTAAAGCCTGAGGCTGAAAGCAAGTGATACTCAAGCTCAAGTGAGAAATTAACCTTGTTTCTGAAGGGCTCTTTCTGGGCTGCTCCTGCTGCTGCCTTTCTCCTGCCTTTCACAAGAAGATATTTTATTTCAGAAGAATTCTCACATTGATGAGCATCTGCAGAACAGATTATTTAAGTAAGAAACCAGGCAAGGATGAACTTGTGCCCATCTCCCCATTTTTACCCCTATTTATGTTCTAAAGAAGTTCTCAGATCAGAAGATGAGCTTTTATCTTTTTTTCTCTTTCATTACAGAAAGCAAATTGAAAAGAAGGTCAATATAGAGATTAAGTCAGGATCAGTCTGAGATCTCTTCCTGAAATCTGTTTACTCCTGCATTACTCTGTATATATGAAGTGGTGTTTAAATTCCAGGTTCCTGTTAAGGCCTTTTAGAGAAAACAATGGAATTTCACAGGCTTTGAAGCTTGTGCACTCCCAAATTGCTGGAACCTGACAAACTACAGAGGTGGAACCTATTCCTGGATTTGTAGATCTGGATTTGAGGCTGCTTTTCTATCAGCCACAAGCTTGGTGGTCTGGTTCTGCCTGTGTGCTACCCAAGAGTCAGGAGAGTGCACACTCTTCCCTGGAAAGCAGACATCAGTTAAAAGAAACTCCTTTGGTTTCTGCTGGAGAAAGCCACACTGCCAAGTAACCACAAACTGTTCAGCTCACTGTGATTTAATCCTTTTGCTAAGAAAAACAGTTTCAAGCATCTATATTCCTACATAATGGACACTGGCCATGCCTAACTTTTAATTTCAGCCATGTGCTATTAATTTTAGTACCATCCTCGATTTCCTGGTCCATGACTTGCTGCTCTCACTGCAATGTGACATGCACAGCAAGCCAACTAAAATGGGACTGGCACAGCCAGGCTGTCCTGGCTGACTCCCAGGATCTCCCTGGCCCTGCTCAGGTCTACTCCACTGCCTTCAACTTTCAGGTTTCTCTTCATATTATTTATTGCTGCTGAGGGTTAATTAAAAGGCAATTTCTGCTTAGGTCTAACTCTCTGAATACACAGTTAAATCTGGGAGAAACCTTCTGAGGTAAGTTAGTAAGTTTAAAAACAACACAGAGCTTTTTACATCCCTCTCCTCCCCATGTACTTTACAAGTCATCTTCACAACTACAATAAGTTTTTCAGCTGTATGAAAGCCCAGAGAGTGAAGCCCTCAGCACTGGCTGTGCTGATTAACACTTGGCCTGTGAGGAGAAGAGAGCCCTTGCAGCCAGAGCCTCTCCTGCAGGAACGTTTTCCATTGCTGATCTCCTCCTGCGTGCTCCTACTGCCAATGACACACAGCCCATCATCTTTCCAAGCCATTTTACTTTGTTTTCCTCAAACAAAATGATCTAAGAGTGGCAAGGGTGTGCTTTTGCAGTAGTCTCTGGAAAGGCTTATTGCTGCCATCTGTCTCAGCTCAGCTTAACCTCCACTCATGTTCTGTAGCATTATTGGTGCCATTTACTCTGTAGGTAAATACAAAGTCTTTTCACCCAGTATCCCAATTCTAAAAGAAAGTTAGAGGAAAGTGGTTTAATCATGAGCAAAATAAAGTAGTAATATTTCAGGGATGCAAACATTTTGTTTCATTTCCATTTAAAATAATTTTTTTAAGACTTGAGTTCATTCAATTTTCTCTTTTGAGAAAATTCTCTTTTCTCTTTTTCTCTGTATTTAAAACTAAATGTCTCTCTTTTGAGACATTTAGTTTTAAATACAGTTCTAGCAAAGTAGGCTTTTTCAAAAGGGTGAGTTTAACTTGGAAAACATCAAAACAAAAAAATGTTCCACTATTTCCAAGAGGAAGCATTTAATTTAAAAACCTGTCAAAGGAAAATCTGGTTCTATTTAGTAAAAAAGCCCTGGTCAGCTTTTTCAGCTAGGAGGTAAAGTCTAAATCTATATAAGTTACAGTCCTCCTAAAAGTCCTCTGCTCCAGAAATTGGTGCTGACTGTCTGATACCTCAGCCACCATCCTCCTGAAGTTTTACATCTCTTGTTGTAGAGCTCTCCCAGTTGTAAACCAGAAGTAGGGGCAGACTGGATCCCTGCACCCCAGAATAAATGTGATTTCTTCTCTTTCCTCAGCCTCTGTAAGCACTGGCACGCTCAAGGCAGGTGCCTGCCCTCCCTCAGCCTCTCTCTGTGCCACCAAGGCTCAGAGGTGCAAATTCAGTGTCTGACACTCCCAGTGGGCTGTGGAGGGAGGGGATTGAGGGTGGCTGCAGTTCCTGGAGGAGCGATGAGAGAACAGCCAAGGGGGCACAGGGCTGCTGCTCCTGGCCTGGCTGGGATGGGGCCTCCTGGCAGCCAAACCTCCCTGCTCTCCTGTACCTCTGTCTGCCCACCCTAACAGGAGGTGACTTCAGCTTTCCTGCCCTTTTTCCTTCAGCTCCTCTGCTAAAAGTGCATGTTTGATAAAAATCTTCTGTAACACAGCCAGACATTAAGAATGAATGTAAATCCAGCAAAGGCTCAGAGATGAAAACAACCCTTGACCATAAGGACAGGGGGTGGCTCCAAGCTGCTGCCCTGACAGCACAGCCTCTGGGGAATGGGAGCCTTGTTCCCAAATGCAGGGACTGCCACCAAAGGCCCTCCTGCCTGAGGTACCCAAGGCCACCTGCTGCTGTTCCTGGAGGGGCAGCAGAAGGGCAAAGAGGTGTGATGGGGAAATGTGCTCTGAGGAGCAGCAGCACTGCTCCTTTCCCTCTGTGCAACAATTTTTTTCAGCTAAAATGAAAAGCCCAGACTTGTTTTCTTTTTTTTTTCTTTTCTTTTTAACTAGCAAGAATCTCAACATGCAGCAGAAAGTTTCTCACCCTGATCCCCAGTGCCATCAGCCCCTTGCCATGGGGGGCTGGGTAGGCAGACACAGCATCATTCCAGTGAATTTCTCATTAAGAAACAGAATTTCTCATCAAGCACCAGGTCTGCTTGAAATGCAAATTATGTCTGTGTGATTCACTGACACTGGCGACAGTTTTCTCTCAGGTTAGGTCTTCCCACTTGTTCAACTCATACTGCAAAAATACTCAAAGTGAACTACAGTCAGCTGAAAACATCAGAGCTGAATAAAGTCTTGCAAGAAAAATAAAATATAAAATAAAATAAAATAAAATAAAACAAAATAAAATAAAACAAAACAAAATAAAATAAAACAAAACAAAATAAAATAAAATAAAATAAAATTTAATAATTTTTTTAAAATAAAAATAAAATAAAATATTTAAATGTTAAAAATAAATAAAAATAAAAATAAAAATAAATGAAAATAAAAAATTAAAACAATCAAAAATTTTAAAATTTAAAAATAAAATAAAAATAAAAATTAAAAAATAAAACATAAAAAATAAAAAATTAAAATTATATTAAAATAAAATAAAATAAAATAAAATAAAATAAAATAAAATAATAATAAAATAAAATAAAATACATTTTAGAAGAAGAAGTAGGGTCTACTGAGGACTTGAATTGACCCATGATCCTACCATACTGCAGAGCTCACCATTTGTCCACTTGTTTTCCTTTATCTGCCTTGTGTATGTAGATGGTAAGAACTCCAAGACAGAGGGGAGTTTAAAAGCTGAGGGTGTGGTACCTGCACAGGGGGCTCTGGTCTTCACTGGTCCAGAACACTCGTGGGGGTGACTGAAAATTAAATCAGAAAAAGTGAGAGAAAGGAGACTGGGCATTTAAGAATGGTGAAGTGCTGGAAAGCACATGGAGAGTTGAGCTCTAACTTGATTAGACTGACTAAAAAAGCCAGAATTCAGACAGAAACACAGGAAGACAAGAGGTAGCTAAGGGCTGTAGAAATGTTGGGAATGGTGAGTCTGTTGTTCCATGCTCTTATCCTTCACAGCACTTAAAAACCTATTCTCTGAGTTGTTTATCCATGAAATAAAATATTTTGTTTAACAGACTGATCAGGTCTTGGACAACATAGAAATGTGGGTGGGATTGAGAAATCAAAGAATGAAGGGCTGCAAAGAGGACACTGTTTTTTTCCACAACACCTGATTGTCTCAGCCCAGTCCCAGCCCATCCAGGCACTTGCTGTTCACTTTGCTGGAGGTAGGAGAGCAGGACTGTACCTGTTTCTGTTTGAAGTTGCTAAGTTATGAAACCACAGGTTCCACAGCAGACTCAGGGATGAGTAGGCTTTGCTTCCACCTCAAAAGGTGGCATGCAATGAGCCATGGAATGCAAAAGAGCCATGCAATGGTCACAAGGAGCAGCAGCTCCACAGGGGCATTGCCAGAAAAGGTAAAGGAAAAAGAAGAATTTGACTGCACCTGGCTGATGTGGACAAACCTGTGCAGCTCTGCCTGAGCAGCCTTTCTGCCAGCAGATACATTTGTGTAGAGCAGCACAGATGAAGGAAGCATGGAGACATTAGAGTCACAGAATCATAGAATTGTTCAGGTTGGAAAAGACTTTTAAGTCCATCAGTTGTTCATCTCCATGTTCACCACAAGCCCACACCCTCCAGTGCCACATCCACACATCCACACTTCCAGGGATGCTGACTCTACCACGTCCCTGGGCATCCTGTTTCACAGCTTAACAGCCCTTTCTGTGAAAATATTTTTCCTAATATGCAATCTAACCCTCAGCTGGCACAGCCTGAGGCCATTTCTTTGCTACATGGAGAAGAGACTGAGGCCCCCCTTACTACAACCTCCTCCCAGGTAATTGTAGAGAGCAATTAGGGATCCCTCAATGAAAGTGCCTATAAACACTGAGTCACAGAATAGCCTTTTTGCTGTTCCCATAGTTTTCTATCATACCAATTTTGATTCATAATCCCTTGCTTTTCATAATAATCCATGAGAAAGAAAATAGAAAAGGGCACATAGTGTATTTCCAAACCACTAGGAATGTCAGATAGATATTTTACACTTTTTTGGAGATTTCTGGAAAAATTCACTAGTTCTTTTTCATCTGTGGATGTAGTTGTCCTCCTAAGAGGAATGCAGGTGCCACCTCCCTAAGAAACAGCCTAGAGATAAACCAAGCTTTATACTCACAGATTTAATAACTTTCAGTCCATTGCCTTTTTAGAGGATTATTACCACCATACCTAGGTTAATTTAAAACATTTTTCAAATTAAAATCTAATCAAAATGTCTTTGCATCTAAACAGGATATTCTCTGCAGGAAACTTGCTGTTTCAGTGCCTGGAACAATGGAAAACCTTTCAACTGGTACCCTTGTTTCACAATGACACTGCTCTTAGGTCTGGTGTGCAGAGTCTTCTCAGGAGAGTTGTAGCACTGCTCTGGTAATAAAGAGGGGAAAACCTTGTTGAAACATCTGATGGCTCTGGGAAGAGCTGCATTACATAAGTTGTTTTCTCCAGACCATTTCAGTCTCTCCATATTTTTGAATGACTAAAGAGATTTATCATGTAAGAAAGTTTCCTGATAAGCTACTCAACAAGTTATCACACTCCTTCAGCATGCTATTAGAAATGGATGGTTCACTTCCACAGTTCACTGGCATTTGCTGCTCCTGCTGAGAGATTTCTGAGAGTCTTGCAATAATAAAAGCCTCGTGTGGATGTTCAGCTAGTGTACGATAGGGAAATAGCAACTTTTAGCTGAGACAAGCTTAATAAAGTCAGTTTTTCAGGTTTCAGAGCAATTGGATATCACATTACAAACTGCAGCTGGAGTCTTATCTAAAATTGGGCATGGGGCACCTTTCTGGCAAGTTCTGCAGTAAACACTCCAGTAATTCACTGGTGCTATTCTGGTCCCTTGGTGTGAGTCACCAGGCACACTGGTCACACCGCTGTACACGAGCAAAGGTGAAGCAGAACCCTGAATGACTGAATAACGTGGGCATGGTTCAATTTAGTAAAAGATTGCATTTCACACTGTTACTCAGAACAACTGCTTTACTTTGACAGCAGCCCTGGGAGGCATGTCCAGAATTTTGTGTATTCACTTGAATACCTGCAGGTGGAAAACAAGCGACCACACCTGGCACTGATGATTCACCTCTGTGATTCTGTGCCCTCCTTTAACTAATTTAGACGTGCAAGGAAGTGCCTCATCTGCATCCAGGCAAAACAAAGGTGTTTGGACACACATTTTTTGAGATCTGTGGGAGTTATAGCATGCTAGATAATGCACCATCACATGGATTGGCACACATTGTCCAGGACTTTGAGTGGTCTGGCTCAGGTTAGGTGTCAGAGGCAGGCAGATTAGGGGTCTCTCTTCCTTGGAAGAGCCTCTGGCTGATGATTTTTGGACAACTATTATCTTCAAATCGAGTGAGAATGGGAAGAAATTTTGACTCATATCATGACCTTTAGAATAAAAAAGAAGAGATGTGTGGGATTCTAACAGGATTTATGAATTAAACCTGCCTTTTAATACCTGTGTTAACCACCAGATAGTTTCCTGGGGAACTGTTACGTCTCCTGCTTCGTGTTAAACAGTTGCTGCATTTTTTCCTTGCTAAGAGAACAGGTATTTCTGTATTTCTTACAAGAGCACAAGAGGGTTTCAGTACCCTCTTTAGGTTTATGAATCTCTGTGTGCAATATTTATTGTTGCTAAATATAGATGTGAAAAGCACCGATCCTTTTCATGGTATTTAAAATACAATGGCTCTTCAGCCTCTTCAGTTTTCATCTTGTTTCAAGTGGGGAAAAATATTCAGTGTGCTGTATGTTTTCTGCCCCTGAAAGATGTATGTATCTACAGTAACATCATAAATGCTTGATTGCCTGAAACTGTATAAATATTGTGCCTCTGCCCAATGCAAAAGTGATTACTTCATTACCCCAAGATATACAGCTGAAATAAACATGATATACAGTGAGGTTGTTCTGATTTTGGCTGGATTCTCAGTCAGTGAGACCCTTTTTACTCTGGGAAACATGAGATATCTTTTTTCTGTTTGCAGAGCTAGTGATAACTTGCTCCACAGAGAACAGAAGGCTTACGTTGAACTCGATTTCAAAACACTGCCTAATCTTGGGGCACTATCTGGAATGGTCTCTGCTTCAGCTGAGGTTCAAGTTCACGTCCCTTTGATGCTGTAAATGGAGCAAGTTGGACTGGCTGACGCAGAATTAAATGTTCTGTGTGCTTTTATAAGAACAAATTAACAAATTATCTGAGGGCTAGCATGCTCTGCTTCACATGCTGAAAATTCAGAGGTAATGACTTTAAAAGCTGATTTGTGTTTTCTTTCATGTCCTAAAACATCATTCACGTGCATTGTCATTCTTGTTCCTTCTGCTGATCTAGAACATCAGATTATCTCAGCAGAGTTTAGAGACAAAAGGACCAGAAGGCTCAAGTGAGAAACAGGATGAAAACTCTTATGCTGGTAGTAATCCCCATCACAGAAACTCACATGGCACTTGAAGCAGAGACTGGACAATCTGCTCTAGGGGACTCTGTTTGAGCAGGGGAGGTTGGATAAGGCAACCTCCAGAGCCCCCTTCCAACCCCAACCATTCTGTAATTCTGTGAGTCCCCCTTTCCCCAACAATCTAAGACTTGTGCTTATTCTAGTATGATTAAAAGTAGAAAGACTGCAGTGTCAGATATATTTATGTTCTGCTTTAGTAACAAATTCTAAAGATATGCAAAAATTTTTAAATTATCTTTTAAAAAGAGAAGGAAAATGAATAGTATCTCTGCAGTTTTTCACTACTTCCAATCATTCATTGGATCAGTTGAAAGTTGTTTTCTTCTTTTTCCAATTATGGTACACTTTTAAATTTCTGTAGGAAAGTGTATTTAATATTTCAGGATTTGGCTTGTCCTTTGCTGCCTACATTTCTATTTTTTTGCCATATTTCCAGTAAAGGAGAGGGAATGCCAAGGCTTTCTGCGCTCATTGCCAGCGTCGGTGTAACTCCGGCGTGATTCCATCCCCAGTGCCAGCCAAGCAGACAAGGAGTTGTTCACATGGGACTCTGTGTTCCCAGGCTGCTTGCTTTGATACCTGCCTTTCTGTTCCTCCAAAGCTCCCTCCTTCTATCTCCAGATCTCCTTAGGCTCTGGTTCCTCTCATAGATCATCTGCAGCACTGCACATGCTGCCTTCATCCAGCAAACATCCCGCTACACAAACTGAAATCCCTTCTGTATGCCCATTTATAGTGCTTCTGGAGCCATTTTATTCTATTTGATTTTTTCACATCCAAAACATCCCAGTGACAGGCAAAAAAATTGCATCAAATATCAAGGAGGTGTTGAATTTTCAGCAGTAAGCCAAACTCTGTGTGAACTTTTCTCCATGCTTCTAATGCTGAGAAGGAAAGGTTTCCCAGTCACCACAAGAAAAGATTTGTCACCCTTTGGAGAATTCTTCCATGTGCAGCTGGTTATATATGATGCTGTGGGAGGACTAAATCACAAATTTGCTATAAATTCTCTCTTAAAGACAAGATGTACTTTTCAGTGGGCTGAAATATTAGAACCCTTGTTGAACCAATCTAGTTCTTGTATCAATGAATCAATTTCTGCCATTTATAGGAAGTGTGATTTTGTACAGTTTCAAGGTAATATTTCATCCAGGTAGGAAAACTCCTGTGGCTGAAAACAGTATCATAGATCAAGGCACATAGATGAAAAGATCTAGAAAATAACCCAGGTAATTGGCATGGCAGAAGTCTCAAAAATAAAGGTCCTTTCTTTCTCATCAAAGACAGCTCATGTAGCTGATTTGACTGCTTTTGGATTTCATTGCTGCCCCATTAAAAACATTATGTCCCAGAAAAATACAATAATATCCAGACCAATGAACTGAATTGTGGGCTCCTTTTCCACTCCTTTGTGGATTCCTTGTGTCATCCAAAGGAGTAACTTTATTCCTCTGCACCTTTAATTCTCCTTGAAGGAGGAGAGAATCATTCTCTGTCTGAGAGGGGTCAGACAATAATTAGAGGATGTGTTCATACAATTATGACATGAGGACTCCCTAATGACACCCACTCCCAGAAGAAGTGTTCAGAGAACCTTAGAAAAGCAAGTTCAGCTGCATCTTCAGGAATTTTATCTGCAGAGAACCCCATTATGATTTAAAAGCCTGCTTAAATGCCAAAGAAATCTTCAGTCTCTGGTTCCTTCCTGTTCTGGAGTAAAATGCAGTACTAGAAGAACATAATCTGTAGCCATAAGGTGTGTTGCTTTTTATGTGTCAGGTTTTTATGGAGAGGTTTAAGGAGACCAGAGGGAGCTTCTTGAATTATAATGAGCAATCCAGGCAATATCAATTTGGGGTTATTTTCTATTCTTTTCTACTCCTTAATGGCTAAGCTCTACTGCTGATCTTTCTAGCAGGCAGATGCCAACATAAATTTCTATTCTTTTTTCCATCTTTAGTTAAGTCTGACATGCCAGCAATGTAATAAACTCAGCAGATTCAACATTATTAGTGCTGCCACAGAGTTGGGACCTTGCCCTGGTAGGATTACAGAGCTGCTGGGATTGACTTCCCTGTCAGCCCACTTGACAAATTAATTTCCTTTTAATTGGTAAAAAGCGATTGCCTTTTAAGCCCCTAGGAGTTTGCCCTCATTAGTATTACCATATGGGGAAGTGTGAGATGGTGAAGGAATTAGGACAGTGGTGGGTTTAGAGTAGTTTGGGGCAGCAGTTGGTTTTCTTTTTTTTTATTTAGTTTACTGTATTAAACTCCTACCAAAGATGGATGGAGCAAACAGGAGAAAGAAATAACTCCCAGACAGGAAAAGCACTGAACAAATGCTGCTTTGTCTAGTACAAATCCAAAGAAAACAGAATTCTGGCACCTTGGATGGCACAAGGTTTACACTGGGGGAGAGGAGGATTTGGCTCCTCTTTCCTAGGGATTTGTGTGTATAAAACAATACAAGTGCATTTGCAAACTGGAGCCTTAAATCACAAAGCTTAACACCCAGTGAGTCTGACTTGGTACTGTCCTTTAGGAACACAAAGTGGCAAGGAAATTCCTTCTGGCTGCTGGTGAAGTCTCATGGAGAGGCACAACCTGAGCTGACACTGGCTCAACAGGAAAGCTGATATTTCCTCTGGCATCTTGGGCTTCTGCAGGACTGGTGCAGCCTGAGGGGCTCTCACACAGAGCCCTTGGTTGGAATTACAGCTTGTGGTGATGGATCCTCAAATATTAAATGTGTCAGAGGCTCATGTGAAAATCTGTGTTGAAGTTCCTTCAAGTCTTCAGCTCTCTCCAGCCAGCAGAAGTCATCCCACAGGTCAGCACAACTCAGTAACAAATCCTTGGGAGGCCAAGCTGTGAAAAGTTTATGTTGAATTAAAGGATCTCACTGTGCATCTTCATATGATTTTAGTTGTGACTAAAAGACACCATGAAATTAAAGGAAAGGAAGGCAGTCTGCATGTGCAAATGGAAAATGGAGAATGAGTACTTTGGATGTCAGGTGGCCAGGGGTGAGAACAAATTTCTCTATTCAACATAAGTGGATGAGCACAAACACATTTTCCACGTATGTTTAATCATGCATTCACAGCCTCTTTTTAGTTTTATTTGGCATATAGGTATAAGAAAGAATGGAATGGAATGGAATGGAATGGAATGGAATGGAATAGAATAGAATAGAATAGAATAGAATAGAATAGAATAGAATAGAATAGAATAGAATAGAATAGAATAGAAGTGTTTCAGTCAGAAGGGACCTACAACAACTATCCAATCCAATTTCCTGACCTGTTCAGGGCTGACCCAGTTAAAGTGTGTGAAGGGCATTGTCCAAATGCTTCTTAAACATTGACAGGCTTGGGGCATCAACACCTCTCTGGGAAGCCTGCTGCAGTGTTTGACCAGCCTGTCTCTAGAGAAAAGCTCTCTAAAGTCCAGGCTAAGCTCACCCTGATGCAGCTTTGGCCCACGAAGGGTGGGTCCCTGTCAGCTCCCTGTGAAGTTTCCCCACAGCACAATGAGAGCTGTGTGCATTGGCCAGCTGTGATATAAAAATGCCTTTGGAACCCTTGCAGCTGGCTCAGCAGTTGTCAGCTATCAGATCCAGAGCTGAGGTGAGTTAATGAAAAGCTTATCCAAGGGGTGGTGAGTGGGTGAGAGGCAAACAGAGGTCCAGGGATTTGGCACAAGGACTGCAGAACACAGCAAGGCCACAGTGTCAGGCACAGGTTTCATGGTTACTATGAGTTTTCTTGAATTTATCATATTAGCCCTCTCACTACACATCCTGATGCCCTGGAGACCTGGCAGCAGACCCAGGAAGCTGTGGAGTGACAGCATGCCAGGCTCCCAGGCTCCTGTTTGGATGCAGAAAGAGGCCCAGGTTGCAAAAAGAATCACTGAGATGGAAATAGCTCAACTGCAATGTTATAAACTCTCTTATATCCTGTCTGCAGGATATAAATTTTGCCCTGCGCTTCAGTGAGTCATGTGAGATTTTTATAAACTCATATTAACATTATTTTTTAATTGGAGAAGGGCAATGGGTTTTGGTTCCACTTCTCATGTCTTGCAGTTTAAACATCATGATGGTAATATTATTTTTACTCTACTCAGACCTTCAGATTTCCCTTTGAAGGAGCGCTCAGGATACCTGTACATTTTTAAAATGGCAGGCAGTGACATTGTAAAGCTTTGCAAAGTCAGTTCTTAGTGAAATAAGTGATATTTTAACTTTGCAGAATGCACCATCCATGCCATCAATTACAGATTAGGTGTAGCAAACAGCGACTAGCTAATGAAAAGTAAAACTGCAAATTAACTTCCTCTTTTTTGCAGTGGGAGGAGGTGAGGCAAAGAGCAATGGCATCTTCCTGATACCTTATGGGCTTTCCTGCACTGCTTTGTGTTCCTGTGCTCTTCTGAGGATTTTGCCGATTCGAAGAAGCTGTGTGGGCAACAGCCACTTGGGATCCCAATTAAGGCTTCTGAATTATGTTCTAATTTTGTTTCAGTGTTGCAAGAGTGGAAATAATTCAGCTTCCTGCAGCACCACTTCAAAGAGTCAAAATCCTCAGCCAGAAAGGAGAGAATCAGTCCTGTCACACTCCTACCTTCAAAATGCCCTCTTTAGTTTAAGGAAATTGGTTTTCCTCCATCATTTCCTTGGAACAAACAGCAAAGAAAGGACCAGAAGAGATTTCCCACTCCCTGCCTTCATACTCATCAATTTCACAGGGTGGAAGTGAACAGATGCAGCTTCTGGCTCACAGCATCTCTGTGGCTTGTCAGGATTGCATTTAGCTGCTGTTCACAACTTCTGGGGCAGTGTGAGAGACACAGACTTCATTTTTCACCAGCTGCTGCGTGTTTTTATAAATAGAATTGGATGGGAAAAACACACTTGCTGCTTTTCTAAGATCTACAGGTTGTTGTAACTCAGTTTCCACTGCACAATTCACAAATTCAACAGAAATTGCAAAAATGTTTCCAAGTAGACTTGTATTCTATGACCAAAAAAAACCCCCTAATTGCACAGTAATTATACAGGCATCACGCAGACAAAATGTGCTGCCTGTCCCCTCACACTTTCTGCACATCAAAAATTTGTCAGAAAATCAAAATGTATTTTTAGAAACCCTATATTTTGTCTTCATAGATGATGTTTTTACATTTCTCTGCAATCCAAAAAGCCACAGAAGTAGTCTTTTGGGGAAGGGCTGTGACTGCTTGTTTTTTAATGACTGTTGTGAGCCCTAATACCAAAGGTTCCCAGCCACACTTTGCTAAGAGTGACAGCTGAATGCAGTTCATTCTCCTCCTCCTCATTGTAAGCTGGCTTAAGGCAGAAAACTATTTGGGACAGACTTTTTAAAAAATTTTTGTGCACCAAAAGCATCTTGCATGATTGCCACTGCACATTTAATAAAAATGTGAGCTAAGGCTGCTAATTCTCAGCCATCAGCCCCACAGCAAGTGTGGCACCTACTTCCTTCCCATGGAAAACACAGACCAAAAGAATATCCATGGCACTTTTTAAGTGCTTGGATCTAGATTTACAGTATAAGATTCATGGGTTCTACTCCTGCATAGAAACAGATTAATCCTTTCTTAATCTTCTTAATATCTCCAGACCTGGCTGTTATTCATTATTCTTATTATTGTTATATGGATCTAAATATGTGCCAGGAATTGACTCTTCATTAACAGAATTAAGTTTAGCATTAGGCAGAGTTTAGCATTAGGTGGGAAGTGCTGTAAGAATGGAAAATACAAATGTGCATTCTTAGAACTTCTATGTTTGTAGACTTGAAGAGTATCTAACTTCCCTCTCCACCACGTCCTCCTTTTAAAACTCTTTCAAGCTCCTTTGTAAAGACCTGAGATTGCTGATGTTACATAAACTTGGTCATGAAAGAAATTAAAATCTTAACATTTTGTGGAAAACAGCTTCAAGATACCAGCAGCAAAAACCTGTTGTGAAAAGGGAATTTTTGAGTTGGATGTTGGGTGCTGGTAAAAATGTCACCACCCACATAATCATTAATAAATAACACACTTTTCTGCTTGCATAAAGTGCTGTTTATGCAAAGACAGTGTGAGTGGAGGTGAGATAACTCATTGACAAGGAATCTTGTATTTGATGGAAGAGTTGTTGAGTTTGAAGAGTTGTGTTAGCAATGACAGTCCCCAGCTGGGTCTTGTGGCCCTTTTGTTTTGCTCTTTGTGGAGATTTGTAATTGGAAGGACCTTCCAAATCTCTGTTGTGCCCCTTCATATCTGACAGCATTTATGTCCTATTCCAGGCCCCACTTTTAAACTTATCTTTTCATCTCCCTAAGTATTTTCTAGTTTCTGGTGAGCTCTCCCTTTCCTGGCAGTGCAGTTGTGTTCTGCTGAGAGCACCTGGCATGCTGATGGATGTGGAGCTGCACAGCACTTAGGGCTAATGAGCTCTCAGCATCCTCTGCTGCATGTGCTGCACAGGGGAAACACCTCCACTTTGTGAGCTGACTTGAAGAAAATGTAGAGAGAGAATTGCTTTAGGGAAAAGAATCCACTTAAATGTAACGGGGCCTAAAACAGATAGCTCCTTCTCTCTGTAAACTCTCTGATACCATTTCTGCTATTCTGAGATTATGTGGATTTTATTTTTTAATGCTGTTGAAACAAATGGAAAGTGCCAACTGTATTTTTCGCCCGTTTTCTCCACACAAGTGAGCCCAGAAGTTCAGATAAGCTGGGAAACAGAGCAGGGGATCACTGATCTGTCATGGAGCACTCCCAGCAGTTCCCTTTCTGTATCCCACAGCACCATTCCCTACGGGCTCTGTGAGGGTGTCCCCATCCCAGAGCTCTCTGCAGCTGCTGGAAGTCCTGCCAGGAGCATGGGCTTCG
This sequence comes from Agelaius phoeniceus, assembly GCF_051311805.1. Taxonomy (NCBI): domain Eukaryota; kingdom Metazoa; phylum Chordata; class Aves; order Passeriformes; family Icteridae; genus Agelaius; species Agelaius phoeniceus. Next base: position 8,361,251 of record NC_135273.1, on the reverse strand, counting down.
TGTCACACCAACTTTTGCTGATTTTAGGAGTCTCAATTTCCTCACATCTACGCACAAGATTTCACAGAAGGCCCATCACGTCTCTGAACTATTCTCACACACCAGGATGTCTTTGAATCATCTTTACCTTAAAGGAAAGGAAAAAAATATATGTCTGGATCACTGTAATGCCACTGTTGCCTAGGAAGAGCCATCCCTGCAGGGCTCTTTGATTTGAATTACCTGAGCAGAGCATCAACCATTGCAGGTCCCATTTCCTTGCACTCAGAAGGCAGATGTTGGTAATTTCAAGATATTTAGGAGGCTTTAGCTCCTAGGTTTATCTACAACTGCAACTAGTAGGATTTGTCTGTATTACTCATGTCTCAGGAGAAGTTTTGAGAGTATTTTGTTATTAAGAATTACAGCAATGCTATCCAAGGAATGTGTCTGGGAATAAAAAGTTTTCCAAGCAGCTGTGACCAGTGTTTAGGACAATGTCAGCTCTACTTGACTGGGCAATGAAAATAAGAACATGAGAAACATACCTGGATTTTGCCCTCTTGGTAATAGGTTAACAGAGATTTTTTCCAGCAAGTGGCAAATGACCATGGTACTCACCATGAAAGCAAGTCTCTGAGTGCCCAAACAAACTCCTTTTCAGAGATGCAAACTCAAGATTGCTTACTCATTGGTTAACTAAATGTACAATCTGTTCCCTAAAGCTGAGAAATAACGAGCCTAATTTCTTAACCACACCCTATGAGTTTTGAAAGAAACATCAGTCTATTTTTTAATTAGCCCAGAATATAAAGGTTAGATTTTCCTGTGCAAAGCCCTGGTTTCTCTCTGCTACAACTCTCCAGCCTTGTGTGGGTCGCTTCAGGGAAAGGATGATCTCCCAGCTGTGTAGGAGTAAAATGAGAATTTCTGTTCTGTGGGAGGCTATGGGAACTGCATGGCCTCTGCTTGCTCATAGACTGAATTGTTTCTGGCCTTTTACTGCCTTTGAAGGGCACTGTAAGATGGAGCAGCTCTGACAGTTCAAAGGCAGCACAGGTGAACCAGCCTGACACAAGAAGGGGCAGAATCAGAGGAATATGGCAACAATCTTCATGCAGCTCCTGTGCAAGGAAAGCTGACTTGTGTACTAAGGATCTGGACTATGAAAAAGAATCTGGCCCTTTGTTTATGAAGTTTCATGTTATAACATTGGCACCTTAGATGAAAAGCACTAAGCCATCAGATCATTAATACCTTTCACATTTTGTCAAATCATGGGTGAAAACTCCAAACAGAACTCAGGGCAAAGTTCATTAGATTGGCAAAAGTCCTGGGAACATGAGCCAGGAGCTTAAACCCAGACTCCAGTGAGTTCTGTTTATCTGTATCATTGCCCAAAATGGTCAGAGAAGGAAAACAACAGTGGACACCACAGCAGGTTCAATTCCTCTGCTTGAAGGTCCTTCTGCATTACAGAGAGGGGAAGAAATAAAAAAAGGAAAAAAGAAAGTTAACAAATGAAATGTCCATGCTTAAAAGTGTAAATCTGTGTTGCCCCTCTTCTTGGACAGGGAGAAGCTTAAACAGTTGTTGTACATACAACTTAACCCATTTCCCCCTTTTTCAAGAGTTTGTGCTCTCTCTGCAGAGATGAAGATCCCTCTCTCATTCAATTTTCTGATGCTTTTTATGACACAAAAATGCCCAGGAGCATGTACAGAACACCCTTGAAGCTGTTGAAAGCTTGATACAGGCTTTAATGCACTCTTGTTGTATCCTCTTGCAGCTGCCGTGTGTCATGCAGGGCCTCTCGCTCCCATCTGCAGGAGGTACCTCACTCACCCTGCAGCAGCATGGCATGAACCACAGAGCCCAAATGCCCTGCTGATGTGAAGGGGTAGTGTTCTAGGCACACCAGGCAGTTTGTTCCTTTGTACTGGCAAGCAACTGGCACTAGAGCTGTGTGTGCACGTGTATGCACGAGCGTGCTGCAGAATGGAAGCAGTACCAGAACCACATCCTCGTGTTCTGTCCCCTGCAAGCACCATGGTAACTCCCAGGGGTGCCCTACACGATGCTATAAACAGCCAGGAAGGGCTACAGCATTATACATAGGTAGCTATAAATAGCTTTAAGGCTTCTCTATAGGAGGAGACAGTTTTATGTCATTTTAAATTCCATCAAGCCACCTGCACCTGCAAAGATTTGCTGAACATTCCTTCTACCCAAATATTCAGAATAGGTTTCTGTTAGCACTGTTTGGGGTATTTTTGTGACAAAAAGATTCATGTTCTCTTTTAAAAATCATTTAATAATGAAATTGCTAATAAAGATAAGGGCTGCTGAGTGTTTAATCTCTCCTTTCCTGGATTATTAAGAAGATGAAGGGTTTTGAATGCCTGGGAGACATTCACTGAATAGAGAATAAGTAGTGGCATAGCTAAATTAGCCTGTGGGTAGTCCAGCTTGCAGATGCCCCTGGAATGACACACTCAAGCAAACTGGGGCCTTCTTGAGTTGCAGGTTCCACCCAGCCAGAAATCAGCTTTGACCACAACAGCAGCCTCTGAGTGAGACACTCCAGTGCTGCACATTTTTGGCTATGGGTTCAGCCCAAGCTGAAAACACACCAGGACAGACAGCTCTTTGGATTTCCAGAGCCCCCAGGTCTAGAAAGGTCTACACAAGGGCTCCTGTCTACTACTGCTCCTTTGTCAAGTGATAAGGTAACAATATTAGAGAGGCAGGTGCCAACTGGAAAACAGTAGACCAAGCAAGTTGTCCTTGCAGGCCACAGCTGAAGGAGCCCCTCATGATGGGACCCATCAGGAGACCTGCCAGCAAACGTAAACCTTTTGTGAATTTTGTCTCAGTTGTATTCAACTGTCCATGAATAACAAACCACAATAAGTGGTGAAAGCTGAAATTTTTCCTCTTGGCAACTCCAGCCAGAACATTTGGTTTCCAGCTGGAAATAGGTCTTCATTTAGAAATTTCATTCCCCTTTGTTCAAGAAAATAGGTTTTAGAACATCCTACAATGCTTGAAACTGAAATTAAATGTTTTCTTTACATCAGATTCTAGAAACTTGTGGGATAGGGAGTTGGAGAGATTTTAATAATTTTTAAAAATAAACAGAACCATCAATCATTGGAAAAGTTCTCTTCTTGGCTTTGCCTCTGAGTTCTGATGGAACTTGGGGTATCTCAGGACATTTACTAAGCCTTTGTTTTTCCATCTTAATTTGGAGTAGAGCTATCCCTGCCCATGTTTGTGTTACACTGACCTCAGTGGGCCCTACTCTAATGAAAACTGCAGGAGTTCCTCTGCTCTCATTCTCTCCTCCCAAGGCCCCTGACAGCCTCAGTTCCTCAGCCCCACTAAAACCATTGATGAGCCATGGGCAAGGCCTGTGTGTCTCCAGACACCACAAATCTCCTGTCTCCTCCATCTATTTGCTGCTGCCTTCTGCAGAAGAGAAAACTGCTCAAGGAAGAGAGTTTTCAAAGGAGAAATAAGTTGATGTGAGAGGGCAAATGGGCTTCCTGAGCTGGCCCCTCCAGTGCTGTCTCCAGAGCACCAAACCACAGCCAGGCCAGCCCTGCCAGGTGGGACTGGGTCAGCATCACCTCCCCAGCCCACAGCTCTCAAGATAACCAGCACAAGATGAGCCAGGACAGATTGTTCTCCATGACAGACTCTTAACTTCTGCTACTCTCTAGTGCCAGCAAGTCCTTTAGCCAATCATATTCAAGATTAGCCCTTTCCGTGAATATCAGTATATTTTCCCAGTAATCCTCAAGTTTATTTCCTCCTAGGAGTCCTGAGAAAGCTTGTGCTGGCTCAATTTATCCTGACTTCACAGAAATCAACAGAGCTCTGACAATTTCTTTTTTCCAAGTCAGGATCTTCAGCCACTTGGCAAGGAGACCCACAGGGTAACCTGAGAGGAGAATTCAGATCTTTGTCCCTGCCTCTGGACCTGCCTTACTGAGAGGGAAATTGGAGCCCAGGGGACGTTGTTAACAGGAGTGAATGTCACCATAAAGCCACCATCATCTGCCCCTGCAATGGGTCTGTCTTCATGGCAAGGGGTTTACAGTCAGGACTGCATTGACTCAGTCTGCTTGGCCTCACAAAGCCTCATCAATTTTCTGCTCATTCTGAGTAAAACCAGCGAGGAAGTGGATAGAATACTGCTTTCATCCATTGGGTGTTTTGGGAAACGTGATTGATGGGCTGGATGGATGGTGGTAGAGCTTGTGCTGTCACAATAATTCCTCTTGCCTGATGGTGCAGGGCTGCACATCTCACCAAACCTTGTCAGAGTAATAGTAAATAGCCTTTATAAATTAAAGAAAGAGTGAAATCAAGATTAGTACCAGGAAGGATAGAAATTCTTCTTGGAAGTTGTTTCCTTAATATTTGGATATAATCTACCTTATTCAGGAATATCCATCTGTATGCAGAAGAAAGAAATATGCTTTGTGCCCTGCAGCAGAGTCCAACAATGAGCTAGTAAGCACTGCTTCCTGATCACACATAAATGGGGCTTTTATCTGTGCCAAGATCATAATATGGGCAGTCAAATAAAACTACAAGCAGACAAGGAAAAAAGCTCATACCTGAAAGCCTTTGGTGACTCTTTCCATCCCCTGAGCTTCACTAGCCTGCTCTAATGAAGCTTCACTGGAGCTTTGTTTTCTGAGAACATTTATATTCTATTAGGAAAGTGCAAACATCTCTAACAATAGCTTTGTGTCAGGCCACAATTGTAGCCCTTGATGTTAATGCAAGCTATTAAAAGACAAAGTTCAGCCAAAACCCCTCGGGTTCCAGGAGAGCTGTACAATTTGGATGTCAGATTCACTTCCAGTTTCAGAGGTTTGCTATACAGATGATTTCAAACCTCACAATTCCACCAAGAGAGACTAAAGTTGCAGAGGCCACTAAACTTAGAGGGGCTTCAAATCAAACATAGTTAAAATGCCAAAATATCTTGGCAGACAGGGAAAAAAAACCCCACAAGTGTAGGAAAAAAGATAATTCTGGAGGGACTACAGTAGATTAGAAATAATTAAACTAACTGGAGAAAAGGGGGGAAACTGAATTACAGGCTGAGTTTCATGTTGTTCCTTTGTAAAAAGGTGAGCAGCACGTGGGGCTGCCCAGGCTGGAAACTTTGGGTCCTAAGGCTGATGGAGTGGCACTGCTCCAGATGGGGCTGGGAACACCTGAGCTGAAGCATCAGCTGCAACATGGGAAATCCAGAGAGCAGGGAAAACCTTTTGGTTGAAGTTGTAGGGAAGCAGTGCAGCAGTTTTCTTGAGGATGCCACAGAATCTGCATGAAGAGAGATCGTGCAAAACAAGTGGAAATGGGTGAGAATGGCAAAGGCCAAGCTGCTTCTGTCCTGGAGGAGGGGCATGGGCCAGAGGAAGCCTCCTCTCCTGCTTTCCATGGTTGCCATGCTGGAATTTGGGCCTGAGTTCTCAGAGCCAAAATGAGTTGGAGCCAATTGCATCCACGCAAGCTGCGCAGGATCACGGGGTGTGCAGGAGAACAGGGTGTTTTCCATGTGCTTCCTCAGAGTGTCTTCATGTTCATTCATTGCCCACAGGGCTGCTCCACAGAAAGAGGAAGGCAGCAGACCAAGGAAAACATCCCTGAGTGACCTTCAGTGCCACCAGTTAATCCCTCTGCTCCAGGGGCCAACTCACTCCAGCCCAGTGCCAGAGCACTGCCAGCTCTCATGAGCAACGAGTTTGGGTTCAGTCATGGCACTTAAGCCAAAAATGCAATAGATGCAAGCACTAACTCCACATCTTTTAGGAAATACAGACCTCCATGGGAGACTTCCTTACTGCTTCCATGAGATTTGCAAGCCAATGAAGTGTCACACTGAGCCACACCTGTAGCCCATCTCCACAATCAGGCTGTGATTTCTATTTGACTGCCCATGAGTATCTGCCTCTAAATCAGTTTCTTGTTTCTGAAAAGCACCTTTGGATGTAGTCCCAGACACTGGCAAGAGTAGCAAGACTGCAGCAGGGCAAAGGAGGAATCTTGCAGTCGTGAATGGTTTTGCCCAGGTAGAAGTTTTACAACCTGTACACACAGAGTTACAGGAAACAATGGATTCCCTACAGCCATTCTGAAATCAAAGCATCACACCTGTTTCTGAGACTGAATCTAGATGATATTCCACATCCTATCATTCTTTACAGGGCTAGGAGCTAGGGAAAACAGACCATTTTTTTTCAAACAGAAGAATCCTTTCTGTTTGAAAGAGCCTGAATGAATCTTCATTTCTCCTCATCATCTCTAGGACTCTGACACACACAGAAGGGAAACATTTTAAGTACATCCTCCCAGCTTGATTTCAAAGGAAAGTGAGCTGGACAAGATGTGCCAAAGGGTTTAACATTTACACCAGTCCTATAGAGCATTGTTTTGTCCTTCACACTGTGTGAGGAGACACCCACATGTGTTCTCCACTTTCATTGTGAAAGCAGGAAATGTTTAATTAAAATCAAGCTTAACTCACTTTGTTTTTTCTTCATGCTGAAGTAACATCAGCTGCTGGGAGGGAGGATCTGTGAGTCCTGGAACACAAATGGCCTCACCCAGCAGAGGGAGGGAGCTGGAGAGATCTGAACAGATCTGCTGGGATGATGTGTGTGTCCCTGGGGCATGGGAACAAGTTAGGTCATGTACCTGAAGGGGCAGGACTTGTGGTGGGCTGGGGAAATTCAACCCAGATAGTTGTACTGGGCCAAGCTCTTGTTGCATTTATACAAAATTACAGAAAATAGGGGTGGCAGGGAAGTCACCACAAGATGCAATCCACCTGCCTTACTCTGTTCTGTCCCCCTGGTGAGCTGCAGTGGCTGTGAGTCAGAAGAGCTGAGGTGAGGACAGCTGCAGGTTCTGCACCCCAGCATCCTCCCAAACTCAGCAGCTGTGGGTGGAGGTTCCAAATCAGTTAAAGAAACTCAGAGCCATGACTGATTCATATCCTCACTGCATCAGGCCAAAGGAAGGGACGCTGTCTGTCTCGGTCTTAAATACAGATTTTATTGTGTGACCCTTTCACTTGCCAGGGTCTGAAAGACTTTTCAGTCCCCTTTTGGTGGCCATAAAGTAGCACAAATCTTTGTGTTCTGTTTAGTAATGCAGGAAACAGTCCTATGGTCATGAGTGGTTTAGGGGGAAGGTTAAGTCTGCATATTCTTTTCCCAGGGATAACTCCACTTCCAATTACATATCATTATGTGTCAAGCACAACTTCATTTTGCCACGGAAGGTGGTCTCAAGTGCTTTTTGCTATGACATTTCAAGTGCCAGGAGAGGCACTAGCTCTCTCAGGAAAAAAAAAAAATATAATTGTGTAACAGGAACTTTTCATGCAATGATTACAAGTAAAGTCCTTGGAGATGTCCATCAGACCACTTTGGAGAATTCTGTAGCATCAAGGTAGGCACTAAATATATTCTAAAGAAATAATTATTTCCAGTAACACTTTCACCAGCTCAGATGCTCTTGAAATGGAAGTATTCTTCAAATAATTCAGTGGTTTGGGTCAAATCTCTCTGTACAATTTTCTTGTAGATGATGAGTGATCCAAGTCAAGCTAGAAGCAAATTAACGTTTGCAATTTTAATAAATTTCCCAGCCAGGTGTTAACTTTCTCATTTGCAAGGAAATTTTGAGGCAGCTTTGTCAAAGCTGTGAAGTGCTATTTAAAACCCTTTGGGATTGTCCTATTTATCAACATAATCACTGGCATTTTTCTATAATTTAGATGGGGTCTTTAGTGCTTAGAAGAACACCAGCCAGAATATAGTGCTAGCCAGGATCCCATTATCAGAAGACAACCCCTGCCCATGGAAGCATAATCCCTGTCTCAAACACCATAATAAAGTAGGCTAAAATTGCTTCCTCAGTTACCCTTGGAGAATCTGAGGATAAGAAATATAAAAGTTATTCAAAAAGTAGGATTCCTTTCTTCCGTGAAGTTGCAATATCTTGCAGCAAAGGGAAGGCTGAAAGGCAATGAATTTACCTAAACATATTGTTGAGTTCATGAACTCAAAGTGGGAAGGGGATGGGAGGAATCATCCTGTGTATCAGTGCTACAGCAGAAGATGTTTGTCTCCAGCTTTAATCTCACTTCTTGTTTTTCCTCCATTTCCCCTTTGGCCCAACCTGACATCACCCATGCTTTAGCAGTTTGGGCCCTTCCTCCTGTTTTCCCTAGAGAAAGGGAGGTAAGCAGAAGTTTAAATGAGCTCAGGGCAGAACAAGAGCATAAAGTACTGGGGCTCACAGGGCTGAAGTACAGCAGTGCTGTTTCCTCAGCTTTAGAGCTATAAAATGACAAGCAGCAGCACACAAACGTGTTGTCATGACAATGAGTGGGATAAAAAATGGGGGGTTCTTTGCATGGCTGATGCAGTGAGGGAAAGGTAACTAGGACAGCAGTAAACACTTGAGAGAGTTCACTGTGTTGAGGAGCAAGGCAGCACAGAGTTTGAAACATAATTAGAGACAAATAATTTGTTATTGACGAGATGATCCAAACTTTCCTATCTGCATTGAGGGACAGCAGTACAGGGTAAGCTATTCCAGCCTGACCTAACACACAAACTGACTCTTCTGCATGGCTGCAACACCACTCTCAACCCATCCAACCAAGAAAGGTGCAAAAAGAACCTGTGGGTCAAACATATAGTACAGTCTAATGCCTTGAGAATGTAAAAGAGGTGAGAAACTGAGAGGTGTGGAAGAGAGCACGTTAAAAGTGCTAATAATTGCACATGCTAAGTGTGAGCCACGGCACAGTGCTCTCCAGCTACTCAGGCTGGGTGAGTTGAAGGGAAAGTGGACAAATCCAACAGCCACAGCTTGAAGATCCTGTGTACTCATCACTGCAAGGCTGTCTCTGAAACAAATCTGAGCTCATTCATTTTTTTAAACCTTTTTTCCCCCATTTAAGCCTTTTTCCCTGTTCAGATCAGTGACATGGGAATGCCATGCCATGACCTGACAACAGGCTGCCTCAAAATGTGCAGTTCTCTAGCTAAAGGATCCTTTTTTCCTTCTCTCTTGTGTTCATGAATTATTTACCTTTGATCCTAAGGAAGCAGATAATGGTTCATTTCAGACAAAAGACAAACTGATAGTAACAGATCTCTCAGTTCCTAGGAGGGTTGTCTTTGTTTTCAAGTCAAAACCCAGTGGCTCAGATCCAGCCAGCTGCCTGATTTTCTGGATGTGGCTCTTGAGCAAGGTTTTAAAACTCCATCCAGCATTTTTAAATTGGTGAAGAGCCATATTTTTGAGCTTCTAGGAAAGACATATCAACAATAAGGAATAATGGAGTCCAGCCTGACATATTTAGTGAACTGTGTGGATCAGCCCATCCGTGGGTCTTCTGCTTACACAAAATAAAATCTCTAGTCTTTTCCAGTCTCAGTGTCATTTCTCTCTTGGAGGAGACAGTCCTTGCTATGCTGAATTCCAAAGGCAGGAATAGTCTGAACCTTTCTGCTTGAGCACAACATCTATCTTCTGCTTTGTGATCTGTCCAGGATCTCTGCTCTTCTCTAAGACTGCTCCACAGCTGACTAGATCACACTAGCAGGGAGTTTTTCTTGATATTCCTCCTTCTTTTCAGCTGCTATGTTCAAGTGTCTTGTCCAAAGCCATTCTTCAGGACATCTCCCATTACATGCTAAGCACACTCCCTTGCACAGAAGTTCTTCCCCATCCATGTTCACAGCAATCCTTTCCAGCAGCACACCAGGTTTGTCACCTGTCTCACAGTGCTTATTTTCTTTCCCCTCACAGCTCACCTTAGCCCATTTCCTTCCTGCAATCATCTTCCTGCAATCATCTTCCTGCAATCATCTTCCTGTGAAATTAAGAGCATGCAGCCAATTAAAATTTCAAAACCAGGCCCTCCCTTGAAGGCACACCTGCTTTCAAGCCCAGCAGGGCAAACCATAGTTCACCACTATGAAAACCATAGCTCACTTGGGAATGGCTCCTGCTGGGCATCAACTCCCTGTGTGGTGGGCAGCACCCACAGACCATCTCCATTTCACTCACCAAACCAACAAATGTGGGAACTGCCTAGCTAAGAAACTTCTGTTTTATTTATGTTGCACCTAGGGAAGAAAACCAGCATATAATTTTGTATTGGAGCTACTCTGTGCCATAAGCAGCTCATGGCACTGGGACTAAAAATATCCAAGTTATTGGCTTCCCACTCATACTGGAGGGACAAATCTCGCACAGAAAAAGCTCTATTTCTTCCTATTCTGTCACACATATGAGGAAAATGCTGGGTAAGTTTTTGCTCCTCTTTCCTAAGTAGCTGCCATTTTAGTATATATGTTGTTTTTAAAGGTATCAAAGTTCACCACTTCCAGACAACATGCCACAAAATGTTATTGCTTAGAGAAGAGGCCACACAAGGGTTAAATGTCCAAGGCTGGGAGCACATAACCAAGTGGGGATTGTAACTAAGGGGCAACCAGGCTCCCTTCCTGCTCAGTCACACTGCTGTCTGCACTGCAATGATTTCATTCACCAAAACACGGCCATGGACAAAGAACGGGCTCTGCAAGAACAGCCCCTTATCTGCTCCTGCCTGCCTCTTGTCCAAGGCATGTGTGATTAGCCCAGTGACACAAACACCCCTCTGGAGCCAAGGCAGCTGCAGGAGCAGGCTGTGCTCTGATACAGCTCATGCCTCTACAGCAGGGTGAGAGCAGGAGCTACTGTCTAGCTGAGCCCAGGAGCTTCCCTGCTTGTAGAGCTGGGAGGAAAACAGTGTTTGATTCTAAGGCATCAAGCAGACCTGGCTGAGCTGGCAATCAAAATTAAAAAGTCAGTCCTGATTTGTAACAATAACTGCAGTGAGTATGAAGTAAAGATTGGCTGCAGAGAACAAACACAGGACTGAGAAACATAATTCCCAGGGGGTGTTTAAACTTTTCTTTAGATTTAATTTGTTGATAGGAAGCAAAGGGGTTCAAAGTACTTGGGGCTGGGGGATGAGGAGTAGGTGGCAACAGAGCAATTGAGTCTTTAAGTGCCATAATTCCAGCCACATATTGTTTCAGCAATTACTCCTCTGAAAATTAAAACTGTGGGGAGCTTCATTTCAAATGTACTTCTGCCTTGTGGGTTCTTGGATATCTGCTGTGAAAGCAGCTCTGCAGCTGCCTTTCTGTGAGTGAGGCCCTGGTAGGCTTTCTTCACTCCACCCAAATACCATTTTCAGTAATATTGACAGGAGATTATTCTATTGGAGATCTTTTGTCCTCTGTCAGTCCTGGTTAAAATTTGACAACAGGAGGAAAGACTTGAGAAGACAGGTTAGAATCATCATCATCATCATCATCATCATCAACATCATCATCATCATCATCATCATCATCATTATCATCCTTTCTTTGCAGTTATTCCATCAGCATTCAGCCCTGCCATGAATGGACCATGGAAGCATGGCTATAACATAAGCCATGTAACAGATTTTCTGTCATGCTGCAGAGGCTTTTCCAATGCAAGTGTTTTGATTCCAGCATGAAATATCAATTCCATGCTTTTTTCAGTTTCAGCTCCACAAAGTTCATTGAAGACCTTCACCTTTTATTTTCTTGCAGGCTTACAACATGAAAAGCAAAGCAAGCACACCCTAAAAGCTCAAGGGGAAAAAATCAACCAGGAAACAAACAAGCAAAAAACAACCAGACCTAACAAGGACCTCAGTTTTTCTAAATGTAAAACCTCAAGAGTTTTAGGCCAATGTGATTTTTCTGGGGAGGGCATCTTTGCAACAAGACAGTGTTTGGTGTTAAATAACCAAGAGGGTGACTCAATACTTCCTTAGTTCACAGTAATGAGGTTATAGATAAACTTTTGTTAGTGCTACATATTCTGACCTGGTAGGACAGTCAGGTTATTATGGTGTTGCTATGGCATCTTTTTCTCATTTTTTTTTACACTACTTCATGGTGTTTCTAAAGAATCTTTGAAAACTGAGACAAAAGCCACTTTTCCCTCATCTGCTTTTTAGGACTTACACTGAAATACGACCCAGTAGGTAAAATGTTACTCATTATCAATTATTCTAGAAGGAAAATGGTTTAGCTGATAAAGCCTTTAGAATCATGTTTATATTTTCGAAGAGCAAATAATTAAACAGTTTGGCCCAGTAAACAAATGCTTAACTTTTCTGAAGAACAGAGAATATGTGTAATATTAAGGTTGTTCAAGCTTTTGTGAAGCAAAGATTCACTGCATCAAAGAAGTTGAAAGGCAATGGTGAAAGCAGAAACTGGAGACCATGACACAGGACCCACAGGGTCTGAGGATGAGCCACAGGCTAAAGGCCAGCCACTGAGGCCCAGATTCATCCCATTTAACCTCAGGCACTTAAATGAATTGGCTAATGTAGGAAGCTGGGCTCCCTCATTAGACAACGTAGAGAAAAAAGCTGCTTCAAAGAGAATTGAAGCACAGCCAGAACTCACATTTCTCTTTATTACATGTGAGAGAAGTTTAAACCCTAAAATTCAGTGATGCTTCTAACCTGAGACCCCGCTTAATGGCATGAAGTTACTTCCCAGCCATCCCAGACCCGAGTCCAGCTGTCTGTACTGCAGCCTAAATGGCTCTTGCTGTAATGTATGTCCATTCCTTTTTCTCCTGTATCCAGCAGAGAACAGTTTATTCCTCTCCCCTTTGCAGGAACATTTTATACTGTCATTGTGTCCCCTTAGTGATGTCCCTGGAGTAAACAAACCCAGTTCTTTCAGCCTTTCCACTCCAGCTCCAGTGTCAAGGCCTCTGCTTGTTCTCATTGCTTGCTTTTGGGATCATGCCACTAGGCTCACATATTTCTAAAAGCTGGCACCTAAATGTGGACACAGGCATTGCCAGTAGGCCAGTGCCAGGTGTTTGTTTGCTACTCTATTTTCAGTAGAGCAGAGGGATTACTTTATGTCTTGGATGTATCTCCTGCTCCTGGTGGTTGTGCAAGCGCAGCCACAGAGGCCTTGCAGCATGTCAGGATTATCAGACCTTTTCACTGAGACAGAAACAAGGGCCCTGCCCCCTTAGTCCTGCTCCCACAAGAATGTCTTTTCATGGCATGGTAACTGGTGCCAAGAGTAATAAGAGCAGGAAACGGGCATAAAGAGGAACAGACAAGTTCATTGCAATCAGAGGCACCAATCCCACAGGCCGAACACCAATGGAGATGTTGGAGTTGCCTGTAACAATCCAACCTTGCAATGTTCCTTCTGGGAAATGTCATTTCTCCTGTCTGTCCCTTTGAGTCCCTTCCTAACTTTCACCTAATGAATGTGATTAAGTCTGCAGGAGGGCATTCCTGTACCACAGGCCAGATTCAGTCATTCTCCCACCTCACTCAAAATACCAGCTCCCCTCTAGGACAACTGCAAGTAGAAGCTAAGTAAAAATTGTACAGCAATGCCAACCCGGTCTCCAAAAACATATGATTTCAGAAACAGCTGGATGAGAGGTTCCTAGGACTGGGGAACACTGAGGTGCCCTCATGCTCACACCAGAAGCCCTCCTGTGTTCCTGCCAGAAGTGCCTCTCATGGGTTGGAGACTCATCCTTTGGGGAACAAAAGCAATGCCACATGATGTGGTTTGCAGTGATCCGTGGGTCCTGGGGACAATGCGTGAGGAACAGCAAGTACACAAAGACATCAGGAAGGCAAGGAGCTCAGAGAGAGCCTGTGGCCTGAAATGTGTGTGCATAAACAAGCTCCCTGAATCATTATGCATAATTAATGTGTGAAAAGTCCCAAACTCATTCCTGGACAGTCTGCAGAATAGAAGGATAAATAAATCATAAGGAACAAGGTGTTTGCTGAGTGACAACAGCTAAGCTAACTACAATCTTAGCAGTTTCAGATTGCAAGGCTGCAGTGAGCAGCCTGTGGTTACTGTCAAGAACAGCTTGAACACAGGGGTGCCTCAATAACAGCTTTTCTATTTAAAATAGTCATAATATTCTGTCTATAGGAGACCTTTCAGATGAGCACTGCAAAGTGGTTCACAGCTATTCAGACTCACAAAAGCCCAGTGAGAGCAAAGAGAGTATTTATTAGATACAATTATGGCTTTGTTACTAATGCATTACAAATTTGTTGGCAGATGCAAGATTTTGCTACTCAGATATGAGGGAGTTATATGCATTAAGTCTAACAGTTAATAGATAAAACCTTAAAAAAGAAAAAAATAGGTTAATCTTTTTTGTCCAAAAACATTTTATATAAAAAACAGGCATATCAAGAATTTCTTGCAAGAGTCCTTTATGTTACTTGGTCATGAATGAATTTAGCTTGAAGCCATAGTGAGGTATTTGTATATTACTAAATGTCTGGTTGATTGAAGAGGATGGGGAAAAGAGAGGTCTGGTTAAACTGACTTCAAAATTAGGCTCTTTCAATAAAAATTGAGATAAGGAACAATATTAACTTTGCTTCATCAGTCATTGAACAAAACTAGAGAGGAATCTGACAGGAAGGCTCACTGATTAAAGGGTCACTTTAGCTTGCTTTTTTTTTCCCTAGTTAAAACTACATTTTAAGACCATAATTAATTTACTGAAAGATGTAGATATATAGCTTTAAACTGACCAGATTTCCAAAAGTACAGAACACATGTTTATCTGCTTTACCTCCAGGAAAGAGGGGAATGCTGAGCATTTCACCTTACCATACCAGGTGTCTGTTGCCAAATGCAGACTGAAGAGATATTTCCCAGTAGGTGGTACCTAAAAGGGGATTTTCCACCAGAAATGTTACTTGCAGAGCTGGCGTATCATAATTTAATTTGTAATTACAAATTGATAAGCAAACAGGTGAAAAGTGAGGCAATTTATCGCCATCTTAAAATGATTTTATGATAGACTGAATAAATAAAAAATAAAAAAGGTGCATGCCCTGGTCTACAGCTATTGAAAAGCAAAAGATGCAGAGGTGACAAAAAACCTAATCCAAAGAATCCAGTTCCACCAAGAAATGGTCAGCAGAGGTGTCTCATAGCCAGTCAGAAAAGGTTATTAGCAGCAGATGTGTTACTGTAAGCATTGCTTTAAACACTGGCAATGTGTTTAGAAGGATGCACCAAAGCATTCCAGCACTTTTCCTTCCCCACTTGCCAGAGGCTCAGCTGGTCTGCAAGTCAGTCAGGGCAGTGCATTCACTGGTAAGGGGTGAGCTCACCCACGTGCAAGGCAGGTGCAAGTCAACCATTTATTCTGTGATGATTGAAGCCCAACCATTTATTCTGTGATGATTGAAGCCCAGCAGTTTTCACTCTGTGACAGGCATGGACTACATCTGAGGCTGATGTTAAGGAGGTTTAAACATCTTCAGCAGTTTCCAGAAGCAGGTATCAAAGACATTTATCAGGGAGGTATAAAGCAACAGGTTAGGGGGAAAAAGAACAACGCAGAATTAAAGTTGTCGCAATATATTTTCCCAAGATTATTTTTAATATTTGTGTTTTCTTATGCTACTTGATAGCAGCTTTGCATGGCTCTGCAAGACCCCCATCTAACTCTGATGCATCCTACTATTTCTTCCTCTTTTAGCTAATTCTGTATTTATTTGCACCAAATAAAAGCAATCACTGAAAAAATCTGTCACTGAATATTTTAAACTGCCAAAAATATAGCTTTGAAAATTAAAATTTGCAATTCAGAATCTCCCAAACCTTCTAAAGACATTCTTAATGCCACAGAAAAAGGAACTATTTAACTTTTTCACATGTAGTGACACAATCTCAGTTCTTCAGAAATCTTTCCCATGGCACTGCCCTAAGTTAGCATGAACCACAACTGACTTTTCTTGCTTAAAAAAAATCCAGAATGTACTTTCTCGCAGTGGGAGCCCTAACCCATGTCCCTACAGAATCCAAGGCCTCAGTGCTACATCTGGAGACACTCAGCCAAGAGTACTGGGCTGACCAAACCTCTAAATCAGCCTCAACCATCAGCCACCCTCACAGCCAGCTGGAGCTGACCCTCAGCCTTGCTGCTCAACGCAGGCTTTTGCCATTCAGAACAGAGACACAGATTTCTCACACGTCCAAAAACACTGAATGAGTCTTTTTGAACATTCCAGTCACTTATGTGCTCTAGTTATCCTTGATGTGAAGGGGAAAGAAATGGTCTCTGATTTCCACATTTCAGCACCCAGCATGGACACCCGAATGCTGCTGCTGTGCTTTTTTCATCAAGCCCATATCAAGATGTGGTTTTAAAGCACCAGGTTTTTTCCAGGTAAAATGTGAAATGGAGTTTCCCAAAGCATGCTACTGTCATCATATGGATGGGTAAGCATCAGGATGGAGAAATAAGGCATGTTCTTGCAGCCAGTATGCATTGAAGCAGGAATAGACTAACACAAAACCTCAGAGGACTCAGTCATCACTCCTCTGCTGTCATCTCTGACCACAATCTCTCTGTATAAACAAAGCCTCTGGCCACTGCAGGGTTTTCTGGCCTGCTGTAAAATGTTTTGCCACCTCTCTCACAGGAATTGCTGATGCTTAAAAAAGAGGCAGCCTTTTCTCACAGTGCCAGTGTCTCTAGAAGAGTCGGGATGTCGAGAAAGTACAGGGGGATGCAGACAGGAATACCCAGAAACTTGAGCAATTGCAGTCAGTTGTAATCTGGATTAATGAGCACATAATTATTACTCCAGATTAATATTAGTCCAGATTGCAAATGAAGTCCATTCTGGGAGAACTGAATGGTGTTGGTCAAACTCAGCCTTCTTCTGAATTTTGACTTTTTAGCAACAATGAAACACAGATTTCAGGAGACAAGAAACATGACTTGGCTGCTCTTCAGCACTGTTTTGCTCAGTGTGTGAAAGAGAGACAGAAAGACATATTGCATCTCTTTTATCACCTGAAGGGAATTAGTGAATCAGCATGATTGTAAGACAGTCTCCCGACAACAAAAATACTCTGAACAACGGCTGAGTTGCTGTGACAGGGTCTTCCAGAGCATCAGGATTTATTTATGTGTGTTCAGATTGGTTTGGGACTTTTCTAAACATTGATATGCTCAGTCCTGTACATACTAACCATCACATCAGCCACAGCCCTTGAGTGAACAGGAATTAATAAGCATTCACTGCTTGGGACCCCCAAAGTCAAACTCAGGGTGTGCTTCATCCTAAGGTAGTTCACACTTGTACACAGCATCCCCATGGAATTATAGCATTACACACACAGCATAGGGCTGGAACTTCTGTTCTTTGATACCTTTGCTATATATTTTTCTGATATTGTTTAACAGAAATCAACTACATGCAGTATTTGGAGCACTGTCACACGTACTCAGGAGATAATGTCAATGGAATTGTGTGTTGTCACAGGATAACAGCCTCCCACTGCTGCTGAAATGCCAAATTGAGGCTGAGGCATTTATGGAAAATAAACGTCAAGTCAAAGCCAAGATGTTTATTTTAAAAGCAAGAGACATGGATCTTGTGGCAATGTTCCATCATGTCTCTATTTCTCTAACAACAAATGTCCAGTGTGAATAGAGCCAAGTGGTGACTTCTTCCCGGGCCAGCAGGGAGAGGGTGAAGCACTTCACATGAGGATTCTCAGAGTTGTTTCTCACCTACTTTCCTGCAGGTTTTAGTCAACTGTCCAGGTAGCAAACACAAAATGATTTACCAGATGCATGCTAAGTTTTCTAAGAGATTAAAGAAGACAGCAGGAAGAAAAATGGACAGCAAATGCATTTTTAATTTGCTTTTAGGTGGTTCTTTTTCTCCAGAGAAGGAATTACAACATGAGGCTCACTGAAATCAATGGGAGGATTTCCAGGCTTTTCAGTGGACTTTGATGAATGCCTTAAGAGAACAAATAGCTCATGTTTTTAGAGGGAATTATGTTAATAATAGTGGTCCCTGAATTTGATTCATGAAGGCACAGCTGGACCAAGACTGGGCAAGGAAGACAAGATCCTTGTCTAAGGGGCACCACAAGGCAACACAGAGCTCAGAGCAGCCCTGGAGATCCAGGGATGTTTTACAGCAGAGTGGCAGCAGCAAATCCACTGCCCTAGCTACTGCTACTATGAAGGAAGGGGTTAGTCCCAGTGTCCAGCACCATTCCCAATCTCCTGCCCCACTGCTGGTGCTGCTGGTAGGGACAGAATCCATTCAGCAGAACCCTCATCTTGGAATCTGCTTTGCATTGAGGGAGGTGCGTGAAGATAAGCTGGAAGCTGTGCAAAGCATCTCAAAGGACTGGGTTTAAAAAACACCCACATAGCTCACTTCAGTTCCTGAAATGCTGAGGTTTCACAGCTCATGCCAACAGGGTGACTCAAAGGCAATACATTTTAGTTCTCATCAGATCTACCTGTTGCTCATTAAAAACTGTGATTTGGAGAGCAAGGAGAAACAAAGCATTTCAGTGCTGTAAGCTCTTCTCTTGACCTAACAGAACATCCTTAAATAATATGCAAATGACTGGAAGGATTTAAATCATGTTAAAGAGCTGTCTGAAATGAAAAAAAAAAAAAAAAAAACCAAAAAAAACCCCAAAAAACCCCCCCCAAAAAAAAAAAGAAAGAAACCAAAAAACAAAACAAAACAAAACAAAACAAAACAAAACAAAAAAAAAAAAAAAACAAAAAAAAAACAAAAACCAAGGAAACTTGGAGTTAGAGGAGATTTGCAAAAGGTAATGCTCTGAAAGGGGTTAAGCCCACAGTGAACATTTGGCTGCTCTGTGCTGCAAGGGCCAGAGGGATGTTCTGTACAGAATTCGTAAACTTGCTTATTTTTTCCTTTGGAGATGCATTGTTTCCCAAAGACATTCTGGCTCCAGCTCTGATCTGACATTCCAGATTGATGTGTGTAGAACCAACAAAGACACGGAGAAGCAACACACAATTATGTCTTCTGCTTTATTGCATACTTGTTAATAATTTCCTTTAGTCCTCCAACCTTTAAGCTTATCTTCTCTTATGGTGGGAAGAGACCTCCTGCTGGAGATCTGATAGGATAGCTTGATAGGCAAAGAGCTGGCATTTTATTAGTTTATGGTATTTATTAACTGTGTAAAGATATTACAGCAATAATGGATCTGGACAGATGACAGATGGATGGTGCTCCAGGAATAGCAAGTAAAACAGCTGCAGGGTATCCCCACCACTGCTTCAGTGTCATCTTGGGAAAAATATGTAAGATTTTATCTGAATTTTTTCTGGCTGATTTTATGCTAAAATGGACTGTATGCATTCACAAAATTCATCCAAGCATCTCATCTGTGAAGGTTTTGGTGCAATGATGCACCATGGGCCTCGAATACTTACTTTAAGTGTTCCAGCTAAATGTAGAAAAGAAAAAATTGTTTCTATCCCACAGCTCCACTAACCTGGTTTCATATGATTACTTTTTTTTTTTTTTTTTAGATCAGAATTCCAGGTACCAGACCTGGGCAAATACTCCTGGAAACAACCCTTCTGCTTTTCATTTGGCATAAGGTCTCCCTCTGTTCCTGAAGATGCCATGCCTCCTTCCCTTCCCACTAAAGAGGGTCATGCTTTGGTCCAGCAGATGACGAGCAGCAAAGCAAAGTCCATGGGAACATGAGGGAATGGTTTGCCAAGCAGCAGGTCCACGCTGGTGTGTGGCCTTTAGTCAGGGTTAAGTAAACAGTGTGTAAATAAATAAATAATTTTTTTCCCAGGTTGCGACCTTGTAAATCAAGCCTAAGCCTAGAAGGGATTTTTATGGGCCAGCTGGAACAGCAGAGCAGTCTTAGCAGAATAAATATATAGGGGGAAGAAAATAACTGTGACTTCCAGTTGCTCCCAGAGTGCTGTGGGGAACATTTGGTGCTGCTGTAAAGACATGCCAATGATTTAAAAGGCAGGAGAGAGGGGACATTGTTCTCATTTACTCAGTGGTTGCTCCACATTATTTTAAGAAGTTTAAAACAGTAAAATGCAGTAAAATGCAGTCTTACATCTTCAGAGCAGAACAGAGAGCCAAGCAGGTAGATGGAAATATAACCAAACAAGTTCCTAGCAGCAGGTTTCACAGGAGGGGATGGGACCTGGGCAGGGATTTGCTCAGTCGGTTGTCTGGGCATTGCAGCCTCCTGATGATTCACGTACTTTACTCAGTAGCTCATTACCAAACAATGGTACTAACAGCATTAATACTTAGAGCAGTCCCTAGATTTCGTGGCTTTGACCAGACTGTGTCAAAGCTACTGCAGGCATTTTTAAAAGTCCAAAGAGATTTGTTCAGCACAGCAGATAAAGCCAGAAAAGGGAGCTGGGGCTCCCACCTCCTTACCCTGCAGTGGCTTAGTCTGGCAGGGCTGGAGGAGAAGGGGAAAAAAGGATTCGCGATGGGGAGATGCAGGGGACGAGCGGCAGCCGCAGTCCCTGCACAAAGCTGGCAGCATCATCCCTGTAAGTGGGTTTTACATGGGGGCTCAGGGGCTGCCCAGGCTGGGAGAGGAGGCACTGGGGACAGGGGGCTTGGGAGCGCGACGCTTGTCCCCGATGGGGACATCCAATGGGCATGGCAATTACTTTCCAGGGGAGAGTGATGCTAACAGTGCTGGCATTTTGCATTTTCCAGGGATAAAGAGAAGTAACTTCTGCTCCAGAAGCCGGTAGGAGCCTACCCTGCCCGTATCCCCTGCCTGCCCTGCGGCTGCCGGGCACAGACACCCCTTGCTCAGGACATCCACACTGCCGTGCGGGAAGGGGCTCTGTGCCCGGCAGCCGCGGGGCACGCAGAGCAAACACGGGGATCCGGGCAGGGATAGGGGCAGGGATAGCGGCAGGGATAAGGGCAGGGATAGAGGCAGGGACAGGGGCAGGAATAAGGGCAGGGATAGGGGCAGGGATAGCGGCAGGGATAAGGGCAGGGATAGGGGCAGGGATAGGGGCAGGGATAGGGGCAGGAATAGCGGCAGGGATAGCGGCAGGGATAAGGGCAGGAACAGGGGCAGGAATAGGGGCAGGGACAGGGGCAGGAGCACGGGCAGCGGTACCGCCGGTGCGCGGGCGGGGCGCTTCAGTGCCGCTCGCTCGGTGCCGATTGGCGGCGGGCGGTGCAGGGGCGGTACCGAGGCGGTGCTGGGGCGGTACCGGGGCGGTGCTGGGGCGGTACCGGGGCGGTGCCAGGGCGGTGTCGGGGCGGTGTCGGGGCGGGCCCGTCCGGCGGCGCGGCGCGGGGCCATGCGGCAGCCCCCGGGCGGTGGCAGCGGCGGCGGCGCCGCCTTCCTGCCCGCGGCGCGGTGCGGAGCGGCGGCCGAAGCGCCCCGCACAGCCATGGGCGATGGGTGGCTGCCTCCGGACTGCGGCCCCCAGAACCGCTCCGTGGCCGGGGTGACGGCCGTGCCGCCCGGGAGCCGGCAGCTGCCCGCCGCCGAGCTGTCGCAGCAGTGGGCTGTGGGCATGAGCCTGCTGATGGCCCTGGTGGTGCTGCTCATCGTGGCCGGGAACGTGCTGGTGATCGCGGCCATCGGGAGGACGCAGCGGCTGCAGACCCTCACCAACCTGTTTATCACCTCGCTGGCCTGCGCCGACCTGGTGATGGGGCTGCTGGTGGTGCCCTTCGGGGCCACGCTGGTGGTGCGGGGCACCTGGCTCTGGGGGTCGTTCCTCTGCGAGTGCTGGACCTCGCTGGACGTGCTCTGCGTGACGGCCAGCATCGAGACCCTGTGCGTCATCGCCATCGACCGCTACCTGGCCATCACCTCGCCTTTCCGCTACCAGAGCCTCATGACCAAGGGTCGGGCCAAGGGCATCATCTGCACCGTCTGGGCCATCTCTGCCCTGGTCTCCTTCTTGCCCATCATGATGCACTGGTGGCGGGATGACGACCCCCAGGCGCTGGAGTGCTACCAGGATCCGGGCTGCTGCGACTTCGTCACCAACAGGGCTTACGCCATCGCCTCGTCCATCATTTCTTTCTACATCCCCCTTCTCATCATGATCTTTGTGTACCTGCGGGTGTACAGAGAGGCCAAGGAGCAGATGAGGAAGATCGATAGGTGCGAGGGCCGGTTCTACGGCAGCCAGGAGCAGCCGCAGACGCCCCTGCCCGCTCACCCTCACCACCAGCCCATCCTCGGCAACGGCCGGGCCAGCAAGAGAAAGACCTCCCGCATCATGGCCATGAAGGAGCAGAAAGCCCTCAAGACTTTGGGCATCATCATGGGGGTGTTCACCCTTTGCTGGCTGCCCTTCTTCCTGGTGAACATCGTCAACGTCTTCAACAGGGACCTGGTGCCGGACTGGCTCTTCGTTTTCTTCAACTGGCTGGGCTACGCCAACTCCGCGTTCAACCCCATCATCTACTGCCGCAGCCCCGACTTTCGTAAGGCCTTCAAGAGGCTGCTGTGCTGCCGCCGGAAAGCCGACCGGTGGCTGCACGGCGGCGGCGGGGAGCTGGCCCGGCTGCCCGGGGGCTTCATCAGCACCGTGGGCTCCCCGGAGCGCAGCCTGGCCGGGACCTGGTCCGACTGCAACGGGGGCACTCGGGGCGGCAGCGAGTCCAGCCTGGAGGAGAGACATAGCAAAGCCTCCGACTCGGAGTCCAAGGTATAGGGGGGGGCGTGGGGGCCGCGCCGGAGCCGGGACAGGGGGGAAAGGCAGGCAGGGAGACACTCAGGAGCGGAGAAAGCCCCGGCAGCTGCCCGATGGTAACGCTATTGCCGAGCGACACGATCCCTGCCGTGGCACGGGGAGTGCGGGTGTTTACTTAGGAATAAAAGCAGGTGAACTGGTGTACGACATACCTCATCCGAAACTACAGAAAACAGGAAACCCACTGAGCGGAGAGCAAAGGAAGCCAGCAGCCCATGCCAGAGGCAGCCGCCTGTCTTTGGGAGACGCGCTGTCGCGGGCACGGTGGCGGCAGCGCCCGGGTGGCTGTCCCAGGACCGTGCCGGTGGCCGAGCTGGCGGGTGGTGCTGGCCCTTGCGACCGAGTTCGGCTTCAGCTGGGGTCCGGCCACCCCCGCCCGGCCCCGGGCTCATCCCCTCTCCCAGGGCACCGGGGTTTTTTGGGGAGGCGCGGGGTCGGTGCTGCAGGTGCTCCGGGCACAGAGCGCGGGCGGCGAGACACAGACCTGCCGGCAAGATGAGTTTTAATCTCGGAGCAGCCGTGCTCTGCTCGCCTGCAGAGTAGCGAGAGAGAAAATAACGAGCAGTGAGGAGCACTGGTATATTTTGGAAGGGGGTAAAACAACCCAACCCACACTCTTGTGCTTATTCCCTGTGCATCAGCCAGCAGTGAGTTACTGTGCTTATCTCCTTCGGCCAGACAATAGCAGTCAGGCTGAGAAACTTCTACCTCAAACTGTGCATATTGTACAGGGGAATGAACGGACCATGTTTATATTAAACAGCATATTTACATACCACTAATAGGGTTTTAGGACAAGGGCCGGGGAGGGGGGGGGTGAGGAACCTTCTGCAGCTTGTTCATTGTAATTACAGATGAACGGGGGGAGGGGGGAGAATCCTGGCAACAAAAATTTACTGCACATTTTTTTAAAAAAATGGCGACAAAGTCGTTTTTTTGCACAGTGTTAGAGTTGTAAAGTTATTTGAAGATATTACTTGCACACACATACACACATGCAGATTGAAAAGGAAACGGAGGTTTGCGTAACACCGACCCTGAACCTGATTTCTGGTTTTGTCTGATCTGTTATAGTTTTATTGAGAGAGTGACTTTTTTAATATTATTTTTGAAGGTACTGTAAATATATCCATATTATAAATTAAAATATCTTAAGAGACTTTATTATTTTTATTTTTAATTCCAAATGCCCACGTGAATCTGCTGTTATTTTAGCTCTTGTGTGTCATTTCCATTTTTCTCTCTGTGTGTGTTTTATAACATATTTATACTTTGGTGCAATTTACTACTGTGTAAGTAATTGGTCTATGTGCAATAAATACCATTGCAGCACAAGCAAGTGTGTCTCTATAGGTTTTGAAACAATACCAACCTATAATGGGAAGAACAGCATTTGTTTTTCTCTAAAGATGGCTCAGATTACCAATACAACTTGATCTAATGGCTTTTCCTGACACAGTGTTGTAAAAAACCTGTTTGAAACCCAGTATGGTTGTGTTCCTGTTGCAGTGAGGTCCACTGACTTCCCTTATTAATGGGAAAAAATTAATGGCTAATGACAAGGTGTTTCCACACTGATAATGAATACTCATTTTCTTGAACTATTTCTTTCTGGAATATATTCTTCTCCTTTTTTTTCTTTTTTCTTTTTTTTTTTTTTTAATTATGTTGTTGTTGTCGTTGGAGTACCTGGCTGGGAGTCAGGAGACCAGAATATTTAAGATTACAGAGGACGCTTAATTTGAAAGCTTGAAATGGTCTTGAGTAGAAAGAAATCTCTGTAAGCATTACATGCCACCCCACAAGTGGGTCCACCTCATGCTGAGAGCAGGTCTGATAACTGAATGTTGTATTTTTCATTGATCTCAGTAAGGAGTTACAGTGAGCAGAAGTGCTGCAGCTTTGTGCCCCTGCTCCGAAAGGTTGTCTTCCTTTATTGCTTTATGAAGGTGTGCTCTATCCTGTGGTTTCATAAAGTTTTTCATTACTGAAATGAATAAATGGCAGACAGACAAACAAAAAGACAGTGTAGAATAAAAGTGAAGTATTTTTTGGCTTTATTAAACTCAGGAGTATAGTTTAATTAAATATCAGCTCCCAGGAACAGCTCTTCCCAGAGCGAGTTCTTAAGGGTGGTGGCTCACGGTTTGTTTTGGAAACCAGTTGTTCATTTTTCTTTGTTTTCAAAGTTAAGGAATTTGTCCTTTGCAATTTCTGATGTTGTATTTTCAGGGGGAAAAAAAAAGTTACTCTTTTTATGCAAATACAAAATAAAGGGACTGGAGAAGTAAATAATACTTTTCCATTGATGTCACTGGAGTTTGATGTGAGCTGCAGTTAATGGTGTCTTCCTTGATAACCGTGAAATGGGCTCCTTAAAATGCTGGGGTGACATCAGATCAGGAGCTAAGTGAAGTGGGCTCTGCCATCAAATAATTAAAAAAAAAATCTGGTTTTATCTTTGATTATAGCAAACACAACAGGACCAGAAGGGTGCCCTGGATGGTGATGTCTGATGCCAGCAACTGCAGCGAGATGTTGGCTGTGCATGTCTGGGATGGGATGGGATGGGATGGGATGGGATGGGGAGACAGCGCTGCTCTCCTTGGGGATGTTGTGGATCACAGAGCCAGGGCAGGGCCAGGTCCTTGCCTGCTGGGTAGATCAGGACAGGATCCCAGCACCTGGCTGAGAACTGAAGTGACTGTCAAGCCCTCATCCTCAGCAGGGTGCTAGATCCTGGAGAAGCACAGGGCCTACTGCATGGAGCAGGACAGCCTGATGGACTTGGCTCTTCATCTCATAAATCAGTTCACACACTCAGTTTTAACTATCCAAACACTCCTGCCCTTAGACTTTAAAAAGTAGTGACATTTTTGCTTCAACAGGATCCAGCTTAGGTGGTGAGAAATTTATGGCCAGAACTTGCTCTGCTTGCCCTGCTGAAGAACTGTACTGGGTGATGCATCTCCTGGACAAGTGTAATGGCACTGAGGTAGGATGAGTTTGGCCCACTGACCTCAGAAGGGCCAGCTGTGTCAGCAAAGCAGTCAGGATTTGCCTGCTGTTGAATTTTTGCCAGTTGAGGACCTGCTGGAAGAGTCTGGAGGCTGACACGTTGAGTGCCTTCATAGACAGCTGAAGTAATCCCACTGGCAGCCTGCACAGGGCACGCCAGTCCATCCTGCACGGCGTGGAAAAGGCAGTGGTACAGTAACAGTGAGGACAGAGCAGGACATATGGCACACACGTGTGCGAGGCAGGGGAGGCTGCTAGCGAGCACTCTGCCGTGGATCACACGCAGAACAGGCTGTTCTCTGCAGGGAAGAAGGATACTCTGAGAAGCATCGTGGGGCAGCTGAAATACTCCCGAGGCAGCGAGTCAAACACTCAGGATGAAT
This sequence comes from Agelaius phoeniceus, assembly GCF_051311805.1. NCBI lineage: Eukaryota > Metazoa > Chordata > Aves > Passeriformes > Icteridae > Agelaius > Agelaius phoeniceus. Next base: position 8,335,170 of record NC_135273.1, on the reverse strand, counting down.
AATTTTTTCTGACGAAAACCAGACATGGATTAGCAGTTGGAGCTGCAAGTCAGAAAGAAAAGGTGGTGGGCATGCGGCTGCACACGTACGTGGGCAGGAGAGCAACAGCAAAGAGCTGCAGGCCTGCAGGGAAGGGAGACACAGGTAAACCAGAAATCCACTCACAGAAAATGTCCTGCAGCTGCCAGGACCAGAATTGTTTGGCGAGGATGCCTGGAGACTTCCACAGGGAAGGCGCCTGATTCTCCAAGGCGCCGGCCACGCTCCACGCAGTGTTTGCTCAGCACTCCTGAAAAGAAGGCAGCCTCTCTCCACGTGGTTGAGTGGGAATAGATCAGCTTGAAGGACTGCATTCAGTTTTGTGTGTGCTCAGGGAAGTTGAGGCTGTTTCAGACACGCAACAGGCTCTGCAGAAGGACTCCCCACCAGTGAGAGCTGCACAGAAGCCCTCCTGCAAATCCGCTGCACTCTGAGACTGCAGCCCTCAGCATCCACTGTCTGTAGCTCCAAGCAGCATGGAACTATGTGCAAAAAAGGTGGATTATGATCTGAACTGTGCATTTGACAGCATCAGCTGGGTGTTTGAACTGCTGCATGCACTGGCTCTTATGCAGATGCTGCTTTCCCTCTTGGATATCCATGTGTCGTCGACTATAAGGACAACTTCTTTATCAGCTTTTTTTTTTCCCTAAACACTATCTGAGGCTGAGATTTTATTAACAACCTTGAAGTGGCTATTTTGCAAACCTTCCTTGTGCTGCACACTTTCCTAATTTATTGTAATTTCCCGTCTGGTGGAGTGCACTTACTTCCTTTATGTAATATATCAGCTGCAGGCCTGGAAATTGGGCAGCTATGAACTGAAAAGAGCCGACTTTCGTGAGGCCAAATGCGGTCAGGCATCATTGCCACTGGGAGCAGAATTTGACCTGATAATCTAATCTCATACGAGACACTATCTCCAGAAAAGTATTGTCACCAACAGCAAATGACCTCTGCTAATGAAGCTGGAGCAATTAGTCCTATTTAAAGCTGTCGAGAAAATGTTAACTGCTAAACAACAGTTAGTGCTGGATAGTTCAAATAATGAGTGTTTTGTTTGCTGGTGTGTGTTAGGTGATGTGTTGGGAAATAATTATCCTTTGACTAGCAGCCAGCTTTGTACTAATCAGAAGGGAGAAGTCATGTTCTGTTTGAAGGATTATAACTAAAAATAGTTCTGTTACCACCACATCAACGAGCAAGATGAAGCAAATTCGCGGTGATGTACACGCCTTGCTAACGTTTCACTTTTCCTCCTAAAAACTCATTGTTCAGCTGGGACTTTCTGTTTGGTTGTGTCAAGAGCACTAATGTGATCTCCTGCAATAGCACTAAGCACACTCTCCCCATGGAGCATTACCCTATGCACCACTGACTCGCTTTCAGACCCTGCCAAATTCCCAAACGGCCCAGGAGGAAGTAAGGATTCTTTCTCTTCATACAAACAATTACACATAATGTAAGATCAACAATATTTTTGGGCAATCATGTGGCAGAAGAAATCGATCTGCTTTTTCTCTGAGATGTTTGTGTGCCTGCCCATCCACCAGGAGCAGCTGCCCATGGTAACAGCAGGTGATTTATCCCTGCAATTCAGTAACTTCAACCTGCCAAACTCTGCTGGGAAAAGTGACCAAGATGGGAAAAGGATAAAAAAAGGTGATGATGGTGAGCAAACACAGTATTGGCAATGCAAAAAGGAAAATTGGGGTATCTTTGGCCGTGCTGTGGGTGTTGCCTTTTACTGATAAAGTGTAATTGGTTTAGAGAGGGATGCACCAGGCAGAGGCACCGTGGAAACACAGGTTAAGAAGTGTTTGAGGTCAGACATTCCATATAGGACCATGCACCAAAGGACTGGCAGCTGAAATATGCCCAAAACATTCCTAGAAGTTTTTCCTATTCTTTGTGGATAACAGCAGCAGAGTAAAGCTCACCTGAGCAGCTTTCAGCTGAGGCGAAGCCACGCAGCTCCCTGGCCAGCCACAGACACATGGGACCCCCTCAGCATCCCCTCCTCCCCTCCAAGTGGCTCCAGCCGAGCTTCGTTGGACCTGGAGCTGTCCCCCAGCCTGGAGCCTCCCTCCTGTTCTGTGGTGCCAAGCAGGAGGTGCCCCCTGGCCTCGGGGGTGGCAGTGCTGTGGGCAGGTGCTGTGGGGTGCAGGGTGTGCCCGTGCTGCCCCAGGCGTGCTGGCACTGGCTGCCAGCCATGCCCCTGCCCCACTCATCCTCTGTCCTCCCAACCAGCCACAGAATTGGGCCTGCTCTGCTGGAAATGGAGCAGAGTTTGGGTTTGTTATGTAAACTGGTGATCAGCTTCCCGGTTCACCAACACCAGCAGCTTGGTACTCACATTTGCTTCACAGGCTCACTTTTTTCCTTCCCTGCCCCACTCAGCTTCCAGGTTTTTCATGGTAATGTTTGCCTGCTTGGATTAAGCACCCACAAGTTTAGGTTTTTTTTGTCAGTGCCCTGGCAGCTGTTTGAATCCAGGTATGAACTGTACCAGGGGCTGGGCAGTGTCTAGGTTTGGTTTTACTCATTCCTTTCAGGATTGATGCTCAGAGTTATTAATGTTGGCTGCACCAGAGTGCAAAATTCCCAGACAAATAGGAAATGAGTCCTGACCTCCAGGTTCACAACCTAAAGAAGAAAACAGAAGCTTACCATTTGCAGACTTTTGCTATTGGCATGATTAGCAGAGCATCTCAGATGTAATGGTGTACCCTTCCCATCTGATCCTGTGTAATGCACCAAATCCTGTTGTCCTTAATGAGATTAAATGAGGATTTTTTACTAGTTCAGTGCCTTAGCCATTAGCAACTGTTGTGTGTCTCTAGGCAGTGATGTACCTTTGCAAGCCTGGCCCAGTGTCTCTCTCAAAGCCATGATATTTGGCTTCTTCCTACTAAAATTATTTTGATAATTGCTCTTAAGCTTATTGGCACAATGCTTTGAAAATCAGATCTAAGTGTTTACACCAAAGATGTGCAAACAGAGACACTAAAGAGCTCAAAATCTCAGCAGCTGTTCAGTGTATAAGTATTTCAGCTACCAACGAGCCATTTTGCAGGGCCAGGTGAGTGCTGCAGCCCCCTTAAAACCTGCAAGCTGCCCTCCTTCAGAGAGGGACCCTGCCATGGTAAGGAACAATTGCAGGTGCAGCACAATAGCTCATCACAAAAGGTTTCTCCAGGTGGTAAAATTTGAATAACAGTGCTTTGCTGCCAAAATGTAGGTACCTCTTGTTAAGAAGGGATCAAGAAAAGCAATTCCTAGTGGGGAAGGGAGAACAGTGCTCAGTTAAAGTTTCCCTGTGCAGATGGAGAGCCCCACACTGACTGGTCCAGTGAGGGTTACAGACACCCTGGTGAGGAACAAATGCCATCCACCACAGCCTCCCCAGGGACACCCTCTGTGCCCCCATCACCTCGGGTGTACAGTGTGTGCCCCTCTCACCTGCCTGGGTGTCAGAAGGCACCTCTCAGAATCTCTGCTGCTCAGAGTGACTCTCAGATATGTACAAGCCTCTTTTCCCAGCCCAGCAGTTGAAGAAGGAGTCAGGATTCTTCTGTTCTCGTTCTCAAGGTTGTTTATTATTTCTTACCTGTAACATTCTTTCTCTGACCCGCCGCAGGTCTGCCTGGCAGGTCAGGTTGAGGCACACTGACTGCCCTCAGAGGTTGTGTTATCTTTTTATACTCAAAACTACGTGTACATCATTTACCAAAACTTCCCAATATCTATCATCTAAGTTAGACAGTGAGTTTCTACCTTTAACCAATCCAAAAGTGCCAGCATCACCCAGAACATGGAGCTTAGGAAGAAGAAAGAAGAAGGACAGGGTACACCCAAATTCCTCCATCTTGGGACCTCAAGCTCCCATTCTAAAAACCTCAAAAATCTATTTTTCACCCTGTGACAAACTAACTGTTATTCTACCTAAACTCTCTTGACTCATAATTCTTCATATAAAGGTGGTAATTTGCTCCATGGGTCACAATCAAAGTCACAGGTGTCTTGGGCCTGGTGCCAAGGTCCCTGAGCCCCCTGGCAGGGGCTTGAGCCATCCAGGACAACCAGAGGGATGTCCTGGCTTCCAACAGGGATCCAGAGGTGTCCTGAGACACAAAGGTGAGTGTCAGCCTGCACTGCCACCTCTCATTGTGCAGCGAGGGAGGAGAGCTTCCTCTTGGACTGCAGCAGGTGAGCTGGGAGATGTCCCACAGAGCTCCCATTGCTCCAAGCCCGCCTTCAGCCAGGGCTGCTGTGTTTGTCTGCTCTTCCCCTAAATACTCACTTGGGAGCCATCAAATAAGATCTCAATTAGCTGACTTAGGAGGCAGTGTGGGCTGTGCTGGCTGGCAGGCAGCGCTCCCTGGCAGGCAGCGATCCTCCATCCTCCATCCTCCATCTTCCATCCTCCATCCTCCATCTCCATCCTCCATCCTCCATCCTCAATCCTCCATCCTCAATCCCCCATCCTCCATCCTCCATCCTCCATCCTCCCTGGAGGAGGCAGGAGGGCGATGTGGGACCTGCTGCTCACACACAGCCCTGCCCAAGCATCGCTGCTACCCCAGAGGATTCCTGTCCCCAGACTGGGACAGCTACACCTCCAGTGCACCCAGGCTGGATCTGACACGGGAGCATCTCAAAACAGCTCTCAAAACAGCCTGTGTCCAATACTTGGGATTTTTGGAGCTTTTCTCTCACGTGCAGCACAAGGCAGGTGCTGCAGTAATTGCCAGTCACAACAGGTGCTGTAGCAGTGCTCTGAACCACCTTGAGAGCATCCACGGGAGAGGTTTTGTTCCTGTTTCACTGCCAGCCAGTTCCAGCTGTCTGGCAACAGGGTAGATGCCTGTCTGTGGTTTTTAACATCAGCCTGTCCAAGCCAGGGCTAGTGCTTGCCCCCTCTCCTCCCCAGCCCTCAATTCCCAGTCCATGTCCTGCTTCCCAGCCTGGCTCTGCTCCCTGTGCTGCTGCAGGGGCAGTGGCTCCTTGGCTGGAAACCAGCCCCTGCAGACAAGGCTTGTTTCAGCTCACCCAGCATGTTGCACCAACAGGGGTAACAACTGGCACAGGAAGATGCAGAGTGATGGGTTAGGGATCATCTGGTTTGGAGCAACCTTGATTTGGATCCATCACTGTGATCACCAATCTCATGTCCAGTGGTGATGCTGCAGAAGCTGAGACAGATCAGACCTCTCTGGCCCATTGTTTTGCTTGATTGGTGCTGAAAAAGGAGGGCTTGCTGCCCAAACCTTCCCTCTGTTTCAGAAGCTGCTCTGAATATTCTATTCAAAGGAATACTGACTAAGCCATTAAGCTTCTCACTGTATGGAAAAAATCAAATTTATTTTTTTTTTTACAAATAATGCAATAGAAGAAAAATTATTTGTCTGATTATTTCCAAGACCAGAGCATGGAGCATGGGACAAACTTTTGACAGAGACTGGGACCAGGGCAGCTACAAGAGTAACTCATGTGGGTCACAGCACTAAACTGTCCTCAAATGCAAGAGGGTGACATGGCCACAAGCCAGGGACAGTGGAAAAATAATTTCTCAGGAAGAACAGCTCTGTTTGCCCTGAGTATCTGTATGAATCCCAACACTCATGGGCACCACTGAGCTGTTAGGGGCTTGTGAGCAAACCCCATAATGTGTGTCTGCTGGTGAATGATGTTTAGCAGCTTTTATTCCTGCACACTTCACTTATGTGGGAGCAAGGAATGTGGTGATAAAAAGGCTGGAATGATTTCAGTGCTGGATAGTTTCCATTAATATATTTCTCGTTATATAACGCTGCCATCCCAGTACAAAATCCAGTAAGGTGCCTTTAGGAAGGTGGGACTTTTCTCCATAGCTGCAGTTAGGGAAGTGGGGCTGTAGAGCAGGCTGGGCTTTGATCAGACAATTTTTAATTGCACCGGATGTGTTTGGGCTATTGCATGGTATGAATTTTTTGCCTGTAGGTTACAAGGCACCTCATAAATTAAAAGGTTGATGTTGTCAAATGCATGCCATTAGCACTCCAAGCAGATAATCCTTCCCATGGCCTCATCAGAGTCTATCTCAGAGCCTGTCTCCAGATAATGGCCTGGAAGAAGAACAATGGTGCTCCCAGCTCCCAGGGGCCTCCACTCTTCTGTTCTGTGCTTCAGAGAAGAAAAATTATCATTATCTGCATGGCTCAAGCTCTCTTTGAAATGCAGTTATTTTTTACTCATACACTCCCAAGTATTTTTTACGTGATATCAGTGAGAAACTTGAAACCCCCTTTGAGAAGAGAAAGATTTCCTGCAGCCCTACTACTAAAGAAAATGGATAGATCAAGTAGTAAAGTTCAATGACTTACTTAGCGTTAAATAAGAAAGAGAATAATGAATTGGATTTTGTGTGCCTGGTCTTCCTCTGCAGGGAGCAGTCAGGCTAATGGATTTTCATTGCCTTATGCTTCTGTTCATCAGCCTAGGTGAGTTCAAAACACTCTTGCCTTTTTATGTTCTCCTTTCCCTGCCCACTTGTCACAACTTCGAGTATTTGGAGATCAGCAAACACATGGATTTGCTGCCATCAGCACCATCTTGACTGGGGAGGAAAACACAGGGTTAACCCCTGCACCCAGTGATGACTTTTGGCTTCAGGGGCATCTGTATTTTATGCTTGGTAGCTGCAAGTAGACAATTCCTTACCTAGGGTGGACGCTGATTTCCTACTATTATGAATTCAGGCTGTAACGTCCTTCAAAAAAGACATTATTTCCCCACTGGGTTCACCAAATATTTGTTGGGTCTCCAAACCCTCCTCTTTGTTTAGAGGATTTGCCAAACATGCCGTAGGGCTTTTATTGGGGAAGGAAGGGAGGTGGCGGAGGAGGAAACGATTACAAAGCAATTTAACATAAACAACTTTCTCCTGTAAACTCCAGACACAGCCTGGCAGGGAAGAGGTTAAAGCTAGGGGGTGGATGGGGAGACTCATTAGGGCAAAGTAATGAATAGCAAATTGAAAAGCCCAGGGAGAGGCACAGGGGGAGAGATGAGCTGACCCTCCATGGGACCCCAGAGGGACTCTGGCTTGCTGGAAGCCCTCTGCTGCTCTGACCTCAGGCTTTGGACCTGGTTCCTCCTTCAGCATGCCAAACTGGGGGATGCTCAGACAGAAATTCTGCAGAACTGATTTGGAGTCATATTTCAAAGGTGAGCCTGAAAGGTTTCCACAGAGCCAGAAATTGCTGCTTCCTGCCCCAAACCTTTGCTGGGGCTGCCAGCGCTGCCCAGAGCCAGGGAGCTGCTCTCTGCCCACTTGGAGCAGGATTTCCGTTTTCCTACCAGCCTTGGTGCCTCAGGCTTTGTGGTCTGTTTTTGTCTGAGTGGGAAATGCATAATGACAAACAGTTTAAACAACTTATGGTACAAGGAAACTCGTGGAGTAAAGTACAGGACTCCAGTTTGTTTCCAAGGAAGTGATGCACCCTCCAAAACACTCCACTCAAGCACTGATATTGGGAGTGCAGGTTCACTGTGGCCATCCTCAGTGCTGCCTTCAGCCCTCAGCTGGGCTGGTGCTCAGGCACAGCTGAATGCCTGAGGTTCAGGGAAGGTCTGGCTCTGGGAGCTGTCCTGACTCTTGGTTTGCTTGTGTGGGTAATTCTGGTCATCCTGGTGCTGGGGAAGGGAAGCCCAGGAGCCACAAAAGCCACAGAGGAATTCTCTTGTTCTATTTCCAGCCCTGCTTTTTAAGACACAAAGGTTTTCAGAGCAGATGCATTTCTGAAGCTTATCTGTGTGAATATTTGAGTGCTTATCCAAGCAGAACAAAAACCTTCAAGCCTTCTGAGGTCTATCCATCAAGAGCCTTATCTCCCCACGTCACAATTTGGCTCCTGGATGCTGCTGCTTGGAGCCTCCCGCCACCAGCTTCCCATTTTCCCTCTCTGTGCTGCTCCACAGCATTCTCCAAGGCACCCTGTGGTCACACACCCCCTGCCACTCCAGTGATGGGCTCTGCACTGCATGCAGGAGCAGCTGTGCTGGGCTGCATTGGTGCTGCTGTGCCACAGCCCATGGTCTGCATGCCCCTCACACACACAGAGTCTGGGTAATGGCCAGAGCAGAGCACACTGACTCTGCCTGGCCCCAAGAATGAGGAACGTTTGCCTTTTTTAATGGGATATTAATGGGGCTTGGATAAAGGAAAGCTGTCTCCTCTATCTGAGGTTCCAAGACTGAAGTATCCAAGGGGAATACTTCTGATCCTCTCCCACCTGGAAGCTGCTGGTCCCCTCTGGCAGAGGCACCACTGACGTGGAGCTGCTTGGAGATCTCAAGGAGCACCTTAAAAATCCAGGCAAGCTCTGCTCCTGTAGCTGAGCATGGAACCTGAGCCACTGGGAAGCACCAGGAGCATGGCAGGAACACAGGAGAGGCACCAGCATCGTCAGCCATGTGGGAATCCCTGGCCAAGCCAAACAGCCTCAGTGCCCAGTTTGTGCCCTGTGCCAGGAGAGTCTCTGCAGTGCCTTGGGACCAGGGCCACAGCACTTTTCTTGCTTTGAAGCTGAGCTGGCACAAGAAGTTGTTTGCAGCCATCCTGTCAAAGCCATGGCCAAAAACAATAGGGTGAAGGCTTTGGAAAGAGCCACCCATGCATAGTGTCACTGATTTTAGCTGGGACCTGGCTGGGCCAGGGCTTGGGAACTGCTTTTATGCAGGTCAGGGGCTGAGATCCTGTGCACCACGGTGGGGATCAGAGACCTCTGCTGCTGCTTGGTGCTGCCTGGGCTCAGCCCACATGTAGGCAAGCTTCAGCCTCAGCGTGGCTTTTTCCACCAGGGACCATTTTCATATGGCCCTTTTCACAGGAGACTCTGATGTGTGGGTGGGTTGTGCTCTCCTCTCTGTGGTTTTAATTTCTTTCTCTGTTTTGATGGTCAGAGGAGTAAAGCTGATTCCCATCTCATATCAAACAATGAATTCGTCTCAATAACAAGGGGCTAAATCTACTTTTTATCCTGTGGTGTATGATAAGCTATTTATGAATTTCATATCACTGCTGGATCGTAGTCAGGGTTTAAAATAAAGTTTTAATTTAACCATAGTTTTCCAGTGCTGACAGATATGATAAATACATTTTTTTTCTATAAAACCTAATTTCAGCAGTGTTTTGCAAAAATCATTAGAAGCTAAGGATCATTTCCGTGGGTTTTTTTGCTTTGTTTTTCTCCATGTTCCAGTGTTTAGTTTAATGTTACATTCCATTATAGAAAAAAAAATGATGTCTGTGGTAATTTGTTCTCCAAGTCCTGTGCTTGAGAGATGGAAGGATTTTGCTTGAGAAGACCAATGGAAAGAGGTGCCAGCTCATTTAACAGAGGCCTTGGGGCAGCTGCAGCACCTCCCTGAGGTAGGACCAGCCCTCAGGGCACTGCTGCAAAGCCCACTGGCAATTTCACAGCGACTGAGCAAACCTTGGCATCCCAGGTGACCCCACAGGACAGCCCAGAGGGCACAGTGGGGCAGGTTTCGTGTCTGGAAGGTGAGTTTGAGACCCAAGCCCTCCATCTACAGGAGGGTTGTGTTCCTGTTGCATCCACCCACGAGCTGAGTCCCTTCAAAATTTTTCTGGACCCTGTCCAGATTTCCTGCTTCCCCATGTAAACAGCTTTGAGGAAGATGCCTCTTTCTGCAATCAATCATTTTCATTCTGCAGTAAATAGCTCTTGCATCAGCCACCATTGTGTTGGTGGTGTAAAGGCAGCACAACAGAGCCCCACATGTTGGGAGGTGAGTGGGTCAGGTACTGTGCTGGAACAACAAAAACACAGGGAATGTTGAGCAGGAAAAAAAAGCTTGTTTTTAAAGTGTTTTAAAGCTGCTGTCTGTCTTCTCAGCCCTGCAGTTTACAGCCCATACTTCTCACACTGCCTCCCTGACAGACAGACAAGGGATGAAGCTATTTGGAGAGCAAGTCTGTGCTCTGCAGACATGAAAACACTGACACTTGTATCTATATGGGCTGGCCTTTGTCTGTGAGGAGCTTCCAGGAGCTCAAAATACCCAGGAAAGGGGCATGCAGAAGGGGAGAGAGGTCTTCTTCTGGTGGGCTGCCAAGTCACTCAGGCTGCTTTCGTGGTGATACCCAGGGGATGTCACTGATGCAGCCAGCTATGATAATCCTTTCAGTGGGAACAGGTGCTGGGGGATAATCCTGCTGTTTCTCTTGGTTATGGTTCCCTTCAGTCACTAAGACAGAGCAAACAGGATTATCACAGCAGTGACTCAGGGGTGAAGGGTGCCTGGGCTCTGTGGACATTTGTTTCCCAGGGAGGTGCTGGCTCTGCAGGGCTGCCTGTCCTGCTGAGGGCAGCCAGGTGGGCTTGGCTGGCTGCTCCCGAGGCTCTCACTCACACTGGCCCTCAGGCATGAGGGCTGAATCCCAGATGGAAGCTCCTGCTCTCTCCAGCTCCCCCAGGAAGATGCCTTCCCCAGAATCCCAGGCAATGTGGGATGGACACTGCCCAGATGTGCACTGTCCCAAATCCTAGCAGGAGCTGGGGGAGCACAAGGAGTGGCAGCTCTGCCTGGGCTGCCGCATTTTCTCTGGCCAGGAAGGTTTGAGGCACTCCAGACCCCCTGTAGGGGGTTCACAGGGACCCAGCCTGTCCTGACCCTGTGAAACTTCTGTGCCTGAAGCTCTAAGTGCAGGCTCATCCTCCAGCAGACTTTGATGTAGTGTCAGGTTTTGTTTTAAACCCCTGGAGTGCTGCACCCATCCATCCCCTCTCAGCCCAGTTTCAGTGCTCTTAGACCAGCCTGCACCCTGGTGAGTGTCCTTGCCATGCAGAGCCAATGCCTCTGTGCTCCTGTTTCACCACCTCTTGCCCTGCTGATAACAACCTCTGACCCCCCTGTGATTCCCTTCTCCAGCAGTGGAGGAAGGGCACGTGAGGTTCTTGGAATCAGCCCTCACAGCCTCTGTGCACAAACAGCTGCTCCCCACTGCTGGCTGGTTTCAGGGCTTCCCTGACCCCTGGTTTCAGTATCAGCACACCAATTGATCTTGGCCTCATGCTTTTGTGGCAATCTGGGCCCAAGGCTATTTTAAATGGAAAGCTAACAAAATAAACATGTGTGTAGAGCATATAGACAGTGAACTGCAGGAGGAGGAACCAGGGACGTGCAGGGTTGTTAAAGCTCCAGTTGCAGTTGTGCTGATAAGGCAGTTTCCAAGAAATTGCCCAGCCCTTCAATTCTAGAAGCTCTCTCTTCCCAGGTCAACAACCTTCTGTGGGCTGAATCCTGCTGTCACTCTGCAACAAACACAGGCCAGGCTGGACCTTCTGCAGGTGGTACAAAAAAGAGAACCTGTGTTGCTAAGAAGGGGTCCAGGCACCCTCTGGCACAGGAAACCAAAACACACAATGAGAAGCATGTTGGTAACTCTGGCAGTTTGGGAAAGCACAAGAAAATGTGCTTCAACTTCATTCTTCTTTGGCCAAGCCTCCTCCTTGCCTGAGAGGGATGAAGGTGGTGTTGGCTGAGCTGCTGCCAGCCCTGGGCTGCAGTGCTGCCACCTCCATCAGCTCTGCACCCAGGCTGCTCCAGCTCCTGCTCCCCTGCAGCTCCACACTCTGCTTTTGGCCAGCCTTAACCTCAGACAGGAGAAAAAGCTTTTTGGAAAGCAGATCTTCCACAGCATCCCACAGCTCCATGAGCAAAAATGTTCGGTGTGGCTCTGGTGGGAACACAGGCAGGGCTGCCTGGACCCAGTTGTTTGGCTCCTTCATTTCACAGGGATATTTTAAAATATCTTATGCAGGTGCAGGAGTTGACACAACAGAGCATGCACCGTGTTAGAGTCTGTCCAGCTTGTGTGCAAACACCACCAGCCCCCTTTTCAAACTCTCAGGAGCTGTTTCATAAACACAAAACACTTCACTTAATTTCCAAACCACGTGGGGTTTCCTCAGCAGGGCCGGTGGTGGAGGACACGGCACCAGCCCCAGGGTTAGCAGCAGAGCCAGGCAGAGGCTTCCACCTGCTGGGGCCTCCTGAGTGAGTGCTGCACTTGGTCAGTGCTGCTCAGCACCTCTGCACGGTGCCCTGGCTGCTGGCAGGAGCTCTGTGTGCATGGCACAGACCCCTCTGTGAGTGCTGCCCCTCTGCACAGTGCCCTGGCTGCTGGCAGGAGCTCTGTGTGCATGGCACAGACCCCTCTGTGAGTGCTGCACCTCTGCACGGTGCCCTGGCTGCTGGCAGGAGCTCTGTGTGCATGGCACAGACCCCTCTGTGAGTGCTGCACCTCTGCACGGTGCCCTGGCTGCTGGCAGGAGCTCTGTGTGCATGGCACAGACCCCTCTGTGAGTGCTGCCCCTCTGCACGGTGCCCTGGCTGCTGGCAGGAGCTCTGTGTGCATGGCACAGACCCCTCTGTGAGTGCTGCACCTCTGCACGGTGCCCTGGCTGCTGGCAGGAGCTCTGTGTGCATGGCACAGACCCCCCCTGGCCAGCCCTGTGCCACCAACAGCTCTGGACATGTAAGCCTTGTGAACAGTGAGGATGCTTACTCAGTAGCTTTGGGCACCTGACCTGCTTCTTGCTCATTTTATGTCTTCCAGGGTCTGTTTCTCTTCCTTGCTGACCCCACAGAACAGGGTCATCTTTCTGGGCTGACACAAATTGCCAGAATTTTGCTGAATTGGGGAACCTGTTATTTCCCCATCGAAACTTGCTCCTACCAAAACCAAAATGAGTCTTCCAGCAGTCCATAGAAAAGGAGGATAAAATTCCTGTGTGTGGGATGGGCACGTGCCTGAGTTTGTGTGGGATCCCACACTGGCACCAGGAACCTTGAAGGTCTTCATGGGAAACTCCTGGTATGTTCAGGGATGGTGGCAGCACGTGGCCTCAGCTCTGCTGTGCAGTGTCACCCTACAGTGTCACCAGCAGTGCCACCCTGCAGTGCCACCCTGCAGTGTCATGTGCAGTGCACTGTGCAGTGTCACCTGCAGTGTCACCCTACAGTGTCACCGTGCAGTGTCACTGTGCAGTATCACCATGCAGTGTCACCTGCAGTGTCACCTACAGTGTCACCATGCAGTGTCACTATGCAGTGTCACCCTGCAGTGCCACCCTGTAGTATCACCTGCAGTGTCACCATACAGTGCCACCCTGCAGTGCCACCCTGAAGTGCCACCGTACAGTGTCACCTCAGTGTCACCTGCAGTGTCACCCTGCAGGCAGCACTCATGAGCAGCCAGGTCAGGTCTCAGGGCTGCTGCACTTGTGAGGGTGCAGAGCCTGACCAGTCCAAGAAAAGCACAGGAAATCCAGTTTGTCCCACTCAGAGGAGTTCTGTAGCTGCCCCTGACTCCTGCATTCCTCGAGGTTAAGGGACCTGACCCTTTTCTGATGGGCCCTTTGTGGATCCTGCAGTGCTGAACTCTCACTGCTGCCAGCTTCTCCAATGGGCCTGTGATGCTGCAGCCTGTGTTTTTCTGGGGCAGAGACTCTGCTTTTGCACCAAGCTCACTGAATGCTATTGACACACTTTCTTGATTGAGCCTTCTTTCGTTTGAGCTGCTCTACCAAGCTGCCCTGAGCCTCCACAGGGCATGCTGACTTGCACCTACAATGCATCAGGCTTCATCTTCCCAGTCAGCCAGGCTCTGGGAAAGTCACTGGAAGGACTCCAGTGGCTTTGAAATAGGAGTTGACTCATGCCCCATGAGATCAAAACAAAATGTCTCTGCATATGAAAAAATATTATGGAAACTGTAATCATTCATGCACGAAAGCCTCACTTCAAGTTTATCATATAAAATACATAATATTGTAAATGGAAAGAAAAAAATTACACAAGGCCTGGTGTGCATGAAAATTACTGGCATGTGAAAATGTCTTTTCCCATAAACAAAGCTGCGGTCTGCTACACACACAGGCATCCAAAATGGGGAATCTTGCTCCTTTTCTGCTCTTCTTCAAAACTCTCCCTTTCTGCAGGAGTAATTACTTTCTAAACTCATCCCTTGTACTGCCAAGAGTGACCAGAGTAAAGGCTTAGGATGGAATGACCATTATGGGGCAGGGTGGCAGTGTGACAGGTATTCCAGGAGTTCAGGGACACAGCAGCAGCACCTGAGAGCACTGCCTGGGGGAACAGGTGCTGGGGGATAATCCTGCTGTTTTTCTTGGTTATGGTTCTCTTCAGTCACTAAGACAGAGCCTGGGACAGAGGTGGTGCTCAGAGCACCCCATGGCAGCTGCAGCTCTTGGCTCACTCAGCTCTTTGTGGGATCTGAGTCTGGGGTCCAATCCTATCCCCCTGGAGCTGGCCAGGATGTGCTGTGGTGCTCAGCAGTGCAGATTCCCTGTGATTCCCTCAGCCCACACCTGCAGCTTGGTCACATTCCAGCAAGAGCTGAGTGCCATGGTCCAGGGAGCAGGATTTAGCATATCACCTTGAGGAAACGAGCAGAGGATGGTTCTGCAGGCACAGCAAAAGTAACTCTGAGGGGGAAAATGAATTAATGTGGGTATTAACGAGCAATTTGTCATACAGCCCCTAGAGCCAGCCTCTGATGCTGTGAAGTGTGCTGTGAAAAGCACTGGATGCTGCTGTACCTCCTGTGGCTTCTCTGAAGCTGCCCAGCCCTGGGAGCTGGAGGATAGCACCAGGCCTGTTCACTGCTCAGCAGGATGAAACTACAGCTGCTGCTGCTGTCCCACCTCTGCCAGGGCCAGGGGGCAGATGCAGCTCAGCCTGTCCCTCCCTGGCTGGCAGCACCAGGAGCTGCCTGAGGGCACTGTCTGTCCCCTCCTGGGCTGGACCTGACACACTTGCCATTTCTCACTCTGCAGTGCCTCAGTGTCCCCTCCCTGTGACACCCCTGTGGTGGCAGGAGGGTCCCACCACACACCCTCCAGCAGCAGGGCTGAATGTAAGCACAGGTGAGATTCCAACAGCCCAGAGAGCCAAGTGGAATGACCCACCTGCACCATTTGCCCACTATTGCCACCAAGTGAGCCATTTTCTCCCCAAAGCACAAGCAGTTCAGCACTGCACTGTGCAGGCCCATCACTGATGCCCATGCTTACAGGGAGGAGCTGTGGGATGGTCTCGGGTTTTGTGTCTGCTGAAATGGCTCCCAAGGTACTAAAAAGTCTTTTTTCCCAGCCCCTTGCTTGAGGAAGAAGTCGAGATTCCTCAGCTCTGGTTCTCAAGGTTGTTTATTTTCTCTTATCCAATACATTCTTTCTCTGGCCTGCTGAGATCTGTCCAGCAGGTTGGTTCATGGCACACTGTCCACCCTTGGGGTGGTGTTAGCTTTTTATACTAAAAACTACATGTACTTTATTTACAATACTTTTCCAATACCTATCACCTATGTTAGACAGTCTGTCTCTACTCTAAACCAATCCAGAAGTGCCACCATCACAGCAGAAGATGGAGGACAAGAAGAAGAAGAAGGACAGGACATCCCCAGATTCCTCCATCTTCACTCTTGAACCCCCATTCTAAATCCTCAAAATTCCACATTTTCACCCTGTGATAAATTCACTATCATTCTATTCAAACTCTTGTGGCTTGCAAATCTTCACACAACGTTGGGAATTGTTTCCATGGCTTAAAATTGAAGGCACAGGTGGTTTTGACTCCCTGCCAAGGTCTCTGAGCCCCTTGCCAGGGTCTCTGCTCCTGGGTTCTGACAGGATGGCTGAGAAGGCTTCTGGCTCTCATGGTCTCCTGCCTCAGCACTATGGGGTGACTGTGGCATGTTCCTCAGCTAACTGGGCTGTACTGGTTCCCTGCTGGAGCTGGGAACTGGCTGACTGACCCCCAGCTGCCATCAGGAGACATCCAGCTGCCATGACTAAACTCTTCTTACATTCCAGAGCTCCAACAAATAAATGTTTATTGACAATAAGCTGGTGTTTTGTTTTGGGAAATGAGCAAACCACCTTCCTGGTAGCTGGTGTGCAGAGGGCAGAGCCTCACAAGGACCTGCAGGGCACCAGGCAGTAACAGGAGCATCTTGCCTGCTCTCCTCTCCTCCTTGGATGGGTTTGGAATGAGCTCTGGAGGTCTAACTGCCGAGAGTAATGATGTGTGAAAGCTCACTTTCATTTTTCACTCTACTTTTTTGGAAGGTGGAACATTTTAGAGTTGACAGTACCATGCTTAAGCCATATGAGGCAAGTAACTATTTTTAACCAGATGGAGACTATCTGAGAGCCTACTGCTGAATCATTTCAAACAAGGAAGAAATCATGAGATCCAAATGTAGGCGTGGGAGGGATGGGGGTGGGAAGGCTTTTATCATACACTTATCCCAATAACTGTCCAACTGCTTCAAAACTTCAGACCACTTAACTGAAAATGCCTGTGGGGTCACTTCAAGCAGTGGCTGCATTTTACAAAATGCTCCTGCTCTGAGAGAGAGGCAGATCCTCAGGTCAGAGCAGCTTGGGAGGCTCCCTGTGCTCACCAAGCCCCTGTGCATCCTGCACCAGGCTCTGAGCTGTGCAGAAGACACTTGTCCATCTTGGCACTGCCCTTCTCTGGGCCCCCATCACCAGGTACTGATGGGTGCAAGGTGCTCAACTCTTCTGGGGACACAGCCTGGGGTGAGAGGAGAAGGGGTGGTCTCAGCCCTGCTCTGGGTGTCCTTCCACTGCTTCTGCCTCCCCTGCCCATTCCAGCACGGAGGTGACACTCCAAATAATCAGAATTTGCCAGGTGAAATTGGCCCTGTGGACAAACTGAGGGATTTTTGTCACATTTCCTTGATGTGACACACCTCAGACTTGCAACAAAAGGCCTTTCTCCCTGTTGAGGGAGGGTCTCACTCAAGGAAAGGGAGAGCCAGGAAGTACAACTGAGTTACCCCAAATGCCTGCCACTGTTTGTGTGAATTAGTGCACAGCCTATTCATAGGCACCCAGACACAGGGGTGGAACCCCACCCATGAAGTTTATCTTTCTGCTAAGCCTGTGCTACTCATTGCAGGTGCAGCATTGAATGGTTCCCTGCAGGAATGGGGCACTGCTTGGGCACACCATGGGGCCAACACAGGGCTGGGAGGAACATTTCTGTTCTGTCCTGAGGCTTGGTGGTCTGCAGTGTTTTCCCACTTTGCAATAGGAAATCAAACCTGCTTCCCTGACCTAGTTTGGTACTTGGCCACTAGCCTGTCTTCTCAGTATCGTTGAAATCATGAGTGGGACACATGCCCTTAGCCCCCTTTAGACAAATCTCTTGGCTCTGATTTCCCAAAATCTGCTGCTCCTGGGATCCTCTGCACTGAGAACAAAAGTCAGACTCTGTCCTGGCTTTGCACTTCAGCATGGGTGGGGCAGAGTGTGCAGAGATGACACCAAGGCGTTGTGAAGTCCCTTTTCTGCTTGTCACACAACAAAACATAGGCTCTTATTTTGTGGAGACAGAAAAGTCCAAATTAACTTTCTCTTCCAAGCCAGCAATATCATCTACAGAAGGAATCTTGCACATTAAGCTCCCAACTCAGTGGCACCTCAAATGAAGAGCACATTGGCCATGGTAGGTAGGCTGCAGTAGCCTCTGCATACACCCTAAATGTGAGCTATGAGACCAGGTGGGCATTCTGGCTGCAAGGACTCAAGCAAATTTAGCAAAAGGGGTGAGATACATCCCCTTTAAAAGGGGTCAGGGTCAGTGTCTTCAGCATGGAGAGTGGAGTTCAGGATAAATAATCTAGAAATTCAATGTTTTTAAGAGCAGCTATGAAGTGAGAGGGACACAGCAGGGTCTGCTGCCACCTCCAAACGCCTCTGCACAGCACCCAGGGCACTGCACACCCCGGCTCCAGCCTGGCTGGTCACTGCTGTCACTGCAGCTGTCACCCTGGGGCTTTGCTCTCCCTCTGCAGCGAGCAGCAAGGCTCGCATTGCTCCCCGTTATGTCAAATGCAGCACAGGCTTGCATCTCCCATGGGACCTGGCCTTCACTTGGGATCCCCATCCATGGAGAAGCTCAGAACTTCCCTTGCAGGCCTTCTCCTTCTTTCTGGCTGTTTCTGAGACCTCACCCCTCCTCTGGAGGCAGGGCTGTGGGCAGGGATGGCTCCCTGCTCTGTGTCACCCCTGCCAGGCAGGGCACAGCCCAGCCTGCTGCCAAGCTGACCTGGGCTCTGCCTTGAGGAAACGCCAGGCTCAGCTGATGTCACCAGCCTGGCATCCAGCATACTCACACACCACGTGTGGCTTGTCCCATCCCTTCCCCTGCAATCTTGAGTAATGGGGACTGACACATGTTTTTTCCAGAAAGCAATCTCTTCAGAGAGAATTAATTCTGCGATTTCCAGGTGCTTCCTCCTCCGCACAACTGATGAAGACTTCCTGCAGCCAACGGCCAAGGCTGCTCCAAGCCAGGACACTTAAATCAATCTTTTGTTCTTGGGGACTTTCTGTAGCTTGGTGGCTCTGGGTGCTGCCTCTTTCTCTCTCACAAACCTAGGTCCTAAAGCTGCCAGCAAAGAGGCATTTTAAAGAGAAGAGGAGGGCAGGGTGGGAAGTGGCTTGTCTGGGGGTCTGAGCTTGTGGGGAGGCTCCTCTGAAAGCTCCTTGCAGAGCATCCCTGGGGGTGAGGCTGTGAGTGCAGCCTGGGGTCCACCACAAGCAGCCTCGAGTGAGCCTGCAGCTGCATCCCACTGTCTGAGGGTGAGGCCAGCAGCCACCAGCAGATCCTGAGGATGTGGTGGCTGAAGGCTGTGTTTAAAGCACCAGATGACCTCTTCTTCCCAATTTGAGGGCTTCTTGAGTAGGATGTTGGCTTTTGAGCAACGCTGTGTCCTGTAGGTTCTCTGTGCATTAAGAGGAACTGAGATTTTGATGGGAACACCTTGTGTTGTGCATCTATTTCCTCTCTCACTTATCAGGGGTTGGATCATGTTGCTTATGGTAAAGTCCAAAAGAGAGATGAAGCTGTGAAGCATGAACAAAAAGTGCTCCTCATCAGTAGATAGCCCAGAAGCACATCCCATTAATAAGGAGTGATGAGTCAATAAAATGTCTTTTACTCCCTGATGGAGAAATTTTTATTCACTGCTTCTTAGCATAATGTAGTGTTGGGTCTGAGCCAGAATGTTTTTATTTTCGAGTGGATCTACATTTGCATTTTCTCATGGCTATTCTATAACCTGACTGCATTGTCAGTATACATAATGCTGGCATCACAACATTTTCAGAGCCTGTAAAAGACATGGAGCAGAAATCCAGAGAACATACCCCACACCTGTGTCCTACCTGCAGTGCAACCACCAGTACTTATCTCACAGGTACAACCCCTCCTGACTCAGATCTCAAAGATCCATTGGTAAAGTGTATTTCTTCTTTTTTCAATAAATGTTAAGCATTTCTTTATCCAGCTTTTTATTTGAGCAAGAGGCCATGTCCTGGTGCTGAGCTGCAGCTTTCTTACCTTGCCCTCCTCATCAGGCTGCTCTGTCCTAGCCGGGTTTTTAAATGCGATGGATTTTAAACTAACCAGTTTAAAATGTACCAACCTGAACATGAAGTCTTCGTGGTCACTGCAGGATTACCCCTAAGGGACAGGCCTGGTTGATGCTTTCAGCAAGGTCAGGTCCCTCTTGTTAATTCTGGTTCTACTTGTGCCCTTGCCTGGCTGCCAGCTGGGAGGGCGACACCCCTGTTACACAAGCCAATGTCGTCGGTGTTTTCCTTCTTGATTGTTCTGCGTGTAATTTGGATTCCACGAGCGGCGCTCAGCTTATGTCACTGCACCCTTTTAATGGTGTTTTTCTTGGCTGCAGCTTTGATTTTCTTGGCCTTGCAGCCAGGGCATCTCTGCAGACACAGACGCTGCACACGCCGCTTCCCCTCGCGCGCACCTCGCGCTCGCCCCGCCAACCCAAGCTGCAAAGGGCTGCCTTTGCCATTCCTCCTTTGCCCGTTCACAGTGCCAGCACACTCCTCTGCTCCTTTCTTTTTCATCTATCAGTACTTGGAAAAGTTGTACTTTCATCTATCAGTACTTGGAAAAGTCGTTACTGTCCTACCTGAAATCTTTAAAGTTTTCATTGTGACGGCAGTGCCCTGAAGATGCCTGCAAGGATCAGGAGGAATTTGTTCTGCACAGGCAAAACCCAGCACTCCTGGTTGTCAAGTGCTTCTGCTGTAACCTTGCCGTGGGACAGCAAAGGGATAAGGATAGGAAAACAGGATCACCAGGAAATGGTGATGCAATGTTACCCATCGTGATCGGTGGCTTGGCATCACTCATTTTCAGACCTTTGTCAGCAGCTGTGGAAAGGGTTTTCAGAGGAACTTAGAAGGATATCTAGGTACTTTTGAGTGGTCACATTGTGCTGGTCCTTTTCTGGATGCACATCTTCCCAACAGAATGAGTTTGGGATTGTATTTTTTCCTGGGCTCTTTAGCAAAGCCATTGTTTATTCCTGGTAGTTCTGCTTTCAAGCAGAACTAGCACCAGCACAGGTATCCTAAATCAGTAGTGCAGGGCTCTTGATGGATTCATGCAAATCCTCACATTTTTTATTCAGTACTGTTATAACACAATTTGCCCTTCCTTGTATGAGCTGACAGTCAAATCATGCACGTATGTTTTGCCAGCTGAGAGTTGTGTTTTCTTATATATTACCCATTATATTTCTTGCCTGTGCTGTTTGTAAAACAAAAACAAAGCAATCAGCTTCCCTCAAAACAACCTCTTTCTCCTCTAAACCCATCAAAAATTAGAATCTGCATCTTGCTCTCCTCTCCCCCTGCCCATGCACTTCTACTTCTGTGCTCTCTGCCCAGGGATGGTCCTGCACTGCTGTGTCCAGCTCCTTGGAGGAAGCAAAATGCCAGGAATGAGGAAGCTGAGTGAGGTCTGGCAGGGGCTGGGGTCCCTGGCTCCCACATAGGCACTGCCAGAAGCATGGAGAGGAAGGAGGGAAAGGGAAAACTGATGGGGCTGTGAGCTGACACACAGACCAGAGCAGGCAGACGCATCCCAGAAGGAACCTCCAAAGTAAATACAGTAGTGCAAGCCATTGCTGTGCCACTTTTCCAGAGAGAGACTTTCCTGTCTCACATGCAGCCACTCAGAAGTGCATGTTTGGATGCCCCAGGGCTGAACAAAGAGAAGTTCAGACCATGCTGTCAGCTGCACTCCATATCTGGGCACGCAGCACCCTGAGCTCATTCTGCAGAGGAGAAGGAAAGCCATGACACTCCAAAAGCAACAGGGTTTGCTCTTGTGCCAGGATGGCCTTCCTAAAAAAACAATTTCTCTTTCTCCACATCCCTCAGCCTTTAACCAGCTAGCCAGTTTCCTTCCTCTCCCCTGTATGTTGATTTTAGGCCTTTTCTGGGGACAAGCAGCATCCCTGAGGAGAAGGACTTAGGGGTGCTGGTGGATGAGAAGCTCAGCATGAGCTGGCAGCGTGTGCTGGCAGCCCAGAAAGGCAATCATGGCCTGGGCTGCATCTAAGGGAGAGTGGCCAGCAGGCCAGATTCTCCCCCTCTGCTCCACTCTGGTGAGACCCCAGAATGGGGTGGAATGCTGCACCCACCTCTGGGGGACCAGCAGAAGGATAAGGACCTGCTGGAGAAAGTTCAGAGGAGGACAAGAAAGATAGAGGGCTGGAGCACCCCTGCTATGAAAACAGGTGGAGAAAGTAGGGATTGTTCAGCCTGGAGAAGAGAAGGCTCCAGAAGAGAACTATCCAGGGAGATAGAGAGGGACTTTTTATAAAAGTTTGTAGGGATAGACAAGGGGGGATGCCTTCAAACTGAAAGAGGGCAGGTTTTGTTAGATATTAGGAAGGAATTCTTTTCTGTGAGGGTGGTGAGGCACTGGCACAAGTTGAACAGGGAAGTTGTGGATGCCCCACCCATGGAGGTGTTCAAGGCCAGGCTGGATGGGGCTTGGAGCGGCCTGGTCTAGTGGAAGGTGTCCCTGTGGCAGTGGGCTTGGGAATAGATGGCTTTTAAAGCCCTTTCCAATCAAATGGTCCTGTGATTCTGTGATGTGGGGGATCAGGACCCAGCTGACCTCCCTGGCAGGGGAGGAAGGCTCTGAGGGAGGCTCTCACCAGCCCCAAGGCACCCACACAGAGGGTGGTGGTGGCCAGGCAGGAGCTGCTCCTCTGTGCCTCCTCAGCACAGGGGTGACGGGGCAGCAGTGCAGGAGCCCGTGAGCCTGCTCTGAGTCATCCTCTGGAAGGACTCCACTTCCTTGCTCTCTGATCCAAGGCTGCTGTCTTGGCAGAGGCCTCCCCCAGCAGCCAGTGGCAGACTCACAGCTTTGGTTGGTTGGTGTTTTTCCAGTGTTTGCTCTGACACACAATTAATGAAACGTAAGTACCTCCATTTATTGCTCTCTAGAGAATCCCTTGGATTGCAAGTCCTGGCCTTTGGGGACATTTCTATTGTTTCAGCTGCCACCAAAGGCAAGGGAAGCTAAATCACATTCTTCAGTGTGATTTTGGGAGGGAGTTCACCTGCCACTGTGCCCTGGCATTGCTTGTGGTTGCCTGAACATTGTCCTTAACGAGGGACACGCCACAGTGGCTCTGGCATTACAAGGTGACAACTACCTGCGAGGTCTGGGCTCTGTCACCAGCCCAAGCAAGGTCGAATCACTTCGAAATACTTGACTGATCTTTCAGCATCAACAAGCAGCCTTGGAAAACTGCAAGGAAATTCTGAGAGAGGGAAATAGTTTGACATAATTGAGGTAAACAAAAAAAAGCAATCTGCCAGCCTTGAGCTACAGACCTACTGCCAAATCTGCCACATCCCCTTTCCAAGGGCTTCGTGCCTCTATTTTTGAAGTGCCTGTATGGTAGTGTGCCCTGCTGGCAGGAGATTTTCTTAATGCATGTTTGGTTTTGGGGTTGGACAGCCCAAGAAAGACCACGAGGGCTCCCAAGCACAGTGTGCAAGGTCACAGGTACCTGGATTGGTGGCTGCTCTCTTTAGTTGGTTTATGCCACAGAGGCTTTCCTCTGCCAGTCCTTGCTGATGGAAAACACCTGCTTGGCACGAGCTGGATCTTTCTAGATCCCAGAAATGTCTGATTAATGCCAAGCAAAACAAGGGGCTGTGGATTCTGGGGGAGGTTTGACCTGGAGCTGTGGATGGGTTTCACTGCCAGCTGTCCTGCCTGGCTCAGGGCACTCTGGCTGCACAGCACAGGGGGTGTGGGAGCTGTGCAACCACCTCAGACAACCTGCAGGTCACAGAGCAGCATTGCCAGGGAAAACAAATATCCCTGTTTGCCTCAAAAGGCTGAGCCATTACCTGCAGTGCACCAGGAGCTGCTGGGACAGCTGGGGGAGCAGGTGGACAGGCAAAGCCCTCACTGTGGGACAGCCTTGTTCCCTGTGCCAGCCACCCCCAGGGGTGTGAGAGAGCCCTGGGTCAAAGCAGACACATGGCAAGGGGAAGGGACCAGGGGAAGGGACCAGGGGAAGGGACCAGGGGAAGGGCATCACTATTCTGGCTGTCAGCAGCCTGTGTCACTCCACAAGTTAAGCCCATGAGAAGGTGACAGCTGATTTCTCATTTTACCTCATGGATGAAGATCCCTTCTCCAGAGGGGTGAAGCCCTTAATTATTTTCAAGAGTCCATCTAATCACTACTGCTCTGATAATCCAATTACTAAGGTGAGGCCAGGGCAGTTGATTAGTACAAGCCACTTACAGCATGAAGAGGTCAGAGCTCTGAGACCAAGTTTGGTTTTTTCAACCTCTTTGAAGGTTGAACTTGAAAAGTTTTCAGAGAATTTGCAGGACCACAACACAGGTCTAGGCTGGCCAGCACAAGGTCTGTTTTTTCAGGCATATGCTGCTTTTACCCACAGTGTTGATATGAGTAATTCTCACCTTCTTCCTCTCCCCTGTGCTGGGTACTGACAAGAGTTAAAATAATTTAAGGTCTATCATTTTCAGAGTATTTTTAACCACTTCCTTTCACAGTGCAGCCTCACAAACCCTTCAGTCTGGCTGCAGATCGCAGCTTGAATAAACTGCCTTGCATTTGCACCCTGCTTCAATCCATCTCCAAAGGCAGCAGCAGTTCCCAAAGAACTGCAGGCTGGATGGCCCAGGGCAGTGTTTAAGCACACACCAACCACCCCAGAGAGAGCAATTGTGCCTGCTAGGCTGTGCTCACCTACCTTGTGTCAAACAGCAGTGCACTTTGGTCAGACCTCACAGACTTTGTGCTTTTATTTGCTGCTTCTCCTTATTCCACACACACAGGATTATTTTAAAATAGAAACTTCTTAAGAAGCTCTTAGACATCCATAGGACTCTGCCTGTCAGTGAGCAAGGTGCTTCCCTTGAGGCATTTGAGCAGCCCTGCTGAGATCAGTGGGCAGCTGCACATGGTCAAGAGCCCAGAGAAACCCAAGGGCCAGAGGATTTCCTGACTATAGGGCACCCACTGGAGCAGAACAGCAACAAACACACAAATACCTAACAGCACATTTATACACAGTTAGATGAGAACAACTTGTTCAGCAGCACTCTGCTACTGCAGCAGTTACATTTATGCATGCAAAAATCTCACAGAATCTGGCACAGACCCACTGTGGTTTGATGCAAAATAGCCTAAAAACAACCGCAGCAACAAAACCTCCAGCAGAGCTTGCTATTAAAAATCCCCTTAAAATAAAGCAGGGAGAGAGAGAGAGAGAAAAAAATAGCAGTGATGATTTCCTCATTCACAATCAGCCAGAGGAGAGAACTGCTAGCATTTGGTTAGATATTTATCACACAGTAGCTGCAGTATCAGCCTGGTTTACTTCAGCACTGAGCACTTTACATGTGCCATGAGAGCCCTTCCTCTGCACAGAGCTCAGCTGGGTCAGGCTCAGACACAGACCCAAAACAGGGCTGGGAAGTTGTTTGCCATATGGCCACTTGCAAATAGCACCAAAGCCAGAATTAGTATTTGAGGAAGTTTAGCTTGAGACTGTTGTTTCCAAGTGGCAGCATTAAATACCCAGGAAGCACAAATAAACCTTGATTTTTGGTCACATCTGTCACCAACAACTGTACCTGCTATCAGTGGAAAAAGCTGAAAGAAAAACTGAGATGCAAAACAATTTCAGTATGGGTTATGCAGGTAACTATAACCAGAAAAATCACTGGGAGCCCTTGGCCTGGTCCTGGGAAGCTTGAGGCTCTTTGCCATTAAATTTCAGCAAAATATAGGACAGCCCCCTCTCTCATTTAAGGTACTCTGGGAGATACTAGAATAAACTCCATAAATTATCACCTTCACAGTATTCTTTTTCCCTTTTTCTGGCTCCCTGCAAGGACAGGACAAGACAACCCATATCAATCCATTCCCAGGTTTTTAATAGAAGCACTGCCAGCAACAAGACACGATCACTTACTTAGCCATGAGAGTATTCTCTCATGGCTAAAAAACTGAAAAAAAACCCCTAAAAAACTAAAAATCAACTCTGTTAGATCTTTACAAGAGAATAAATAAATCAGAGGAGCAAATGTGGAGCTGCAGGCAAGGTTCCTTGCTGCTGGGATTGTGGGATTCCCAAAATTCAGGCTGTGGAAGGGAAAGGCAGCGAGGGCACTGGCAGGGCCTGACTGCAGCCCTTGACTGCAGCACAGCTGTGCCTGCCCAGCGCGGTTCCCAAGGGATGAACGCCGTGGCAGAGGTGTTTTCCCTGGCTCGGCTGTTCCTCCAGCGGCAGTACCGGAGAAGAAAGAGGCACTGCCACCTCCTGTTAGCGGGTGCAAGCGGCAAGCAGGGGCTGGGGCAGAACGGCAGCACTGCTCGGATTGCCTGGGCACAGTCACACCCACCCGAGGGCAACGAGAAGGGCTTTGGTGTGAGACGATTTTTAGAAAGCTGGGAAAGCACGTCTTAGAAATAGAAAGAACAGAGAACTCAGAACTAGAAGCAGCTGCAAAGTCTGAAAGTAGAAAAAGTTGCAATAGTATAGTAAGGACATGAAACAATAGCCTTAGTTTTAGGCTTAGCTAAGATAGACCTTAAGGCTGCAGAAAAATATGCTTAGCAAGATAGTAGAATGTCTTAAGCTTACTTAATTAAGCTTACTTCATTACTTAATAATGAAGTATTGTATATTGTTAATAGAAAGAAGACAAGTAAGCACTGTGTGAAGCAGGTGTACGTGTACTTTTAGTAATTGGCTAGAACAATTGTCTGTAAGCTTTAGCAATGTGCTATTGGTTAGAAAGTTTTAAAAATGCTCCATAACAAAAATCTTCAGCTGTTGCTGGTTGTACACGAGCTTTTGCCATCTTTCTATTGTCTCAACTATGTAATGAGGCCAATGCTGTGATAAAAGCTCACAGAACATATCCCTGCAGTCCCATTCTGTTAGTGAAAACACCTCCCAACACCATAGTGGGACAAATCAGACCCAAATCAGGCTTTCATACATTTGTATGTTTATTATTTCAAAGTACAGTATATACAGAAGGTATAGCAATACCTTTGAAAACTTTATACAGAAACAGGTATCTACAAAATGAAATCAACAAGACATTCTGTGTACAGGACTTACACACATAGATTGGAAGAATCGACAGTTTCAGTTAGAACATGAAAATGGGGAAGGAAACACCCATCTGGAAAAGCTCTAAATACCACCCAGCTCCCTCTGCAACACAGGCACCTGTCCCTGGACAGGTGAGACAGGGCACACCTGATTCCTTGTGCCACCACTGCTGGCACAGGAAGGGTGAAGGCCCCTTGGACAGGCCTTGCCCTCTGAACCCCTCCCTAGATTCAGGTCTCTGCAGCATGTGGACACTCAGGTTTACACTTGATGCACTGGAAGCCAGACATACTGGTTTTAAATTTTTCCTTTTTTTAGTTATGAACCAAAACGTTGCAATTAAAAATATTTTTAGAGAGATACTACAGGTGTTGCCAGCAACAAGTGAAGATAATGAGAAAATGTTCAAGGAAGAAATCAATCTCCAGTCTTCTGGACATTATAATTAAAAATATTGCACAAGTCTGTATGGCAGCAAGCCAGTGATTTCTGTAGCACAAAACTGTATTCTTCAGGTCAGAGGATCTGGCTTCTGACAGTGACAGTGCTGAATTTTACAGAGGGTGGAAAAGCATAGGCAGCTTTCTTGTAGGGCCTCTAACAACATCTGTTTGTGCGATGTTTGAATGAAAAGAGCACCCTGAGTATTTAAGAAACAGATGTTTAAGCTTGTAAGACACAACCAGCCACAAGCTTGGAATTTTCAAAAGCAGCCTGTGGCAATTCCACGTCTAATGGGCACTGAATTTCAGTGACAGGCATGTAGCTAAATGCTCCAGGCTGCCTTCATGATTAGTTTATCAATTCACCAGTTTGTGTCTAAAATTCAGTTCATCTGAGGACAGTTTTCAGTTTCAGGTCCATAGTACAATTTCCAAAACAGGGATAAGTGGGATGAGATTGCTACACAAGGCTCACACCCACCCCTGCACCAGCTGGTGCTCACCTGTGAGAGCCACCCCACAGAAACACCTTTGCACAGCAAGTGTGCTCAGTGCTGCACCAACAGCACCACACTCCTGACAAGCCACCCCACAGGAACAGGGCCAGCAACATTTCATGGCTGACACATCACTGCCTCTCAAAAAGGAGGAACATCCTTGTGCCAAGTCGCTGTGGCTGACCCCACCAGGCACTCATCACTCACCCACACCCCAGGCTGACTGGAGAGTCACTTGCCAATGTGCAAGCCAGAATGACTTTCCCATCTCTAACAGATATGTTTAGAATAACACCTGTGGATGACAGCTTTGGTCCATGAAAACAGCGTGCACAAAAAACAACGTGGTATTTTGGCTGCTTTGTGTGTCTCCATAACCAAGGGGGGAAAAAAAAAAGTCTGAGAAGTTATTAGTGCTACAAAGAGCCAGCAGCATTTCAGCAGGGCAGGAGGACAGCTAACTAGGTTTCTCAACTTAAAAGGAGAACAACCATGCCAAAAAGAAATAAGAATTTCCACAAAGCCATTGCACTGATTCCATCTGCACCACACCCCTCCTTCATTCACACTGTACACCTGGAGAACATACATTAAAAGATTACAATATTAACATGGTATCTAAAATACTGGAGTCAGTCATCTGAATGCCTGAAAACATCCAGAGATCTGGTACATTAAAGCATGAAAACACAAACATACAAGAGCTAAGCTATGTTTTAGCATGCAAATTGTTCTAAAGTACTTTCTCTCGGCAGAAGGTCCAAGCTCAGTCATGATCAGCTGTCTGTTTGCTTCCTGGAAGCTGTGACAAATCTGTTTCAGCACAGCCAGGTATTTGCCATTTCACATCACTTAAACAACAGTAAAGCAGAAGTAGTCCCATGACTGGACTGGCCCAAATTTCCTAACATTTCAGATAACCACTGCTCTCAGGAATTAGAAAAATAGATGTATAAAAACCCACCCAGATTAAAGGCTTGCAGTTTCTATATAATAGTTGCTCAGATTTTAAACTATATTTGCTCCCATTCTCCCTTTCCAAAGGGATACTTAATCCTTTGACACTGAAGGGACCTGCCATCCCAAACTCTTGAAGCTCTCTGGACCACAAACCAGGTCTTGATCCCACAAGGATTTTCAGAGATGCCCATCTTTAAACTAACAAGGAAGTCCCACTGTCTCAAACCAAACTATCCCAATCAAATTGGGCTCTTTTGCTCAGTTTGCTTTATTACAAACCTCAGGCAACTCAGTGGCATGTGGGAAGGGAGTTCACATCCCTAAGTCACCCAGATGTCTGATCAATTCTCCTCCTCTGTGCTGCCAAATTCAGGTCCCTCATTTGGTGTACGATGCAAACAGTATCTGCAGCAAGACAGATTCTCCCCACACCCCCTTTTTTGATTAAAGTAGCTAAAGCATTGCTATTGTAACTGTACATTGACTTTTCATGGCAATAGGAAGTTCAAGTATTTAAAAACCTGAAGTATGTATTTACAGGGTGATCTGATCAATATATTTTGGTCAAAAAGTGACAGATGCAGAAACTGTGCATTTACTGCTGGAATAAAGGTATTTCAGATCCTGTGTATTACTTATCCTGGAATTAAAATGTGAACATGATGTTGTGATTAACCCAAATCTTGTCTCCTTGATACTCTTCCTCCATCACCATCTCAGCCACTGAAGGATTAAGTAACAGTTTTTAGTTACTTCCACCAACTAATTCTTCACAACAGTAAAATCAAGCAGTTGCACAGATTTCTGTGCCACTTTCACAGTCCAACTATTAAAATCCCATTTAGATCTATTTCTTACCATTATTGTCACCAGTTGGTCTAGCCCCAGCTAATGAGAAAATTTATTGGCTTCCATTTGTCTTTGAAAGCAGATGCAATCACCATGTCTACATGTACTTACATAGATTTACAATGGGCAGCTTAAACTCCTAAATGCTGTTAGTTATGCAGAAGCCCAGAGAACTTTATTAACCAATTATCTGTTATCAGACTTCTTTTGATCCCTACGTCTAAGGATCAAGGGTTTACAAAATTTGCTGAACTGACATTGGTTTCAACTACATGAATTCAAGAACTGTTTCAGAACACTTTCTAATTCCTTAATTGTACTGTTGTTTCACTCCTCTGGAATAAAGAAATCGACCAGTTGAATGTTAATCTAAAGCAGAAAATATGCAATATCATGGTCACCACTTAAAACCCAAAATTTTGTAACAAAGTATTCTTCCATGCATATGTCAAAAATGCTTAATCAACCCAAAGATCAGAAATAATATGCAAGAAAGGAAATAAATGTCTTAAAGCCCTTAAAGCTCAGTAACACTGGATATGTTCAATAGCAACTAAGACATAATTGGCTTTATTTTTTTTTTTTCAAGCTCCATCATTAAGAGACTGATTAATTACACAGTGCAGAAATTAAAATCTCATGGCAACTCACTCTAAACAGTCTGCACTGCAATGCATCTGTATTTCAAATAGAAGTTTCAGATAAATGTAGTGTGCAGTGAATTTCAGCAGTGCCTCAGGCTGGTCCTGGGTAGACAGAACCACACAGATGCCAAACCCTGTTGGTCTCTCACACGAGTGAGCCTGTGTGGCCAAAGGCTTCTTCTGCAAAAACCCAGATGCTTGTGCTGGCAGGCAGAATGTAAAACAGTGGTCTGTAGCACCTGCCTTTTCTGCATCTTCAGGTTGGTTAGTCCCCAGAAGTTTTAGTTATGTCTGCTTTATTCTCTGTTCCAGTTCGTGCTTGTGTTTAATAAGCCGTTCTATTTCTGTTCCTAGAGTCTGCAGGTTCTCCTTTGGGGGGGGAGAAATGGTAAGATAAGTTATACAGGGAAATGAGTCCATCAGCACAAATGCACTAATAAGTCAAAATTACTGCTTATGTCAGCAGGTTGATACTTTCAAGTATCCAGAACAAATGCAAATGATTAGAGTCAGAAAAAAACAAACTCATTTCAGTAAGAAACTCAAAGCTCTTGGCAAGTCCTTTTTTGTAGTTACCAGTATTCTACAGGATGTCTAGAAGGTAGAATGCTAGTTCCCCTAGCATTCAAGGGGAATGATGATTACAGGAAGAGATCTCCAGCTTGTGCAGAGCCCTGCAGCCCAGCTGGCAGCCTGCACACCATTTTCCAGCCTGCCACCTCTCCCTGGCCAGCAGATGTGCTGTCCCAGGAGCAGAGTCTGTGCTCCTGCCCCACATGCCCAGGGGAGAGCATGCAGAGACCCTTCCCTGCTGAAGGCACAGGCACTCCAGAACTTATTTCAAGCAGCAGCTCATTAGTGCAGCATACTCTGAGGGTCTTACACTGGAGGTACATGGCCTCATGTCACATAACTCCCTGGTTAACCCTAATTTTAATCTGGTGCTACCAGTGGCACCAAATCACAATGAGCTGGCTTCTGAAAAGCCTTTAACAACATGCAGTGAAGGGAGCACCTGAGAACCACAACAATGTGCAGAAGAACTGGCACAGCTACTCACCTTCAATGTAATATTCTTCAGTAATGTGTCTTCTAACACAGCCTGAAGCTTCCTGTTTATCTCTAAGGAGAGTTCCAAGGTGAGCCCACTGTCTGCAGGGTGAGATGTGTACAGAGATGCCATGATCCCCCCACGCCTGCTCAAGTGTACTTTGTTGAAGTCAGAGGCCTCTGATGAAAGTGTTCCGGCTTCTTCCCGCAAAATGTAACTCTGGATAATTCTGGAGTGAAAAATAAACCAGCAACATCACAGCATTACAAGGTGAGAAGAGTCAGATGCTGCCGTGACTTCAGATTCCTGCCATAAGTAATTTTATTTTCAAGCAGTACTGTATTACCAAAAAAGGAGTAAAAATTTACTCTTGCCATTTCTATGTCAGAGGAAAACCTGAGATACCAACAGTGATACAGGAAATGCTGGTAAGCCAAGAGACTACAATGTGCAGGGTTTACTTATTTAAAAGTATTTTGAAAAGCTACTGGGACAAGAAAGGTAATGTAAAAAGTCGACTTTTCTTTGCTCAAGGACTCCAGACATGGAATCTTAGGCTTTCTACACATGAGAAAAAAAATTACAAAGCCACTTCTCAGGAGTCTTCCCAAGCTGTGATCATGTTCAATGGTACCAGCTGGGCATAAATGTATGGACTCATTAAGCAAGGGCTGTTCCTAACAGGCAACTGCACCTTCCAGAAGCAGCTTTATGCCAGCATTTCTTACCCTCCTAACTGAAGTTCCAGACATTATCCTGTAAGATGAGATTTTCATTGAAGTGGAATCTTGTCTCACACATTAACCACTGACCACCTTTGGCTCAGATACATCATTTGTTTGATGTGTATACCAGAGTACCATCTGGAAAAACGCAGATTCTCCTTCCAAAACAAACACAATCAGCACCCTTTTAAGCACATGAGGAGAATGGACTCTTCTGTTAGCCAGTGGCAGCAGTCCACCACAAATCAGCTACCTGCTGACCATTCTGCTACCAAAAACCCACTTGTGCCAGTTTATTCCTCCTGAAAAAATGCAGTAATAGTACTAATTGCCAAAAACCTGGCAATTACTGTAACTGCTGGGAAAAAAGAAGGAAAAAAAAAAACCATAAAACTAATTCCATCTTGGAAATCTAGTGTCACTGCAATATTTTTACTGTTTTAAACATTTTCACTAAGACAATTTGTTTCCTTACTTGTCTAGTGCATCAGCTCAACACTGAAAACCTGCATGAACAGAACACAGAACATACTTGGTTTTTTTCCTGATTTCCTCCACCAGCTGTTTGATGTGATCCTCCATAAACTCCATCTTCTCATTTTTCCGAGCATGTGCCTTCTGCAGCCTCAGTATTCTTTCCACCAGGACAGCCTTGTCCACCTCTGGGAAGCTGTCCACAGCCACTGCAGAGCCAGTGTTCTCGGGTGAGCGATCCTCGGTGCTGCTGCGCGCGTTCAGGGACCCTGCCAACACCACAGGGCTTGGAAAAACTCCTCCACAGCCTACACCAGGTGAGGAGCCCCCAGCAGAGCAGAGCATGCACTCACTACCTGTCAGGAGCTGAGGATACCTGCCCCAGCATGCCAGTTTCTCTTGATGTTAGTGGGGTTTTCTCGAAAGGATCCTTGCAGTGTTTAAATGAGACAGGCTGGGACAGCGCTGCAGTCCCCTCCTGTGGGTGCACTGCCTCTGGTGTAAGTGTGCTCCCTTCAGGAATGCTTATTCCCACTTAAAATTTATTTTGCACAAGACTGAGCTGATTTTAAATGTGTGTTTTGGAGTAAACTAAAATTACAATACTATGAAAACTGTACAGACTCACAAAAGCCCTACATATAAACACTCTGCAGCACTGATTACTTCGAGCTTGCAGTATTTACTTTATGCTGTTCTTTCTAAGCATTTGTCTCTCTCACACAGTGAGATTACAGGACATCTGGACAGACCTAACCCAACTTGAAACCTAAAGATATCAAGGAAGGAAACATGCTGTTTTCAGTGCTAAAGATCACTCCTGTACTTCTACTGGATAGAAAGTAATGAATATTACATAAACCCACTGATGTCTCTAATGATGCTAATTGATTTCTCATTTACACAGTCACAACTGTCAATAGGGCAATTAGACAATGTTGGACACCACTGCTCATTTTTATTTTGCCTCTAGCAGCATGTAAAAGGAGCATGTATAAACTGGAGTCCTCTTGAGCTTCCTCCAGACATAAAAGCAATAAAATGAAAAAGGCAGGTATTTAAAAAGAACCAAAATATATAAACATCATAAACATTACACTTTAATCTCATAATAAGCATCTACAACTGCAGTCAGTCAAGTGCATTTTGCTGCTTAGAGGCTATTTTGTCAGTTTTAATGGGAGGCTGCCCACACACTGCATATGCACAAACCACATAAAGAGCAAACACACTGTGGCAACCTTGTTAAGACTGAAGGGCTGTTTGGCAGCCCTGCTATGTGCTCCATTACCTGATGAACTGGAACGGCTCCCCATGCTGCTGACTTCTTTGTCATAATTACCATTTTCCATCTGATCCAATTTCCTCCGTGCTAAAAGTATTAACAAAATGATGATTACCAATAGCACAGCAAGAAATAAAAATTACAGTGTTACCCAACATACAGAACCTGTAATCATCTCTGACCTGCACTAATTTAACATGATGTGACAACTGAAAGACAATGGTAGCAACTAAAAGTAAAACCCAAGCAGCACCTGGAGGTAACACCCACCACGATCCCTGCACACTGCTGTGTTTGCCAGTTGAAGGGGTAATGTCATATATAGGATTAACTGGGACCAGTAAGACTTCAATATGATTTTACTTTTGATTAGGTCTGCCATGTAAATCCCTACTGATGTTGGCAACTCTGTTCCAGCATCTCATAACTGTGCCACTGCAGCAGTACTTGTGCCAGAAGCACCACTCACTCAGTAGGGATCAAGAGGGAAAGCACACAGCTGTTCTTATATGCACAAAAAGGGACACAGAACTTGTCTTGCAAAGTGCCAATAGGATCTCTTCTTTCAAACACATTTGATTATCTTCAAATCTATTTTCTACTCATGCATTGTTGGGTATTTGATGACTTCTATTTGTAGACAAAATTAGTCATCAGTCTCTTCATATGCACCTTTAAAAACTGAAGTGGTCTGTTAAAAAAATAACCAGCAATTCCTGATACAGTCAGCAACTAGGTAACTTCTGAATATACTCCTACACAGACCAGGATCCATATCTACCTACAGTGACATTTCAGTAGTCAGATATATCATAACAAAGACTAACCTCTTTTGAAATAAATATTTCATTTAAAGTCTAAACCCACTTCAGAAGTTACATTTTAGATTGAAAATTAACACAAAGGCCTGAAACTGCAGTTTCCACAAGGTCTAACTTGCTCACTGTCATTGTCTCCAGGGACAGGGAGAGTTTGAAGGGTGACACTCAAGCAGTGAGCACATACAGACAGGACCTGAATCTCTACCAGACACTGAGGGGGTCATAGATGGGGCTGTCTCATAAGTGACAATAATCTCCACCTAGCTGAAGTTGTTTTGTGAGGTCTTTCAGGTTGGCTGCGTGCTTGCGCTTCTGGGTAGCCAGGTCATCCTTCAGCTCATCCACGTGGGTCTTCAGGGCTGACACTTCCTCCTGCTCTGAGGCCAGCTGAGCCTGCAGGGCCTCTACCTCTGACTTTCTCTGATCCTCCTCCTTTTGTAACCTGATGGCCTGAAATTGGGATGTTATTTTCAGTCATACACAAAAAATTCCAGCCTAACCATAGTGCATGCTCAACATTCCTAACTGCACTTTAAACCTGGGAATCATTCACACTTTACATTTATTATTTAGGCTGAACACTAGCATTTCACATGAATAGTAAGATTCCTCAACTACCTCCAGAACTTCTACATGATACAGTACAAAGTCACATCACTTTCCATGACACACTAAGTTTATTAAAAATTACATTTATCTCATAACACAAACAGGACCTGAGGAACCACTTACAGTAACAAATTTCACAGGCAAATTAGAACCTTTTGTCTGTTTCATTTCATCTGAAAGTGAACAACTCTCTGCTCCCAAAAAACCAGAAAGAGCAACACAGCGACACCTCCTCATTCCAGGGCAGTGTGCCTCAAAATTTCTTTCAGCCTGGGAACATGAGGTGTTCATATCCCACTGCTACTAATGACAAACTCAAGGAGAAACTTCAGTCAGGTAAATGAAGATACAAGGTGGTATTCATGTGCTACATCTTTATCTGCAAAAACAAAAAGCCCACTGTACTCACCAGATCATCTTTAGCCTGTTGAACACACTCCAGCTGATTCTGCAGCTCTCTTTCACTGTAAGAAAGCTTATCCAACTGGCTCTGTAAGGAATTGTTTTCAGACTGAAGCTGTGCATTCTTACTGGTTAATTTCTCAGTGAATATCAATAGCTCAGATTCTCTTTTCCGACTACCTTCAATGTCCTTCTGAAGATCAGCAACCAGAGAATTGAAACCATCTATTTCTTCCTTTAAAGCATTGATTTCTTGTTCATCTCTGTCAAAACAATTGTATCACATTAGGGATAACCTGAGCTTAAAGATACAAGTTTATTGCAATAAAAGCATTCAGGTCAAGTCCAAATAAGGCAGGGGAACAATTAATGACCCTGGGGTAGCTTTTAGTCACTGGATCATTTTAAATGTCAAGGGAGTTTTCCCTTTGTTTCACACCACCTGCAGTGCTGAAATGACAGATTTCTGCAGCCCACAGAGGACACTCAGGCATTAGCTCCTCAAGGAAGGCCAGCTCTCCATTTTCAACTTCTCCATATGACCTTCAGATCAGGGCACAAACAAAACCCTCAAAACCAGACCTAGTAGGTGAGAGGAAGGTTTGCAACCCAACAAAGTGGCCAATCTGTAAGAGGCCTTCTCTTTAGAAACAGGGAAAAAATGCAGTTTGGATTTCTCTAGGACAGCAGTATGGTGATTCCTGACATGTCCTTATCCAAGCCCTGCAGCTCTGAATCAAAGGACCTGTCATATTCCACCTACTCCTCCCCCAAAACAAGTCCTTCCCCTCTACAGAACAAGTTTTTGTTTCTACTGAAAGACTCTCCCATCCAATTCATCTGAGTAAAAAATGCTGCATCTTCACTTATCATCAACATTTCAAAGTGTTTGAAATGAATTCCAAAATGTAATAGCTCTTAAAAATGTTACAGACTAAAAACCTCCCTCTTATTTGCTCTTGCCATATTAGTTCATTAATTCTTCCATCATCGAATTGGATACACCTTTTCTAAAGCTTTACTTTCTAACATCACCAGAAAAAAACCTCACCTTTCTCACAGGGAGTGTGTATACTCAAATTTAAAACTAAAATTAAAATTACACAAAGCAAGAGCACACATCTCATTTAATTTCCTGACCGACAGTGTAATTATGAGGAGGATCAATTCACTTTAAATCAACAATCCTGTACTGTTTGCTTCCCCAAGAAGAGCTGAGACCCAGTCATCTGTGCTGCAAAGTATCTCACCTATAGCTCCCATTTAAAAACCTGTGCTAGAAGGTTGCATGCATGCTTGTATTTTACATTTTCAAATATGTTGTTTCATCATGACAGGAGAAAGCTCTGCCTAGCAGTCAGAGTTGGATCAGACAAAATTAAAGGTTTGGACCATTCTAAAAAAGATGTCTAGATTATCCTTAAATTTTGCAAATGAAGGAGACCAGGGAACACTGAGGTGATCAGTATCCAGTTCAGCCATGAAGTTCTTCCCAGCATTCAACCTAAAATCATATTCCTCCAGTGAACAAACATAGCTGAACATTCAACATAATACAGCCTTTATACATTTCAGGATGTCTGCACTGAAATTGAAATAAAAGACAATACAAAATTTAATGTAGGGATAATAAATGTTGTATGGGAAGGATACTCAAGAAAAAAAATCCAAATTGAATAGAAATGGGAGACATATTTAAGCATGTCTCAATTACTGAGAGGAAAAGATAAGTGGAAACACACATTTGTAGTTTCACACTTTGATCACAGTCACTTTAATTCATTTGTCAAGATTCCAAGAGAAAAATAACTGTTAGTGATCCAAGTGCAGGCTCCAGTAGCTTCCAGCACAGAGCAGTCCCTGGAAAGGCTGAGAACACCATGACAATACAGGTGACAGGCACACAGCACACAGCACAGTGGCTGATTTGCTAAGCCGTGAGGAAAGCCTATAACTATGGAAATACTTTACAGTGATAAATAAAAACTGTTTACCAGAATGAGAGGGACAGACACACAGGGGTGGTTGTGCCTATCTGACATTTGTCCATCTCCATTTATGCAGCACCACTGGAACCAGCAGAGTGGCCAGCATTTGTATTTCCCAGTCCATGTGTTCCCCACAGGCACAGGACCATGCTCAGACACTCCTGAATCGTGCATGAGCCCAGCCCTCCCCTGACATTATTCCCCTCACATTCTTAAATGAGTGAACTTCAACACAGCAGAATGAATTCCAGCCCATTAGAAAGACAAGTGCCTCATGCTGTCTGAATACAGCATCTCTCAAGTAAGTAAAATTCTTTCCATTAAATACTTCCATTCATCCATCACAATTTTAAGGCAATTTATCTTTCCAGTTTAATTGCTCCCCTCCATCTTCCAATAAAACAAGCACTGAGCAGACACCTAGAAGACAATTTCCTGTAGAGTATGCTGGAAATCAGGCACTTGTTATTCTAATAATGAGAGATGCTAAATTAGATTTATCAATCTCAATCCCCTTGGTTTGTATGAGGCCACCAAGGTTATCTTCAATATTAGCAGCACTGATTTGAATAAAGACAGGCATTCTTCAAATTACAATTCATTTAAAGCATCAATAGCTTCAATAAAACAAACCCTTCCACATCTCCAATAATCTTTTAAATCATTACTCATAGTGCACAGCTGTACCTCTGATGCTGATCCTGCAGCTGATCTACAGTTTTGACTCTGTCCAGCAAATTCTGAATTTCACTTTTCTGTCTGTTTATTATTTCTTTATACTTGGATAACTCATCTTCTGTTCTTAAGCGCTCATCCTCTAGGCACTTTACCTAAATGGAAAAACAAAAATAAATACAACCAGAAACTATTTAGTTTCACAAACGTCAGAGCTAAATTATTCTGATCACATGTCTAGACTGTAGTACAAAGTTCATGTGTTAATTTTTTGGTGGTTCCAAGTAACTTAGACCAATATCCCAAAGTATTTCAGAGCTAATAGAGTCAGAAAAACAAACAAACAGAATTAAATTCAACAAGCATGATTAACATTAGTTTTGCCCAAAGGCTCAAACTTATCAGCCTAATGGATCAGGGTCCACAGATATGACATTTCCCCAGTTACCAAGGCATTTATTCTGTCTCACTCCCTTTTTCCACAGTCCTACTGAGCTGCTCTGGAGAGAGGGACTGGCATGCTATTCTATAGACTGTCCACAAATTAGGGACAGCATGACCTCCTTACCAGAGGTCAAAACTTATGTCACAGGTAGTATTAGTATTTTATTTATAATAAATTTAGAAGACTTAAAATATTTACAGGATTACAAATCTAAAATGTTTCTCAACTTTTCAGCCAAATGAGGCACACACAATGAAGCAAAATACTGTTGTGTTACAGATCAGCTCCTACTTTCTAAAAAAGGCTATGCAAAGTGAACAATTAGAGATTCTTTCTAGTCTCATGCCAGCCAATCTCTAATCACACTCTTTATTCATGAAGAAGTAAAAGTACAATTAGGAGTGGAATGTATTCTTGTTCCAAAAACCCAGCACTGTGCTTTCAGCCCCACCCCAATCCAACTCAGCACATTTTACCTTTGTTCTCAGTGTCCGAAGCTCATCCATGCCTTCCTTAAAAGTTCTCTTCAAGTCTTCCACTTCTTTTATTTTTGCATGATGCACCTTTTTAGAGGGTAAAAAGCTCATTAAGAAAAGTAAATGTACAGTGGCACTTCTTCAGAAAGGAAAGCAAAACCTCAAAGCTTCTTTATTCTCAGGAGAACTGAGAAGAAAACTGAGACTGCACACTCTGGTTTTAGGTACACAAATCCATGGCACAACAGGCCCTAGGAAAGCTCTGAGCAAACTGGCACTTGGCCACCTCTGAAGAGTGCATGTGCACAGATGAGCTGTGAGCAGACACATTAATGATGTGTCTGCTCTGAGAGTTTCACTTTGGGGCTAGCAAATATCTACAAAAAACAGAGGCTGGCCCTTGTCTCTCCTTGCCATACATCTTAGCAAAATACTGGTCACAGAAAGGCCTGACTCAACAGAATCTGTGCTTTTAATTACAGCAACATTCATGTTTATAAATGAAAGAGAAGTTATTTCACCTTCACTATATCATATTTTCCCCCAAACTTTGTTTTTAAAAAGTGAATCCAAGGTAGTACCTGAAGATATCCTCCAGAAAAGCAGTGCTAAAGGGCACACACCTGGGATTTAGTATCAGACCACCAAAAAAGACAAAACCCAAAGAATGTGGCATAACTGCAAGCAGCTAAAAAAAAATAAGATTCTCAAAATTATAATTTCATGGAATTCTTAATCACAAAGTGGACTCCACACAACACATATTTACCTCCAGGTTATCAGACTTCTCCTGAATTTGTTTCTCTAGCTCTCCTTTAGTTACTCGGAATTTTGCATCCAATTCATTTAATTTGATTTCTTCTGACTCCTAAAGGGATTGAAGAAATATAAGTAGAGTTTTATGTTTCCCTTTCTATTCTATGAGTGCACAGACAGCTTTTCACTTCACTGAGTCTTTTCTCTAAGTGCACCTCTGATAATCCTGACCATGCCAAGAAAGACCCCCACACTGCATGCCAATCAAGATAAACATTTTCTCTTTTATTTAACAACTTTTCAGTAAAGTAAAAAACCCATCCCTATTCATCTCAGCTTTGGAGCTTGCACAGGATAATTCTTTCCTGCTACAGCTTAAGCTAAAAAGAAATGAAAAAGAAGACTCAGGCACTAAACAAGAATTTGACCTCTTGAGAAAATGTGCTTACTTGATAGGATTTTATCATTTCTTGACAGTTTTTCCTTATCTGATCTCCTTCTTCTTTTGCTTCAGTTAATTTTGTCATTGCATCTTTGAGGCGTTCTTTGGTTTCCTACAAAAACAGTAATTAAAAAAACAGGTTAAACTAGTAAAATCCATTTACTTCATCTGAGAAGCATATTACTCATAATAAAACTGCCCTTTCAGTCTGAAAAGAATTAACAAAACAAGAAGTCCCACACTAATTTTCCCCTTGCTTCCATTCAGCTGTTCATTTATGTAATTCCATTTGACCCAACACTGAAGGCACAACAAAAGGATCTCTTGTTTATGTGCCATGCACATTTTCAGACAGCAGATTTAACTCTATCACTTAAAAACTAAGATAACAATTATTTCAAATAAATAAACTCCCCCCAAAACATAAACTTAACAACAAATTAAAATTTGATGACCAAATTAAAGAGAACGCCCCAGTACATCCTCCCTTCACACACATCCTTTCAACATTTCCATTTCAGTATCACTATTTGAGAGCACTGTTCTTACTTTTGCTGCAGGTATTCAAATTAAACAGAAACACCACATTAGGAACAGTACATAAAAAGCAAATACTGTAACAACTACACTACTCTGACTATTTTCATATAATGGTATC
Organism: Agelaius phoeniceus; assembly: GCF_051311805.1. NCBI lineage: Eukaryota > Metazoa > Chordata > Aves > Passeriformes > Icteridae > Agelaius > Agelaius phoeniceus. The sequence continues at coordinate 8,294,356 of NC_135273.1, read as the reverse complement.
AGCATCACTTCACCCACCTTGTGTGAATCCATTTCTGTTTTCAATTTGTTCTGAGCCCATTTTACTTTGATAACATGAGAATTGATTTCTTCTTTCAATTTTTCTATTTCTCTGTTGAGTCGAGTGGCTTCACCATCCTGAGAAAATTTCATAGGTTTTTTATAAAATTAAATGATCTAGTGTCTCTAGAATAAAACTCCTGTCCAGTTGTCAAGTTGGTTTTTTTTCTAATGTCTGGGTTTTGAAAAATCATGCACATATTTCAGAATGCTTAATAATGCTTAAATCCAGTGGAAAAAAAACCCCATTAGTGTTGTGGTTTGAGCAGCAAGGTAAGGGTGCATTATTGTTAGTATACGTTAATATTATATATCTGTGAAAAGACAAAGCACTAGAGAGGTAATTTCTGTTTCAGAAGTGTAGTTTCTAGTCATTTATTAATTTTTGAATCTTCTACATGAAACAAAATTGTAAAACACAGCTGTGAAGGACTACCAAAAGACTTGGATCATTTAATAATAATCTTACTGCTTTCTAAAAATGAGTGGCAAAATTTTGGATGAAAAATTCTATTGCTTTATTATCAATTTTTAGTAGTAAAAAAAGGGAATACAGAGTGAAAACATAGGAAAACAACAAAAAAAGACTGCAATAATTTAATGCCACTGCAGTCTTTAAGAAAAATCTGAATCTAGAAATTACTTCAAAATCTAGACAGCTGAAACAAGCTGTCTTCTCAATTTTGTTAAAAAAACAAAAAAAAAAATCCCTATGTTTCACAAATTAATATTCAGAGAAAAATTAAAAGGAACTTCAAAAAGATTGCAATGAGAACTGAGTAACTTTTCCTCCTTCTCTTGGAAGGAAGATACTTTCACAGCTGTGCAGCAGAAACTAAATGAGAGCAGGTTTCTTTTACCAAGTACATCAGCAAAGAAGTGATAGAGCTGTTCTGACAGTGCTTTTAATCAAGTCACACAGCAATCCTTGGAGTACCTTTGTTTCATAGAGCTGGTGCAATCTGCCTTTTTCCTGAGAAAGTTGTTTGATTTTATTTGTAAGCTTTTCTATTTCTTTGTTTGCATCTCTCAGTCTCCTCTCCAGGCCCTCCTTTTCCTTTCGGAGGTCAAGCGACTCCTTCTCCCCGCGGACGTATTTCATCACCATCGTCTCCTTCTCGTGCCGAGCTTCCTCACACTTCTTGTTTGCCTTGAAAAGCACCAAACACAAGGAATCAAACCTTGTCTTTCAGAATTAACCAGGCAGTTTTAGTATTGCAGTAGAGTAGCATCATGAGGCAGGACTCAAAAGCTCCAGTTTGACAAAGACTAACATTCAATTCCTCTTAAGCACTGAAATTACTCCGACTTCTAACAATAAATATTGTAACAGCTGCATCTTCACAACTGAACATCTCAAATGAGTTATTAATACATTAGTAATTTGGTTTTTTAGAAATAATTTTGCAAATACTCAGTACTGGTATTCTGTCTTCCTTCATCCACATGCCAACTGCACCATCATTATCCAGTGGCTTGTTTTTCAGCTGGATCACTTCCAGTGGCTTACTTTTACAGACTCCCCCCACCCCAGCACTGACAAGTTCTACTCAAATTAGGAAAAAAAAAATAAATCAGACACTGAGTTTTAGATTACATGCAACTGAGGAAATACTTGGTATAGTATGATATTAAAAAGGAAAAAAAAATCCCAGATTTCAGTAATACATAAAGATAAAATAAAAGCTTTGTGCTGGAATTGAGAAAAATATTAATTTTTTGACAGCCTGTCTGAAAAAGCTACTGTCAGCTTTTAGCTCCTTTTGAATCAAGTTCAGCTTACAGGTAAAGAAAATGAGATTTCCTTGAGAGCTGAATTCAATACATATAAAAATAGGTATTTTTTTAAAAGAGTTATCAGGCACTCTTAAGTGTTAACAGCTATTTGGAAATTCACTGCTGACAGTTATCCAAAATGCATATATAACTGCACACTAGCAGTTCCAATTTTGGAAAATTGTGTCTTATTTAGTGATCCAATATGTTTCCTACAAGAACCAAGTTTGTTCAGTAATGTAGATGTTCAATAGTTTAAGTTTTTTCAATTACCTGTTCCATTCGAATGGCCATCTCTTTATGCAACTGCTGAATAGTATTTTTGGCTGCTGCATCTTGAGTTACAAGTCTGTCTTTGCTAGCTTTCACTTCTTTATTAAGCTCTTCTATTCTTGCTTCCAGCTAAAATACAACATCATGATATAATTATAGGGAAAATAACACTTTGATCATGTTTTCTACAGGCAGGCATATTTCACACAAAATTAGATGCTTCAACAGATATTTACCTGTATTTTACACTTGTCAGGCTGCAACCACCCATATCAACATCTAGCTTTGCATGAGTAGGAAAAGCATGAAAGATGTCAATTCTCATCTTCAGTGAGAGTGAAGATACTTCAAACCAAGTAAAACACCAGGCACAGTGATTTAATGCACAAAACAACAGCAAGTCAGAGAGCTGCCAGAGAAGAGCTGGCTGCTATCTGAGGTTGCTTCACCATCCATCCTTTTGTTCCTATCCTTGTGCCATATCCTTCACCATGCCAGCAAAGCAGCCATGCATCCGTACTGAAATGGACTGGGAATTAATTCATTGAAAAAATCACTCAGCAAATAAAGATGAGCTTAGTCATCATGCTGGCACTTTTTTTAGCCACCTAGTGAACCAAGTCAGAGACCTGATCCAGCTGAAGAATAATCCCCAGTGTTAACTGGAACACTTCCCAGAGGGTGCTCCCCGCCAAGTCATGCAAATCCAGCAGGAGCAGTGTGGGGGCTGCAAAGGCTGTGACACTGCCCAAATCTTGCTCAAATTGTGCCTCACAACTCTCCTGTTGTCCCAGGGGAGAGCCAGCTCACCCAGGCTGGGGGTTTTGTTTTTGTTTGTTAGCTTTGGGGGAGAAGTGGCATGATCTCAGGATCAGTACTGCACATTCTGTGCAGTCCCAAGCTGCTGTGTAAGAGGCAAGAACCACCCAGTTTGCTTCTGTTACCACACCATGACTTGACCACACTTTGTTCAGCTCTGCAAATGCATCATGTGCCAAAGAAAAAGCTTCACATGTACAAGCAGGCAGGTACAGTTTGTCTAGAGCTGTGACTGCAGCCAAGCTTTCATTTACATAAAAGTTACCATAATGCACTAACACAGAAAATCCAACAATAAAACACCACCTTCACAAATGAAAAAATGCAAGTGATTCACTGCAATGTCTCTTACAGCTCAAGTGCTATCAACAGCCATATAAAACTATTACAGTCCAAAAAGAATATTTTCTGGAATCACTTGCAAGCATGTAGTATCACAAACACCCTCACAAATACTTTTTTTTCAGAATGGAATAAAGCAATTGCTGCACAATTGCTGCATGATAGAGCTTCAAGAAATCATACATGACTCATGACAGAGCTATCATGGAAATACAGACAAGAAAGAATGAAGGAGCTGCTCATACTGGTTTATTCAGGAACAAGCAATTCCAATTTGTAGCCTAAAAATAACACTTTTCAATCACATCATGGATTTGCAAATATTCTCTGAAATCAACCATGAATATATGAATATATTACATGAATATATTCCTCTAGAACACTTCAAGCCTGATACCCTGCTCTGAGAACAGATTTCTGTGTGATGCAGACACCAACAAAGAAACCTGACAACCAGGATAGTCACCAGCACTTGGACAAACAGAAATTAATATTTTAAATGTTTCTCTTGCCAGATTTCCAAAATATAAGCTGTAATCAGTTTATAAAGCCAGCCAGCTGCAGGGACATCAGCAGATAGCTGATACATGATAAAGCAGTGACAGACACCTGGTGTGAAGCCTTTTCCTCCCACACTAAAACCCAGCCTCCACCATGCACACACCATGGTCCTCCTTGGCCTGCTGTGGTTCTAACAAGCCCCTGAGAAAATGCCTGTATTTAGTACCTGCTACTACCACAGCAGAGACTGCCAGATATACAACACTTAACAGATAGGAATCCAGAAAGTCAGTTTATCCAAATTCAGTGAAGGCATTTAAACAATTTCTTGGAATACAAAAGTAGATTATCCTCTTAAAAAGCTTAGGATAATAAGCATGGAAATCAACAGTGGCAACAGTGACACAGGTGAAATACTAACCAGCACTTCTTTTTTGTTATCTGTACCTGTTTAATAATGCTGAGGTGCTGCTTTTCTGTGTCTGTTCGTTTTTTCAATTCATCTTTTAAGTTGTCCTTTTCTGAGCAAATTTCCAAAATCAGTTCCTGATGCTTTTTATTTTCTTTAATCAATCTGTAAAGAAAAAAAAAATTAAAAACAAGGTACATCAGTACTGGGGTTTTTTGGTTGCTTGTTTTCAATCTCAAGAAACTTGGTTTTTGCTCATCGATCTGCAAGCTTTATTGGAAGCCAGAAACCCTAAAAAAATCCATGAAAGCCTTACAAAAATAAAAAAAGAATACTGTGCATGTGGAACTTAACTCCAAAAGAGCAAGCAGCAGCCTTCTTGTGAGGAAACTGCTTATTTCCAGCATTTTAGGGTTGCTGTGGTCCATAATGACATGGACATTTGGCAACCCTATGAAACTATGAAATTGTAAATGCTAGTAATTTTAAGGTAATGGAATACAGTAACTTCCAGTCAGATAGTCTCACCAGTCATTTATCTGAAAACACAGAAATTTTATTTATTTCATGGGTTTCTCAGAGTACCCATGAAGTTCACAACCTGGTAAGAAACAGAATCCTGATTTTTTTTAAGTTCTAAGCAGGTAACAAGTATCTGTGCCCATGCTCTTTATAAAGTTCAGTTTTCAGCAATAGTTCCAGTTCAGCTGTTTGAAGCCAACTCAGACCTAGTTTGATATTCTAACATAAAACTCAGAAGTTACATTGTCAGAACTGCTGAATGAACAGTCTCACATTTATTTACATGTTTGCAGATCCTATTACATGGTGGGTATTCTAGGTCACTAAATGTATGAATTTGTAGGAGGCATGCATTTACCTGAAAAAGATACTTAATTATCCCTTTGTTAAAAAAAAAATCCCTGAACAAACTGATCTCCTAAATTATAAGGAATTCAAAACCATCAGTTACAAAGAGCTAAGCACTTGTGATCTGCTTTTTAATCTATTAATGAATATTCCAGGATTACAAATTCTTAATTCATGCCACAGCTGCTGACATATATATTTAGATCTGATCACAGGAGACAACTGGGCTATTTCCAGAATGATGTTACAAGAAATTCTGCTGATCATCAAGTAAGGGACAAAACAAACACAAGCCAGAACACCCTTTGGACCAAACACTCCACAGCAGTTTCATACTCTTGAGGTGAGTTCCCAAGTGTCAAATGGCTGCAGCTGCCCAAAAGAGACATGTTTTTACATGAAGCCTTCTGTATGTATATATAACATACACACATATAAAAACACTTGTCCCTGAGGAAACAATTGGTCCATGGCTGAAAATGCTGCTCTGCCTCTGAGTTTACTATGAGTAAGTAAAACTCTTCATCTCATGATCTGCTGGAATTACCTCTCTCTACACACCCACTGCTTCAGATTCCCACTCCTCCTCTGTAACTTCTGAATGTCTAACTGTGCATTCTCAAGCCTCCCTGTCATCAGCTGACTTTGCTCACATGGATGATTTCTGTCAGAGGTTAACTGGTGAAGTGCAACAGAATATTTTCCCTACTGGGACTCTCTCCCCCTTGTCTGGTTTCCCTTCCTTTGATGTGCTCCTATATTATGGTACTGGACAGCCTTATATGAAAAGTAGGACTCATTTCCAGCTCTGCAAAAAGGAATAAATATGAAGTTAGAGGCTACATTTTGTTAGCAAAAAAACATTTCTAAAAAGGCAACAGAGTATTAAACACCAAGTAAGGAATCATGAAATCAATAAATGAACTGGCTTTTGATGAACAGAAATATTCATGTTGAATACTGCCTGGTAGAACTATTAATCCCAGTTAATTATAACAACACTTCTAAGCCACGCATTTCAGAAGTCCTCCTAAAAAATGTGCAGAGTAGTTTATCTATATATGGCACTTCCAACTCAAACAATACTCTCATCTGATTAACAGCTTTGCTGGATGACAGCAGGAGATTGAATACTACTGGAAAAGAAACAAGCAATTCTGAACATGAATAAAATGCCCATTGTGTGTGTTAGTACTTTCAAAGATTCATTTCTCCACAGACACATATGGACTGAATGAATCCTGGAATATTTTTAAATCACCATTACTGCTGCAGTATTTAAGTAATTCTAGACATTGGCAAGCTATTCAATGACACAGTTGGCTATTTAGTTCCTGCTAAATCCTGCAAGAATTCAGACATCTAAGCACACAATTTTATTTACAAGTACATACCACAAAAATGATTCCTTGCTTAAAAACAATTTTAAAAATATCTCATTAAATATCCTCATACCAACTCAAAACAACTTGCTTCATACCAAAATGTTGTATGCAGTTGCACACAACATGCAGCCAAAGTTGTTCAGCACACACCTCCAACTGTGAAGCACATACTCAAATACTCACTTTGTAATAGTTTGTTCTTGCTGTAGGTATTTATCTTGTACACATTTTTCAAACACAGCCAAGGCATGTTCACCCTTCTGCACACCATTAGGGAGCTTTGGTTCTTTTGAAAAATCTGTGGATAAGAGTTCAGACTCTATTTCCTTCAGCAAATCCTCCTGTGAGGAAGTCTGATGCATTGTGGAAATAAGTTTCTTTGTGCAGTCTGTGTCATAAGGGCTTTCTGAATAGATTTTATCACTTGATTTTTTCACAAAGTCCGACTCCTCTCTCAGATCCTGTAATATTTCCATTAATGATTGTTCTGTCTGGTTAGTTTTTGGATCATGTTGTTCAAGTTCTTCACTAGGCTGATGTTCTGGTTTTGTGGAGCCTTCTGCCTTTGTTTCACAGCAGGCACTGGCAGAGGAGTCTGTCCCTCCACACTGCTGCTGTCCTTCTGCTGGGGCCCCACTGCTGCTGGTGCCAACAGCTGCTGCATCCTGATCCAGGGGCAAGGAACTCAATTCCCTCTCCAACACACCAGCATCACCTCCAGTGCAACTGATGCTTGGGCATTCCTCCACTCCAGGTGTTTTATCAGCCTTCTCATTATCTGGGGACTTGCAAGAGGCATCATCTGACAGACTGACTGGCTCCAGCGTACTCTGCATTTCTGGTGAATGTTCCTCCATAATCTTCCTTTGGAAATCTAGATGGAGAATTCATAGTACAACATGTTATATACAATATCAAGAGATTGAGATAGGGGGAATAAAGGCTACTAGAAAGTAAAATTCAAAGTGCAAAAATATTTAGATATATGTTATACAGATTTTGTTGATCTTTCAGCCCAACCTTTAAGTAAATACTCCAATACAAGTTTTTCTAAGAGAAGGTGAGAAATGACAGATAGTGAACAGGAAGCAGAGAGATAGTAAATGCCAAGACAATAAAAAACCAGAACTTTTTAGAATTAATAATTCTACCATTTAAATCCACAAGAATTCCACGTAATTACTTCTAAAAAATACTTCATTACAATAAATAACCCAAAAGGATTAAGCATCCATGGTCTTACAGCTTTCACTTCCCTATACATGATTTGAAAGCAACAACATGTCTTGACTTACTCATTTTTACAACATAGGGTGGCTCCCTGGTCCAGCCAGAATATCCAATTTCCTCAGAGTCATGTAATCACTGAGCACCCATACAGCAAAATGCATCTGTACCCAGGAAACTAAGGGAAGGGGCTGGGGGAGGATGGGGGTGACAGTCTCTTTTCCCATCTGTTTTCAAGCAACCAAAATCCCCTGTGGAAGAGCACAGATGGTCTGTGGCAGATCTACTCTCTCAAAGAGTTACTTGCAGAGCAAGGACTTGAAAAGCTCAGTAGAAGCTCTCTAGAAGGACACCATAGTGAGAACCAAATAGCCAGGATAATTATGAAAGAGCCTGGGTATAACACTTTTTGATTTATAATACTTTTTCAGGAATCCCAGATGGTCCAGTATCTGAGAAGACTACTAGCATCTTTAGCAAGCACAGGAAGCCCTTATTTCCATTAAGAGAAATTCATTACAGCAGTCCTAACTTTTAAATGCAACCCTATCCTCCTACACTGGATAATTTAGGCAAAGGCAAACTTTTCATTCATCAATTCAACTCTAGCATTCCAAGAGCTATCTCAAAGGAAGTGCTTACTTGCCACATCAAACTTGTTTCCATCCTTGCTTTCTGGCTCATTCAGCTCTCCCTTACACAGCCAGACCATCTGAGCCTCTCAGGTACTTGCTCCATGCTCCTGCCTTTGTCTCAGCCTGCAAGGAAACCCCTTTGTGCTGTTTGGCTTCACTCCACTCCCCCAGAGTGCTGCCTTATTAACCAACACTTCCTACTGAGGCTCACATTGTTAAAACAAAGGGGTTTATGAATCCCATTAGGCCTGTCTCCAATTGCTACCACTGTCACCTTTCACTGTTAGGCACAAAAAGCAGTTCCAGCCCAGCTCTTTCGACCAGGAAAGAGCATCCCCCAAAACACCTCCCCCAAGTACCTGAAACCTACAGCTGGGCTACAATTGGCATTCAATCAACAAGAGGGAAGCACATGGAAAACTGAGCATTCAGCTGAGAGTATGGAAGGGAACATATCACAGCTGGACAAGAGTTACAAATCAGCAAATGAGAATTGCACATTTTTTAAGCAATAAGCAAACTTTTCCTCTTTTGGTTTCCAAGCAAAAAAAGTCCCCAATGCTACAGCCTCTAACCCAGTACAAATCAACAGGAAGCAGAACACAAGTGGGAAGGGAGAGGTACAAATGAGAATAGAGATGGGAAATGAGAGAGTCTATACAATGTGACAGGGATTCCCCATTCTACAAACAGATCTTCTCTGGTATTAATAAAATCCCTGATTACCCTTTGCTTCAAAAGATTTAGGTTCAGGTCAACACTGGAACCAGCAAATCCCACTGCTTGGTTCCTGCAGCCCAAACAAATGCTCTTTTGGAACCCACCTACCCTTCAATAACTTCTGCTAGTAATGAAAGTTCACAATGTACTACTCTTATTCTCAAACAAAACAAACCCAACTGACAGTCTCAATGTGAAAGTAAAAGTGAACATAACTGCAAGAAAAAGTATTCAATTTGATAGTTGCAGAACTCATTAGTTCCTACTTAATTAAAATGCTGTTAAAAACCAATGCTTTCAGACTAGCGCACTTTAAACAATCAATAATCACAAGATAATTTGCCAATTATGCAGTTAAGACAGAAGAAAAATTCACCTTCTAGTATCTGTTCCCTCTTGTCAAAAGAAGTTTTTAATCCACTTCACATTCAGCTGTAAAAGATACTCTATTAGCATAAAGCTGAGGAACTGGTTTTTTCTCGAGTAGTTACTCTAGTCAAAGTTCTTGATGATGCTTTCTCTGGAATGATTAGAGTGGTTTTTTACCTTGTTTTAAGCCTTTTTTAAGATACTTCTGAAGTATGTGCAGTTGTTTGATGTACTACTGCCTGAAAGCTGCTTGTGACTGCCCAGCTGCTGCAGTTCACCTTTACCACAAGAAAGGGAGTGGTAAAATTGGATACATGAACTTCCATGTTGGCTGTTACACACAGAATTTCCAGTCCAGTCAGCAAGCTGGAGGGTATTTATCTCCATATGGAAGCAACAAGTGAAAAATACAGCCCTGTTAAAGAGCACATTAGGAAGGTCACTCAGTTTTCTTTTTATTGTGTTACTTCCTTCTGTAAATAATACTGTGAATTAGCATTACAAAGACTAATCTACGTGGAATCAGAAATATAATTATTTGCACAACTCAGTCACAGAGAAAAAAAGAGCCACTGACTCCATATCCAAATAATTTAGTTATTATTAATCATAACTAAAGTGTAGGTTTTATATCAAACACATGAGGAATTTGAGTAATGACTGTACAAATCAGTTAAAGCATGAAAAGTAAATTATGATGATTTAGTGTTCCCTGCAGTTGTACTTTAATTTTCAGTGGTACCTAGAATATAATTTACCACATTAAATTCACAGTCTTTATGATTCCAATACACTGGATTTAGCCTTATCTGCCCAAATCTACCTGCACCTATCTGAACCTAGGTAAGACATACATAGATTTTTATTCCTCCCTCCTGTGAATGAATAATATTAGCTTTTACCTTCTAATTACTAACTCTTAAACAGAAATTAAATAATTGATCACAGGATCACAGTTTATTTTCACACCAGAAACATGCAAAAAACTCATGTGGAGCAGCTCTCAATGCAAATTCATACTGACATTCAAATACCTCTTGAATATTCAAAGTTTGTTCTGCCTTCCTCAGGCAACTGAATATAACAGCTACTCCCTATATAATGCCAGAGACAGAAAACTGCTGTGATGTCATTAGAGAAAAGGCTCATGGCTTGTAAGCAAAACATTTTGTGTGACAGAAGAATCAATCAGTCAGGCAGCAGCCAGTTGAGATGAAACATGCTAATATTTGACTGTTTCACATCAAACACACAAATCCATCAAGCTCCAGATAGTATTTGGACAACACCTGATAGGAGCTCCATGCCTTCCCAGGTTTAACATCCGTCTTGCATTACCCTACTCATCCTTACAAATTACTTTTTCAAAATCAGGGATGTACTAAAGTTATGTATACTGCATTAAGGAAACAATAGTTTAGTGCCTCTTATGATGTCTTCAGAAGGCATCAAAAACAATCAAAAAAGGCAAATCTTGACTGAAGTAATTATGTAATTATATGCTTAAATATCAAACAAGCTCACAGTGTGTTGAGTGACAGCGAAGTGCTGGGTTCTTGCACTGTTTTGCAAAGCTTCTACCTTCAACCACCTGCTCTGCTCCTTCCTTAGGCCTGACCATCATCTTGACAGCAAGGCAGAAATGTGATGTTTGTCTCACCCTGTAGTGTAAGTCCCTTCTGCTGCCCGTGCCACAGGAGCTCCTCAGAGCAGCAGCCAGAGCGGCCCAGCCCAAGCCTGCTTGCCCACATGCCATGAATGACTGCCATCCATTAGGGCAGCATGAGAAAAGCTCTGTCACTGCCCTGTGACACTCCTGCAGCTGTGACAGGACTCTGTGTAACTGGTCTGACCAGCTGGCCTCTGTTTTACAGCTCACAATTACTCTGACACTCCACACACCTTGCCCGTGCTCCTGTTCCACAGCAGAGGAGGCAGGGGTTGTGCTTTCCCCCAGTGCATGACACAAAGCCATGCAAGTGGAATTGCATCACTTCAGATCCAGGAATGAGGAACAGCAGCACAGTTCAGCCACATTTGCAAAACATCTCCCTACAAATCAGAATACAGGCAAGTTGTACCCTTCAAAACCAAAACTGCCTTTTCTTTAAACAGCCATTGTTTTTTCTCATCACAGATGTGTCCTTCAAAGATGCAGAGAGCATACATACTTTTCACCATTATTCACAAAACTAAGCTTAAATCTGCACCAGCACAGATGATCTCCAAGTTCCACAGTAACATCTAAAATAAGTAAGTAGTTAAATAGCTGGCACAAGACACACAACATTAAAGGCTGGTACTGGTAAGGATTACAGCCATTTATCACACTACTTAAACTAAGATGTGCTTATCTGCTAAATTGCTGATAGCACAGCTGACTGGAATCAGAGGCAGGGAGCAGAGAGCCTGCCAAAGGAACACGTGAGCAGCACACCAACTTTTGAATACCAATGTCTCCCAGGTATGGCAGTGAATACAAAGACTCAGGAAATAGCAATATTTTATTTCACTTTGTTACACAACAGAAACGTCTTCTATTAACTGCTAATCAAATAATAAGAACAAATACGACAATGAGTCAATTAAGCTCTTCAAGGAAGTATCTGACACAGTATAAGTATTGATTATCCTGGGAGAACATCAAACATCTCAATACACACTCCTGTAACATGCCAACTAAAGGAAGAAAAAAATTTCCTGTAGCTTCAGCAGCAGTCCAGAGAAGCTCATGCTGTAACAGCAAATTCTCACTTCAGAGTCCATCCACTGGCAAAGAGAAAAGCAGTTTCTGTAGCACTCAGTCCTCCTCTTTCCTCTGCTGAGAGTACTTACACTCCTAACTTTTTAAGGAAGCTGTTGGCAGCCTCGTCCCTTGGCTCTTCATCCACTGTAGTGGTTGAAAATCCCTCCTGCCATGGCAGTACTGCTAATTCTGACTAGAACACCACCTCTCCCAGCTCCAGCCTGCTATCCAATGAATACAGGCAAGGTTCTGGTCTGTTTTAATTCAATATTATGCCATTTCAAACTGCTTGTCTTTCCAATCTTCTTACTGAATGCAAACGTGATTCTTTTAAGTACCTGACTACAAAGGCCTTTTCCTAAGCACATGCACTACTAATGCTGGAATTTAATTTCATAAAATGGGCAGAGTTTGACCCAAACTCTCAATACTTATGTTGTAAATAGTCAAGAAAGAGGAAAAATACTTTGTTTCAGCCAATTACAAAACACAAGTGAGATGACAGCTAAAGAAACACATTAAATGATAACTATAGGAATCTTTCACTGAGGTGTGGCTGCCTAGAAGACTTCACTAAAAACAAGGGAAAAAAGAAAGTGTGCCTTGTCACCTAGTAACTATCACAATGGGGTTCTTTACAACAAACAGATTAAAGAATGACAGAAATCTGTGCCTGGGGTGGTTCTGTAAGCAAACTTAAGGTCAAGGTCCTGAGAAACAAAAATCACTGCTTAAAGAGAAAAAAAAATATATATAGTTACACCTCAATGTCTAAAAGTACTGCAGAGAGAGGGGCAAAAATGGGCAGGAAGGAATAATGCTTCACACACAAGTGAGTGCAGATACGAAACCTTGTTCAACCCAGGCTTGAAATGAAAGTGAAGAGCATTGAGCTAAGTGACTCTGAGGCAGAAAACCTTCTGAAAGGGGAGTAATAAAAACTTAATACAGCAAATGCAGTTTACTGGACACCAGACACATTCAACTACACATTACATAACATAATGGCCAGTAGCAGTCAATTCTTTTAGTTCCTTTCAACAAGAAAGGGTTTTGCATCATCTTTGGGCAGATGTTCTCCACGCCTGGCTGTGCTCAGGAATCATCTACTCTCCAAAAAATACACATGCAATCCACAAAATTGTGAAAAAGCATTTCTCACTCCAGCTCAGACCATATTTGCTGTCTACTACTGGGTATCTAAAAAGCATCCAGACAGGTTTTATAGGATATGAAATAAGCTCATTTTTAAACAGAAGTACAAGGTAGCTTTCCTTTTTCCATTTTGCATCAGTCACAGCAGAGCATATAGATTTCCTTTAGTAATGCACTAAAGTCTCAGAACTACTCAGAGGTGCCACAGAGTTGTGATGCACTTCAGAGAGCAGGTGGGGGACTAGGAAAGGAGTGATGCAGTGCTCCAGCAGTCACAGGCAGATGACTCCAACACTCAGCACTGTCCTAAGTACCATGACATGGCCTGGCAAGCAGCTCAGTGACAGAAAAACCTGGTGACACCAACACAAGCAGCCCAGGTTCCCAGAAGTCCTTACTGCTCTTATTCTGATGTCACCTCAGGACTCAGAGCTGCTTTGTCACTGCAGTGTGTGCTGTAAACTTGCTAAGGAATCACTGCACACCTCTAAACAAAGTCCACATATTTACAGGAAAAACCTACCTAGAAAATAAGGCCCTTGCAATTGCTTCAGAGCAATTCTCTTCATGCTGTAATTTGTGATCTGTACTTCCTGGTTCTTTCTCAAGAACTGGATGAGAACTCACAAAATTCCTGCTGTTGCTCTTTATTTTCTTTTCCAAGATGGCACATTCTGAAGATCAGTGCCACTGAAAATTCATCATAAAAATCCAAGCAAACATCCTTAAGCAGTAGTCTCTTCAAATGCTCTGTAACACTCACTATCCTTCCATACTGGCTCTGGTTCAGGTTTAGTGTCCAGTGGCAGCAACCAGGCAAAGGGATGCTTGTCCTTTGGAGAGTTTCTTATGGAAACAGCTAGAAAAGGAGTTTATTCTTAACATTCTCAGGCTCCCCAGTGAGAGCTAATAATGACTTCTTTTCCCTAGTACCACCCCAGAAGAGTGGGCAGCAGCACATAGCTGAAATAACCAGCTGTCTGTCCCAGGCACTGTTACTGCTCTCTAACACATTCCAACTGATTTTACAAACAGCTCTGCTCTTCTGCATCCTTCTCTCCAATTCAACCAAAAATGCCTGTTTGTGGGTTTACAGAGATTTTTGTTTGCCAGCTGATCCCAATGTTGTGGGAGCAAGAAGGGTAAAAATAGCTCCATTTTGATACTGAAGGTGCTGGATGCAGACATCTATGAATCACTCCAGTTTTGGCAAAACTGAATTTAGGAAAGCAGACATACAGCCTGCCTACATATATAGAAAGTTGTGGGGTTTCTCTCTGCAGAGCCCAGTACTAGACTAACAGAAAATTCTACACCCCAGCTCAACCAGGTAGAAATGTAATGCTTTCACAATGAGTGCCCTGTTTGCTCACCTGCAATACTTCAGAAACCAAAGCAGAGCACTGAAGTCCCTGAAACTGTAGCTGGTCTCAAGAGAAATGAGGAACTGCTCACTTTTAGTACTCTGGCTTTCTAACAGCCCTCCAATCAAGAGGCCTGTTCACTGATACGTGTGATACCTGAAAAAAGAAATACTTTTAACTTACTTGTACAATCTTTCAAAGATTATCCAATAATACAATAATAAAGGTTAAAAAGCCAAGATACACACACCAAAAGGCTACTAAAAAACTCCCAACTACCAGCTAAGTCTAGAACTGGGAGGTCTGGAAGACAGATTATTTTTTTTTTTTCACAATGAAAAGCATTATCCTCATAAAATTTTAACTGCAAAGAAAATACTGACTTTTTTTTCCAGTACCACCCAATAGCAAATTAAAATGCAGTCATGTGAATTTGCAAGAGGAAGTTATGTGCATTTTACAGCTATTTTAAAGATTCACATTTACACCTCAAGTCACATTGTAAATCACTCTCCCACTACTCCAGCCCTCCAACTACCAGGTAAAGCTCTCAGCAGCCTGCCCAGACACACCCATGGACTGGACTCAGCTACAAATAAAACATCCACTATGTCTTACAGTAAGGACCTGTAAAAGCACTGAGCACAAGTAGTTCCCATCTTAGCCACAACTTGGAGGTGAGCTGAGACTTCAGCTCTTCTGCTGGAATGGAATCTAACATTTCGTTCACATGCAAGCAAGAACTGCCTTTTATTCAGTAATACTGAGCAGTGCTTCAAAACACACCTTTTTTCTGACATGATTTTCAAAAAGTCTTATAAGGATCAGCAATGCCCTAAACCTATCCTGAGACAGCAGTTTTACATTTAACCCTTGGAAGTTGTTACTCAACAATAATCATGATTTTAAAAAAGGAATCTAGTGTACATGCCAACTCAGGATCAATATATATGCCACATTTAAACTACTCTGCCTCCTACTCATTCACATTAAAGAATACATAATATCAAATTCCAATCCACAGATTGATTTTTATACATGGTTCATTACACTCAAGAATCCCCTCTTGGAAGCACCTCTCTCCACGTAAGCAGCTACTGAAGCTCATGAAGCAAAGATAAATACATAACTTTACCAAAAGCACATTTACCATTTATAGTGCAATAACAGGTTGGTTCTTTCCCCAATCACTGCAGTACAGACTAAAGGCTCTACTGAAGAGATTTTTTATACTGCTTTACATTTCCACTCATGCATCCATGAAATGAAATGACATATGACTGAAATGTCAACAATCAAAAGACTTTCATGATAAAACTCTGATGCTCATCAGAAGACCCCACTAAAAGCAAAACCTGCACATGAGCACCATTTGCTCAGTTCAGTTACAGACTCACTTCCCTCTTGCAGGTTCCTGAGCAACAAAAAGGGAGAGTACGAGTGCTTTAGCCAGTTCAATTGCAAATTCAAGAGTTAATGTGAGATGCAGTATAATCCAGTCTAACACCAGAGATGGACTTTGTATTTCAAAGACTTAACTAGGATTTATTGGCTGAAGAATACTGAACAGAATAACGATGATTTGTAGAGTTTTCTTGACAAATCACACACATGTGAAGCAACCAGCAACCCAATGTAAAAAAGCTTCACAAATGCTCCAGCATTTATTAGAAAGAACAAAACTTGCCTGAACAGTTTGCTCCACAAAGGTCTCTTTGTCTCCTTTAACTATCATGCTATAAAATATTTCATTAGAAACACAATCTTAGATGAATCATAACAGAAAAATAAAGTACTTTCTATTATCTTTAAAGACATTTTCCTAAGCCAGAGATATTAAAGTAACCATTAACAGCCAGACAACTGTTAGAATCAGTTGCCATTTTAATTCAATTCCCAACCTATTACACTCAGGTAAGAGATGAACCTGTTAGACAGTTTATGTGCTACCATGTGTATAATGGCAACCCAACAAGATTGCTAAAGAACAATTCTGGGGTATGAAAACATTTCTAGCTTCTTACAGTTGTGTTGTTCATTGCAAAACCCAAAATGCCTCTCTTCGAGAACTTTTCACATCTTTATTACACAATAATCATTACTTCAGCAGAATAAATTGCTTTTCCAAGTCAGTGCCAACTTGTCATTGCATGAGAACTCTCAGTAAGAATTTTACATGACAGTAAGACTAAAAATAAAATTGAAGGGAAATTTTATCGTTTGTTTTAGCTCACTGTAATCCTAATAATACTTTTACCTAAACTAATCTGGACAGACTGACTACACCTTTTTACTTCACTTGTTGGGTGAAGTTTTTGGTTTCTTTTTCCTAAGGCTACTTTTTCCATAGCTACTGTCGACTAGTTATCACAGTGATCAGCAAAACACACCTTCCTATTGTTTCCAGTTAATCCCCAGCTTACCTGTGTTTTGCACAGTATCTTTCACAAGAACTCTGTCACAAATGGCTTTCTCAGACTAAGCATTACATCACCAGGTAACACTGCAAAACAGGGAAGCTCAACTAGAGACAAGTCTGTTTTCAACTGAAGTTTGTGTAAGAAAAGTGGATTCTGCTAAAGTTCTGGTTTACATAAGATACAAAATGCAGCTCTACTGTACAGCAGCTGTGTAGAGACATAAATAATATGAATAAAATGAAAGGGACTGAGGCAAAAAGATACAAAAAGCCAAATATTTTACATCATCTAATGTGAGATGAATTTCAAACTCCTTCTGGCTTCAGGTTTATATACTTGCTTACAATTCCACATCCAACATTAATCAGAGCAGCAAGCCACACAAGTTATGAAACATGCTAAAAGGAGATGAACTGGACTGGAAAGCATCACACAGCCTAAGAAAAACACAGAATTCTTAAGCTGAAGAAGAGATGATGCTGATCACCCCTGCTTGTACTCCATACAAAAAAGAGGGTGGCCATAGGTCTCACACACTCCCAGCCATCCTGTATTTACAGACAGCACATACAGGGAGCAAAAGAAACATACCAGAGTCTCACCCACACTAGGTGTCCCAATATTAATTCACTTTTGCCCAAGATCAAATAGAAGTGAAAAGCTGGCTGTACACTGGGACACAGAGTCCTCCAGCCCAGGCAGAACTTGACACAGCTTCTGACTCAACTCACACAAAGCTCTGCTTTGATGCATGTGCTTGAAGGGAAGGAGTGGAACAGTGAATATACACAGTGGGACTTGCAGGATTTCCTTGCTTTTATCAGTTTAATGCTTCAACTCAATTATTCTTCTCAGGTTTTTAATGTGACTTCATTAAACACCAATGGCAGTGCCAAGGTGCAAAGCTCAGCATTTCTATCCATTCTTTGAACATCAGACAAGTACTTTAGCAGACAAGGTTTACTCAGACTGTGTATTTGCTTTCCTTTGCTTACACCACAAGTTAGATAGTTGAACAGTAATGTACAATTCCTTCAAGGCAGCAGCAGGTTTTCTATCAAACTCATGCACAGGGTTAATATTATGGTCATGTTAACTCCATGTCTGGAGTTAACAACTCCAAAATAAAGTTCATCAGTTAAGGTTTAACAAGTGAGGCTGGATTTGCTCCCATCATAACACAAGTCATGGGGTACACCTTGAGAGTGTTATTTTTTTTTTTGTTTTCAGAGGAAAACAACACCCTAGCAACAGCATCCTTTTACTGTGCCTATCACATGAGGCTTGGATACCTCAGGGTTTGCAATCTTCTGGGTGTCTTCAGCACAGAACAACTCTTACAGCCCCAAGTCAGTAAAATGAGTCTCTACTTCAGCAACCAATTAATGCAATGCCAGCAACAGCACTACTGTCACCTTTCAGGTTTTGGAACCCTGCCTTTAGCTCTGCTTACAACAAGACCAGGAGCAGCTCTGTCCTCACTAGAACCCTGTTTTCATTCACCTTCTGACACTGATAACATCACCTGTGCAAAGAAGAATGTCTTAAGGGAGGGGAAGAAATCAAATTTATGACTGAGTACACAACCTGGAGAGAGCACACATTCTGTGACAGCTCTTCCACACCTGTAACAGAGCCATAGCTCTTGCTCACACTACAGAAGCCAGAGCTCTGGCAGTCCTTCTTACAAACCTGTAGTGTCATGGCACTGGTAAGACATGGATCTTGGCATATTTGGCACTGGAGATTGCAGCAAGTTCGCTTCCAATGGCTCTTTTCAAATGTTCTTTCCAGAACATGCCAAAAGCAGTAAAATTCCAGCCATGGAATTATTGTCTGTATGGTCACTACATACTGAAAAACACCATTTGGGGGGACAGTATAGTTCTACTGTTTTCAAACCTGACCTTCCTAGAGTTCCTCCAGTATCCCTGAAAACACATAAGTAAACACTTCAATCCTTTAGGATGTGAAAAAGTCAACTGTGAGCTCTATGGAAGACTGTAGATTAATTAACTTCTGTTAATTAATCTAAGACATAGTATTATAGAAAATATTGTTATAGTATCAGTATCCCATGTACTTCTTGAAATTATGGTCATGATTTTCCCCTCTATTTTGACATTGATTTCTTTCTGATGAGTTTTTTTCATGCTCAATTTGAGGCAGTAGGTCTTGGACTATGACTCGAAGGTAGGTATTATCCATGAGGCTATCCAATATTGTCTTTGGCAACTGGAAAATAAGTTCAGAGCAATTCAGCCCAGAACTAAGTACAGGATATTGCTTCCTAGACCCCACATCTACTAATTTAACATGCTTAATAACCCAATTAAATCCAGAAAAGCATTGTCTTTCTATTTTTCATAGCTCTTTTAAAAGACAGCTTCAGGAAGTTCAGCATTAGCTTCATATAGCATTAAGCAACAGAACTGCTAATTGGAACCAAATTAACCACTCTCTGCATGTGGTTCTTCAGTCCTTTTCTCAACAGTTTGAAACAGTGAACCTCACAATGCCAACAAACATCCGTCAACAACTCCAAATCAAATCTTATAAAATGACAGAAAAATACTGTTCTAAAACCAGACAAGAACAGATGACTGAAGATTTTCAGAAAGAGCTCAAGGCAATATACAACTAGTTCTTTATTTAAAATAAAACAAATGACATTTCAAATGTCATCTAACACCCTCCTGAAACATATTAAGATGTTCAGTTTCTCATATCTCCAGAGCCTTAAGCATCTCCTCCCTAAAGTCAAGTGCAACATAAGCATTCAGTGCAGCCAGTGATCACATTAGAGAAACACAGAGAGAAACACAGCTGTGGCTCACAGTTTCAGTCATTTCCTTATACAACAAAACATACTGGGACAGGTGCCATACCTGGATTTTTAGTGTATTCTGCCTGCAACATTTGAACTTCTGAAAAGCAGTTCTATAAAAGATAAAGCAAAGCAGCACTAAAGGTGGAATGCCATACTTCTCATCTTCACACATTTCAATTCCCTAAGAAATCTTCTTTTGGTCTGCACAGAGTCTTGCTGGAATCAGACTGGTGTCAGACTCACCTGTGCAGACTATTTTCCGGGACAAGAGCCAAAATGCGCAAGCCTACATCACAATCATTTTGCTGAAGTCCTTCTTTCAAACCTAAAAGGGCAGGCAGCTTTTACAAATACCATCTGCAAAAACAAGGACACGTACCCTACCGCAACACCGCAGCCGGCTCTAAAAAATAACCTTCATAACAGCTGCTGGGCTTTGTTATCTAATTATTTACCCATACAGAAAATCAACACGCAGTCAATGAAACAGCACAACGTAATTAACACCACGGAAAAGAAAGCTGTACAGAAACAAAGGGACTGCGAGCCAGCCCAGGAGCCTGCGCTCCCCGCTCGGAGGTCCGGACCGGGAAGGTGTTGCTATGGCAGGAGCTCAGCCCCGGCCCCGCTGTCACCTCGCTCCCTCCTCCTGCGCCTCGCCCGCGGCCCCGGCGCGACCTCTGCCAGCCCAGCGCCGCCACCTGCACAGGGACAGCCCCTCGCCACCGGGGCAATTCTGCCTCCCGCCCGTCCTTCCCCCGCCCCCGCGTCCCCCAGGGTTTATCTGCCGCTGACAGTGAAGCGGATCAGCGGCCCCGCCGCCCCTCCCGAGCCCGCCGGGCAGCGCCCGGCCCGTCCCGTCCAGCGCCCTCGGCCGCTCCGCGCCGGCCCCTCGAGGAGTCCGGCAGTGCCCGCGCGGCTGGGGGACCCCAGCAGCGCCAAGGCGCCGGCTCCGAGCATCCACTCACACGCCCGCCCTTGCAGCGGCTCGGCCCTCACCTGGTCACTACACGGGCGGCTGCAGGAACAGCGGCGGCAGCGCGGCCATGGCGGGCACAGCGCAGTCCCGCTCCCCGCCGGCCGCCCGGCCCGGCGCGCTGACACATCAACAAAGATGGCGGCGGCGGGCGGGGCCCCGCGGCGGCGGGGGCGGGATCGGGATCGGGGCAGCCCCGGGCGGCGGGGCCGGCCCTGCCCTGCGGGGGCCGCTGTGCCTCGGGATGGGCTGGGGGCGAACGGGCCATCGCGGCGGCCACCGCGACCAGCCGGTGACGCGGGACCCGTCTCGTCGCCTTCCCTCGCCCTCGTGCTGCTGCCGCGTTCCCACCCGCGCCGCCGAAAGCCCGCGATCCACTGACGGAGCTAGAAGCTGCCAGCGGTTGGATGTAGGACATCGTGCTGCGATGTTAGTGCGCTCGGCGCCAGGGGACATTTAGGGTGCACATTAGGAAGAATTCCTTCACAGGAAGGGCGATCAGACACCGGAACAGACACCCCAGGGAGGTGGTGGAGTCACCGTCCCTGAGGTGTTTGAGGAAAGCCCGGCCGTGGCACTCAGTGCTCTGGTGGTGTTGGGTCACGGGCGGGACTCGGTGATTTCAGAAGTGTTTTCCAACCTAATCGATTCTGTCATTTCACACAAGACAATTCCAGGCATGCGTCTATAAATTGTTTCCGTCTGGATGGGTTGTTTTTTTTTTTTTTTTTCTCTTCCTATTTAAACATGTGTTTCTGTTAACAAGGGATCTCATGTCAGACATCCCATGGCACTGTCTAAACCCACAGCCCTGAGCAGCTGCCTTGCAGGAGGGATTCTTCACCCCAGCAGTTTTCAGAGAGATGGTTACAAAGATGCCTCTCCTTTTTTCAAGATCCAATGCACAATTAATGACAAATAGAATCTTCTACCTTAAGTAAACAGCATCTCATTCTCTATAACCAACCCCTGCACATTATGTCAAAACCTTTTGCACCCACATACCATGCAAGAGTCAATCCAGTAATGTTAATAAACAGCTTCACTTAGCACCTGCTGGGACTTCATTCTGATTGGATTAAAAAAAAAAAAAAAAAGTGAAAATTTTGCTGGGCATCAAAAATCTGGACTGGATTTCAGTGCTGGGATCAGCAGTTTTTCAGTGGAACACAAAGCTTTTTGGAATCCAGAGCATGGCATAAATGCCATTTTATTTAATAAAAAATAAATTGAAAAAATACCTTAGCAGACAATCTGCTAAGTGAAAGCAGTTGTATTTGCTATACCAGCTCAGCTAAAATGAGCATTGGCACCTCTCCTTAAACATAACAATAGAAAAGCAAGTTAAAATTTCTGAATAATTCAGGTTGGAAGGGATCTCAGTAAATTACCTAGTCTAATCCCCTACTCATAGCAAGGCTAACTTTGATGTTAGATCAGACTGTTGCTTTATTTTGGCTAATTTATTTTTATATATGTATAAAAGTATACACATACCTACATGTATAAAAACATCACCTACCCAATGATGCAGTGATGATTTCTTCACTTGGTATCACAGATGACCTTCAAAGTAGAATGTGCTGCATAACTTCACTTACAAACATTAATTGAGAGAGTTATTTCAGAGCAAGTTCTTTTTCTCCATATTCTTTCTAGGCATTTGGAATTTCAGAGCTGCAACTGCAAATTTGGGGGTCCTAGAAAATTCTCCTTAAAACCTGTAGTTTAACCCAGCCAACAAGTAGGCCCCACAAAGCTGCTGGCTTACTCCCCTCTCCAGTTTCAGAATTGGAAGACTCAAACTTGTGGGTTGAGATAAAGACAGTTCAATGTGACAGAAAATAAAATAATAATCATGATAATATATACAAACCCAGTGATACACAATGCAATTTTTCACCACTTACTGACTGATGCCCAGACACTTCCCAAACTGTTCCCTGGTCAGCTATTCCTCAGTTTATGTACTGAGGATGATGCCATTTGGTATGGAATAATCTTTGGCCAGCTGGGATCAGCTGTCCCAGCTGCGTTTCCCCCCCTCTCCCACCCCAGCTTCTTGCTGGCAGGGCATGAGAAGCTGAAAGGTCCTTGACAATAGTGTAAACACTGTTTAGAAAAAACTAAAAACATTAGTGTGTTATCAACATTGTTCTAAATCCATCCTAAATCCAAAGCACAGCTCTGTACCAGCTCCTAGGAAGAAAATTAACTCTATCCCAGCCGAAACCAGGACAAAACATTTTAACTGATCCTTTAAAAGAACAGTGGAATTGTAGAAAAAAATCAATTTGTATTGGGCTTGGAATAACCTTTCAGTGCTGTAATAACTATAAATCTTTCAGTGTCCATTATTCTGGGAGACCTAATACTGCTTCAGGTAAGTAAGCAATGTCCTAGCCATCACCTCTAAGCACCAAAGGAGTCAGTCATATATCTTTAAAAACATTAATTTGAAAGCACAAATGGAAGTAGGTTGCAGAGAACACTCATGCCCTCAACTTTAACCTCCAAATAACACTTTAAAGGCAAATGTCTAGCCCTTGATTTGCTTAAATTATACTGTGCATTCCATCTCTCTAAAAATACATAAAAAATCAGGTGTGGAACAGAAATAAGTAAAAATTGTCTTTTTTCAGAAAGCGGTGCCATGCAACGCTCACTTGCTAATTGCCATGCAGCACAAGTCTAAGCTTTGCTTTCAGAAAGGGTTCTTTGCCACCACTGCTGCTGTTCTGCAGCTGAGCTGCAAAGTTCATACTGCTGCTCTGTAACACAGTCACTTCAGTGCCCAAATGCTTCTTTTCTTATTTGGTTTTCAAGTTGTTTAAAGACAGAGACATCAGTATACTCTGGCCCTAGTCTTTTTAAGATTTGTGCTTTTACTTTGCTGTACACTTTGTCTGCAGTCCCACTGATGTTACCTGTGTGTGTTTAGTGTGTTCCAACAGACCTGGCAAAATTTAATCTGATTTTTGCCTTTTACTCTGGGCATTTTTTAGAGAAGGATTAAAATCAGGTTAAGAAAATAGAGCCTGGTTAGTGCAGTTCTTCCTTAAAGGCAGAAGAAAAGGACTTTTTTGTACTCAGCTGGACTCCCCATAGCTCTAGTCCCAGAACTGATGTTGAGAGTTCTGACTCTTATAATACCTGTGCTTAAGCCACATTTTCATGTGAAGAGTATATCCCCAGGAGGTGGCCACAGATACTTAGGGAATGATAGTGACAGGTCACAGAGTCCTTCCCCAAACCACTTTTACATGATGTTAAACAAAATGAATTACTGGACCTCCTAATTAGCCAGCCATAGCTCTTATTTGGCATGTACAAATGCTGAGGAAAACAATTCCTGAGTGAGAGAACTTGCCATCTGAAAGACAGGCAGTCCTACACAACAGACTTGTCTGCTGCAGACAAGCTCTGCATTGCAGAGGCAGAAGCAGAATTTGGCCCACATATTCAAAAGGTTGTAGTTCTGGCTTTTGGCTTATGCTTTATTATATAAGAAAAAGGAAAGGAAATGTTCATCTGATTGCTCATGTTTTAGATGACATTTGTTAATTATCCAGAGTATTTCTATAGCTTTGCCCTCTGAAAGGGCTTACAAAGCTATTTTTTCTCCTTCAGCTAAAGTGTTAGCAACTCCACTTTAAGGGAGAACAATGAGGTGGCTCAAACAGCAGATGTGCTGAGTGATACCCCACACTCCTCTGAGACCACTGGTGTCAAAGGACCAAAGGAGTAAAATGTTTCACATAAGAATAAACAGCCATTGCAATAATCTCCCCAAAGAAATGGTGGATTCCCAATGCTGGACAATTTTAAGATTCAGCTGGACAGGGTGCTGGATCATCTTGTCTAGATGTTTTAAGCTATAAAGAAAGCCTAATTTTTTTTTTGAGAGAGAGTTTTGAATGACAGAGAAGTATTTCTTAGTGCCTACCTGGTATTAGTTCTTCCTAGGCATGAGGATTACTGGGCTAATCTTGGGGACAGAGGAACAAGAGGCAAGGAGATGATGAAGGCTGTGTGACCATGATCACCCTGTCTCCCCACAATCTCCCACATAAAGGTGTGTGCCTACTCTGATATGCAATACTGAACAATTTGCCATGTGGGTTTCTTGAAATCCCACCAATTCCTACCTAGTTTTCCTTCTTGTTGTAAGGGCAGCCTCTGATCCACTCAGCTTTGCTCAGGCTGGAGGTTCATGTGAGCCAGGAAGAGTCTTCACTCTGACTTTATTAGGTGGTATCTTAACCACTGAGAGAAAAACTCAGCAGCCCTCAGATGTGTTGTTCACTTTTGAGAATGCTTAGTTTGGCAGACAGGATCCTAGACTTAAATACAGATAATTTAGACTGAAACACTGTCACAGCCAGATGCCAAATGACTTAAGGCAAAATAGCTATGCTTCAGCTACTTCTCTGTGAACAGAGATAATTATTCCCTGCTGTACAGAACATGTAACAATAAAATCCATCACTGATTTTATACACGTTAATAATAAGTACAACAATGTAGGCACTAAAATAGATCAGATTAATTTATTTTTTGGTGAAAGCTTAATTGCACAGCACTGAGAACACCTGAGATCATGTCTGAGTAGTAGCATAAAACTGCAGCAGTCTTGAGGATGAAGTATATTTTCCCATGAAGATGGGAGACAAAAGTTGAAGAAAAGGGGAAAACACCTTGTATAGAAAAGAAAGAGGAAAAAGGACAAAGGGAAATGAGAATAGGTTAGAAATGGGAAATGAAGTGATTTATGTTCTTGGCTGCAGGGCGAAATTCAAATACTTTAAAATACAAATGCATCAATTTTATGTATCAAATTTCAGCTTTTTGCATAGCTCTCCCAGCCATTTTCTGAATTTGTATCAAATAAATTGGGGTTACTGGTTCAACCATGAGTAATTCACAAAGATGCTCAGAGGCCTGGAGCACCTCTGCTATGAGGTCAGGCTGGGAACTGGGGCTGTTCATCCTGGAGGAGTCTCGGGGGAGACCTCAGAGCACCTTCCAGAACCTAAAGGTACAAGAGAGCTGAAGAGGGACTTTTTACAAGGGCACTTAGTGACTGCACATGGGGGAATGGCTTCAAACTGAGAGAGGATAGGTTTACATTAGATGTTGGGAAGAAATCCTTCGCTGTGCGGGTAGTGAGGCCCTGACACAAGATTACCTAGAGAAGGTGTGGATGCCCCATGCCCCATCCCTGGAAGTGTTCAAGGCCAGGTCAGGGCTTGGAATAACCCGGTCCAGTACAAGGCACCGCAGGCCGCCCCTCCCCGGCCGCGATGGCGGCACCGCGGGCGGCCGGGCAGCAGCACAGGCCCCGCTCCGCCCCTGGGCACCGGGGTCCCACCTGGGCGGGGCGGAATGAGCGGCTCGGGCCCGCCGGGACCGCCTGCAGACGTCGCTGGCCTGCGGGGGCCGCTGCTTCTCATCTTCCCGCTGGCGGTCCTCGAGTGAGCGCCCGGCCCTGCTTCCCGCGTGGGGCAGCGCCGTCGGGCGAGGCGGCGGCCCAGGGGTGAGCGCTATTCCGAGGGGCGGCAGGGGCCGGGGGCGGCCCGGGGTGAGCGCTGCTTTCGGGGGAGAGAGGGGCAGGGGCGGCCCGGGGTGAGCGCTGCTCCGAGGGGCGGCAGGGGCGGCCCGGGATGAGCGCTCCTCTGGGGAGAGAGAGGGGCAGGGGCGGCCCGGGGTGAGCGCTGCTCCGAGGGGCGGCAGGGGCGGCCTGGGGTGAGCGCTCCTCTGGGGAGAGAGAGGGGCAGGGGCGGCCCGGGGTGAGCGCTGCTTTCGGGGGAGAGAGGGGCAGGGGGTGGGAGCTTCGCTTTCCCCCGGGAAAGGAGCCGGGGGCGGCCCGGGGTGAGCGCTTTGCTGAGGGGAGAGAGGGCCGCAGGTGGCGGGGCTGGCTGCGAGCTTGGGTGCAGGCCGTAGGACGGGGCTGTCTAATTTTATTATGATTACTTAAAATCGGTTAATTTTAATCACTTAAAAATCACTTTAGAATCACTTAATTTTAATAGCACTTATTTAATTGCAGTTGTTGAAAGCACTTTTCTGGTGGAGTTGGTGTGCAGTGTCACTTAGACTACTGTGCTTTATTCGCAGGTTCGTTTTAGTTTGTTTTTGCCTATGCTTTTAATTTAAAACAATTATAGTGCATCTTAGCATTAGGAAAGCAGGTGCCGAAAATGCATTTCGGCAGAGCCCAGGGCTTTGCTTCCCCTCAGCAGCCGCTGTTGGGGCAGTGGTTCCCCTCAGGGCATGAGGAACCCAGGAGTGCAGCCCGTGCTTTTTTATTACTACAAACTTTTTTAACAAAAGTACAGAGAGGTCTCTTCCAGAGACACAGTGAGCTTCACATGCAGGTGTTGATGGCTGCTCCTATTTGTCAGTGTGTTCCTCTTCTAAAGGAGTTTTCTTCATTTAATCTGCAGTATTCATTGTTGAGTTCTTTAGCGCAGAAAATGGTTTGCTGTGCAAACAAAAGAAATAGATGGTAGAGAATTATCCTTCCAAAATGAATGCTTAAATAAATCTTCAGAATATGACCCAAAAATACTTTAATTTGTGTGCCTGCCTGAATTAATCTTTAAATCCATGCTTTTGCAGTTACCTGGCCCACAGCCACCTTTGGTCATACTCTAATGTCAACCTTTACGTGATGCCAGAACCACATAATCTTCAACATAACAAAGTTGCAGATGCAGATTTAAGCAACAGGGTCACAGGTACAAACTTACTGTTGAAAAACTTTCAGTTTTGAGGCTGAGTTTCTGAAATATTTAACAAAATCCAATATTTTGTAAGCAAACAATACAGGGTACTTTTGACAAATGTAGAAACAGTACAGAAAGTTTTAACAACAGCACAAGTGCAGTAAGAGAGACTTTGTCCTAAGCTTGACAGAGGTATCTTGACTTTATTCTTCTGTGGTTGTGTATATGCTTTATTATTGATACACATCATCAGTATGAGTATGGCTTGTAAATATAACTCCTAATTATCCAAACTTGTGCCTGCTGAAATGCCTCAGAATCTAAAAAACCCACCAGGATAATTGAAGTGTTAGAGAATTTGGACCAATATATGGGAGTTGCAGTTCCTTCAGCAATTCTTCTTGCCTCTTAAGTACCTTGCTACTGTCTGATCCATGTTCTCTTACTCCAAGTTGGGGAGAGGGAAAGGCTTCATTTTGGGCCATCTGAACTAGCTTTATGTGCAAACATATTGGGTCTGGAGAGTTCATGAAATTTGATTTTGTGTTAGGCAAGAGTTTTAGTTCAGGCAGAGTTTACAAGATTTACTTGCTTCCAGGTGGGAAAAAAGGCCATGAAAGCTTTATATTGTCTCAGTGGAGACCTTGGACAGGCCTGCCAGACTGGAACAAGATTTGAGTGGTATATGTAGCCTAGACCAGAAACAAATTCTTTGTAGGTGGATGAGTTGCCCACTTACCAAAACAGAGTTCCTGCTATATTGATATGCAGGCTTAGCTGAATATCTTCTAAGAGTTGTTTGGTAAAGAAAAACCTCACAGGAAAGACCACAAGGTTTATAAGGCACTCACTGGAAAGTCAGAGTATCTTGTTTCAGAGTGTTTTGTTTCTCAGTATTGAGTGATAAGCACAGAAGGTGAAAGTGTTGTTTTAATAATACCACTGATTGCATGATTGAGTAAATGTGGTATCAGAATGAAAACAAGTGACTTCCAGAGTGTGTCAAGGTCCAAGCATCTCCATTCCCTCAAATGGGCTGGCAGAATAGTAGGAGTAGCCAAGGGCCTTGTTTCTTCCTGCAAATATTCCATAACATAGGCATGTGTTAGTGTTGTTAATCAGATCCCTTTGCAAATACTTCTGCTTCTAGGAAGTTCTATGGAAGACAAAACTGGTAGAGAGAACTGCATAGCTGCAGCTGATAAAGAAAATACTGTGAGTTATTTCACTTTATAGTTGCCCCAAGTATTCTGAGCATTTCTAGGTAGCAGGAGTTATCAGCATGTATTTCTCTTCCTAGAACTTAAAAGTTTTGTCTCCTTTTGTTGTTATGTTTTTGTATATTAGAATATTTCTACCCTAATGGGCAGGCTTTTTCCAGTAAGAATGACTTGAGGTTTTTCTTCCACAGGTGTCACATTCTAATTGGATTAATGGGAAGCCAAAGAAATTGCAATGTTCCTCTAAGAGTGCTTTTTCTATTTGCTATGATAAGAGTTTCTTGAGTTTGTTAGTACCACCCCCTAAAGGGGGCACTTGCCATCGTTGTGGTCTGTTTGGTAAGTGCCTGCTGTCCTGTGACATACAGTACATGTATCAGTGCAACCAGACCAGGTTTGCTCAATATGTCTTTAAATGGATGAATATTTTTAACTCTCAGACACAAGTATATTCTATTCAGAACATAGTTGGAGTAACAGAACTGACAAGCAGAAGAGAGCATTTCTTTATCAAAAGTGGTGGGTTTTTTTCCCTTAAATGTAGAAGGAATTTGGCAGCAATCTCTGATAGCTGTATATCAACACAAATACCTATTTGTATGTGCTTAGAATTGCAGGGGAGTTGTTTTGTAGAGCAGTTATTTAAAAAGTTGTTCTTCCTTCCAGTACATGTTTTGCTCAGACTTCTCTTGTCTTTTTTTTTTGGTTTTTTTTTTTTTTTTTTTTTTGTTTGTTTGTTTTAGGAAAGCTCAGATGCTCACAGTGTCTGCAAACATACTATTGCTCTGCAGACTGTCAGAAAAAAGACTGGCCAGCACACAGAGTAGTTTGTGATCCCCTTAAACAGAAGTAAGTTTGTAAAAGTTCTGCCAAATAATCTTCACAGAAAGACAATCTCTCCCACTACAACATAAATGACCATGGGAAGGCACTAGTACAGTAAAATATGAGTAAAATATGTTGCTTATTCTTAAGCTAGTACTGCATTATCTTATGCCTGTCATTATTACATATTACCAGATTTGTAATTCTAATGCATTTTAGTGGATGAGGAATAAAGGTTGGCAAAAATCACATACTATGAACACAGCTTTTTATCTATTTGCAAGTAGATTGTATTATTAATGCTACTTGTCAGTCTTTGGTTCTTCAAACTGACATATTTTTCTTTGATTACAGTTTAAGTCATAGCAAAACCAAGACAGGAGTTTATCTTAAGGTATGTCATACAGTTTTGACTATGTCTTGACTGGATCTGCTGTGCTCATATGATCTCAGCTCAAAGGAAGGCACTGTTCACTAACTGGTGTGATATATTGCAGGAGGAAGTGAGGTTGAGTTTTGCTGTAGATGTTGTACTTCCAGATTCTGGTGAGTGCTGGGTTGTGTGGGTAAAATAACTCACCATAATTAAGGCTTTTATGTTCACACCCCTCCCTAACACGTGTGAAAGATAACACCTGTTTTTTTTCTTTTGCTCTCCTCCCTCTTGCTGCTTTCCCAACCTCTCCCTTGACTTCTTTTTTTTTTTTCAATTCTACTTTTTCACCTTTCCATAAAATGTCAGTGCCTGAAATACCTTGCTAAGCTTAATAACCTTAAATTTTAGTAAGGTTACTTTTCCAATAGAATTGTATTAACTTCAGTGTGTTCTGGATAATCTTGTTTATTTTTCTGTTTTAATAGATGCATGAAAATTTGGTACTATTTTGTTTCTTTCTCATACATTTTAACTCTTTAAAAATTAGTGTCAATTTCTAGTTTCATGTAGGATTTTACCAGCTTTCATTATATTTCATACATGCTCACTAAGTATTCCAAAGAAAGAACAATCATTGGATATTGCTGTATCCAGTTGGAGAACTCTATAAGCATGTTTATATTTCTAACTTAGCAAGCTTCAGTGAGAGCCAAGCCAAGCACAAGAGCTTTGAGGAGTCAGAATGCAGATTTTCAGTTGAGCTGGGTTTGGCTGTCAAAGCAGATCAGTACATGCAAGGTGTACCTTTTGTCACCTTTTGTGGAAGACTGTTGTTTACATTTTCCTCTGGCTGCAGACAGAACGATGGAGTGCCAAGACCACATTCATTTAATTGATCTGCAGCCCACAGAAACATGCAGGGATGTGGTGGTTGATGCTCCTAGCTTGCTAAACTTGCCCATGTGCAGGAAGCTTATCTCCATGTAATACTGTGCAGTCTCTCAAAGGATGGTTCACTTTAGTCCCCTGGAAATTCAACTGATTAAGGATTGTGCTGGGCATAGTTCACATTTGGTTGCTTCACAGCACACTAGTGGTGAAGTGATGTGTAACCTGCTAACCTTTTGGAGAGAAGATTACATAAATGTCACTGCATTCTTGAAATGTCCCATGCATTTATTCCAGACTTTATAAGCAGCTGAAACACCTGTATTGAGGTTTTAATTTGAAAATAATGGTATTGAAAGTTTGGAATGCTGCTTCATGCATTCAGCTGAGAAACCAAGATTTACAAAGACATCTTGACTAAATCATTACATACCCATTGTTGTAAATAATGAAGTAAGTTATGAATCCTCGTGTCTAAAAAGCAATAATCAGTTTTTCAGCTCACAGTCTTTAGTGACTGCAAGTAAATGTTGGTTATTACTGCTTCTCTCATTTTATGAAGTCAGACAGTCTTGGAGCTGTGAATGTGCTCAGAAAACTCAAGTAGTTGAGCTACTCTGAAATTACCTTTGTTTTGCATTTTAAACATTAAGTGCTGAACAAATAAGTAGAACATGCTCACCTTGTGATAGGAATATAGATCTGGCTCAGAGGATGGTTCTGAAGGGAAACTAGCTGATGGCTATTTTGTGTGATAAATCATTTATTCTTGATCTATATTTTAGAAGACTGCCTAAATAAAGTTCCCTTAGAAATGAAGTCTCATTTAACTTCAGGAAGTGATGCCAAAGTAGACTCTCCAAGAGGTAAGCAAGCAAACCAAACTAAACTTGGGAATTTTAGCTCCTCCTGTACTGCATGATGTTCTAGCTGCTCACTAGCATCACCTCAAAGTTAAAAATGTTGGCTAATGGAGCTTCAGGTCACTGCTGACATTAGCTCATAGACATTTTAATAGTATAAAACATTTGTATAGTGGTTATTATGTGAGCATTAATTTCATAATATGACAGGAGCCTTCCAAGTCCAAAGCATCAATAAAAATAATAAACTATATCAGTATGTTTATATTTTCAAAGTCAGGTAGCTTTTGATTGGCAACCTTTTTTCTTTTTTACGTGCAGTATCAGAAAACCATTCAAAGGGAGGTGAAAAAAAAATACCTGAAGATGAAGACTCTTCTCACCGTGTTAATTCAATTACCAAGTTTGTCTCTTTAAGTATTGGAGAAGAATTTTCTGGTGTGGTTTCTCACATTCAAAGTCCAGACACCTTTTTTTGTCAGCGGATGCAAAGTGCCCGTAAGTGATGGGTTGGAAGTGGGGTGTAGAATGCCTGGTATGGCATTTTTCTCTTTGGTAGGGAGTGGCTGGAAGAAGGTGAATTTTTCTTCTGTGTCCATGTGCAGCCTTTTAATTCTGGGTGACCTGTACTCTGTCCTTTGGGAAGAAGTGGCCTACCTCCTCATCTGCCTGTTGTTGGAAGAGCTGTCTTCCTTGGTTTCTTCTTGGCATGCCTCCACTAGCTTGCTTTTAATTTGCACTGGCTTCAGCTTTGTCCCTTTGCTGAAAAATCCATCCCTGGTTTTCCCTGTCTGTTCACTGCTGCTGTGATTCCTCAGACACACATGAGGACTCTCTTGGATGTTAATGATTGAAGAGCCCTACTCTGATCAATGTTAAACATTTGAAATTATCTCCATTAGACTATAAGATGTTCTTCCAGGCTTTGAGCTTAATTATTCTGTAATAATTGCAAGACAGGCTATGTTCCAAAACCTGTGTATTTTAACATCAGGTCAACTTGCTGAGCTTGAAGCATCCCTTAATGAATACTGTGGCAAAATTCCCAGTACTCCATCTTTCCGTCCTGCTGCTGGCAATGTGTGCTGTGCCCAGTTCACAGGTAAAAATGGACTGAAAATACTAAGTTATGTCGCTTAAATTTCTTACCCAAAAGATACATTTTGTAATTATGTTTAGAAATGTTTTATATAGAGTTTATTTATCTCTGATTTTTAGCTGTGGGTAATGCTAGGTAGTGATTTGAAAAATTGTATCTGTAAAGTACCAATTTTAAAATGTCCCTTTATTGAGAAAACTCTTAACATTGGATTCAGATTATTTAGAATAGCTTATTAAGAGATCATGGAAAGTTTGTGGGTTTTTATGTTGTTAAGTACTGTTTCCCCACGACTGGAAATAAGTATATCTTTGAAATTTCAATCCCCAAAAGAAGCACAGAAGAAATGGGATTATATGGAATGCTGCTGCTCTGTCCTTCTCGAAATACTACTGTAGCCAACACCTGGTAGTCCTGAGCTGTACTGAGATGGATGTATTTTTATATTGGTCTGTCAAAAACCAAATCATTCTGCTCTCAGATATTACATCTCTCTTCCTTTCTAGAAGACAACCTTTGGTATCGTGCTGCTGTTACAGCTTATGCTTCTGAAGACACTGTTTTGGTGGACTATATGGATTATGGTAATTCTGACTCTCTTCCACTGACCAGACTTCGTCCTATAATTCCAAGCTTGATGGACTTGCCAGCTCAAGCCATAAGATGTAGCCTGGCAGGTATGAAGTAAATGATTAGCAGTTTCAAACTAGACAGGGGGAGAACAAGTGCTATTACATAACTACCACACCTGTAGTATCTCACATTGAAACATGGGGAAGGATGGAGGTGATGGTAGGCATTATTTCCAGAATTCTTAACTGTCATGGCATATCTCCAAAATGTGACAGATATTTCAGAATGTACTTGCAGTTGCTGTACCTGTCCACACATTGGTGAGAGTTGGACTGACCTCAGAACCTTTCCACATTATGTGACTTTTTAGGTGTAAACCCACCCTTCGGAGCATGGACCTCCGAAGGTACTTGCTACATGAAAAGACTGGTGAAAGACAAAGTGTTGACAGTAAAAGTAGTGGATAAAGAGAGTTCTAAATCCGTGGTGGAGCTTACAGATGCCTCAGGTACTCCAGTAATAAATGTATCAAGCCTTCTCCTTGAGGAAGGCTTTGCAGCTGAGGAGCTGAGCATGGCCTTACCAGCAGCCAGAGGGAGTGATGTTGAGCAAGCCAAGGGTGAGTATGAACATGTCTTGCTGCCCTGGCATTGTTCACCTCTTCTAGAGTGGGTACAGAGAATGCAAGCTCTTATCTCTGAGAGCTTTTCAGCCTGGCTCATCAAGTCCAGCCCTCACAAGTCCAAAGTTTATCCATAGCAACTTAACTGTAAAGAATTGTGTATCTGTGTGTGTGTCCAAGTGTGCACTCTTAACAAAGTTGTTATTGCCTGCTTTTGGAAGTTGGTACTTTACTCTTGTTAGAAGTCTTGCAATTTCCAGTTGAAGTAGGTTATGGCTGGTTATTACCTAGTTATTCCTACATCCTTATCCATTAGTGCAAATAATGTTTGCTCTATTGTCATCTTCATTGTCCTATATTTTACACATAGACCACATACTTAGTCCTTGAAAATTTGACTGTAGTAGCTTATAAAGCTTCAAGTTTATGCTTAAATTGCCTTGTTTGAATTTAGTGACCAAAGCTTCAATCCAAGAGATTTTTGCTAAAGTTACATTAAATTTCTTTGAAATCTTGGGGAAGATTCCTGGCTTCTCTCTTATGAAGCATGCTAAGTTCCTTTTTTTTCCCATCCTGTGTCTGGCAAACATATGTATTCTCTTCTGATCCATTGGTACTGAAAACTTTTTGTCAAGTCTCTGTTCAAATAATTTTGATCTTTCTCACTAGAGGCCTTGTAGCTAGGACACAATTATTCCTTGTCTTTGTTCAGAAGAGTAAGGAATCTTACAAAAAATTAGAATAAACAGTAACTTTCCTGGCTGTATCTAAACACATTTTGATCTGTGTCCCTCATCAAGGGCCTGTTTTGTACTTCCTTGGTTTATTGGTTACCTCTCACCTTTTTGTCATTTCCATCACTGAGCCAGAGCTGTTGAATGCAGATTTTAAACAGAGTGTGTTCTCCAGTGCCATGATTTAGTGTTCCCATGATGTATTCTACGACTTGTGTGAAATAATAAGTTTCTTTCAGGTACCTGAGTATAATATTCACTGCAAACTTCTGCCACCAGTCTTTCTAGTAGTCTTTTTTGCTCTTCCTCCTCAGATTGTTTCCAGTAGTCTTGGTGATGGATGTTTCCCTTTTCTATGCTCCCTACCCTGTTTCCAGGAACCAAAGTTCCCCAGTGCCCCTCTTGCCCAGGCTGTTGCCTGCTAGCCTTTACTTCTGTATGTAATTACTCTTCCCTGCTATCTATGGCTTGCTCTTTTTGATAATGAAGAATTACATTAAAGAACTGGCATATTTCTCTTGGTTTTAGTCTGCAAAGAGGCTCTCACTGGTAATTAGTCTGTTGGACAGTTTATAACAAGAAATTCAAGGATGTGAATGAGCATTTGGGATGGGGTTTTTTTCCCTGTAAAAGTTACTTTAATTTCTTTTCATTCTGTGCTTTTTTCTGTCCTCTCTAGAGGACACAACAAACAAAAGAATGTGCAAGTGGATTAAATTAACTCTTAACCAAACACTCAGTGTCATAGTGTGTACAGTGTACAATCCTGGAGAATTCTACTGTCAGATTTCAAACAGCCATGGTAAGTTTATTCAGCTTAATTCTTTCTGGTAGTTTCTTTGCTTCCTAGTTTGTTATTTATTATAGGTCTAATGAACTACTGTGTCAAGTAAGCTTACAGCACAAAGCTCTGAGGTTTAAATCTAAGAATACAAATGGAGTGACCAAGAAATTGGATCGTGATATTGAAATCTGAAAATGTTGAAGATAAGCAGTAGAGGAAAGTGAAAGAGTTACCATAACCTAGCCAAAGGATAACTTAATTTTTTTTTCCACTGGAATAGTGGCCAGGCATGGAATAAGTTGTTGAGGAAGGTGATAGAGTCATTGTCTCTGGAAGTGTGCAAGAGGCATCTGGATGTGGTACTTGGGGTGACTGTGGTGCTGCTGGGTTGATGGTTGCACTAAATGATCTTGAAGGGTCTTTTTTACCCTTCATGATTTAGTGATTCTGGTAATAAAAGCAAGCAAGAGACAAGTTCCCTGTGCCAAGACAGTATTTACAGGAGCTCTTTTCTAGTATGCTCTCATAATTTATAAAAACTTTAAGACATATAATAATTGTAACAGAAAAATGAGAAAATGCAGCTATTGGGATGTTACTTCCTGTTGGATTAGTTAAAAAGTAATCTTGTTTCTCTATCAGAAGTCTGTATAAAGACTTCTGATAGTCATTGGCATTTTAAATGCTAGAAAAAGAATGTGACACAATTCAGTGGCTGAAGAGGGAGCTAAAGGCATTCAAACAAAAAATATGGGGCAGCTCTTAAAAAGTGAGGGGTGTTTGTTCCTTTGCTTATGTAGTCAAGGAGTACATTTGAAGATTTATGAGTAAACTGTAGAGTGAACAGCATTGATAAAGTTCAGGTCAGCTCATTTCATTGATCTCATCTTTGTTTTTTTTCTAATTTTCAGAGTTACTTGCTCTAAACTCACTTAACAAAACATTGTCTGAATACTGTCAGAAAACACCACCAGATGTTTTTGAGCCTGAGAATGGAGACCCTTGCTGTGCTTTTTACTCTGGCAAGTAACAGACTAAAATAGTTATGTGTTTATAGGGTGAACATGAAAAATCAGCTGACAGTTCACATTAGTAGAGGACAGCAGAGAATTGTATTTCTTTACTAACAAGTGAATGCTGGTAGACTTAGCAAATGTGTGAAGTAATTATTAATTTTTTTTAATCTTTAAATTAGAGGATGGTAACTGGTACCGTGCTGTGGTGCAAAATGTCACTTCAGATGGAAGTGTTCGAGTGAGCTTTGTGGACTATGGGAACACTGAGCACGTACCACGGGATAACATCCGACAGATCTCGTCCTCTTTCCTAAAACTCCCATTTCAAGCAATTAAATGCTGGCTCTCAGGTGAATCTTATTTTCTCTTACAAGAGCTCTTGCATTTAGAAACTTGCTGCTTTGGGGGAAGGAGGTGATGACAGGGAATGCTGTGCAGAACTCTGTTCTTTTGGGTTTCTTTGTTTGCTTTCTCTTCTCTGAGCAGTTCTCTGGAATGATCTGCATGGACTTTGCTTACTGCTTTACTGCTCAAAAGGGAGCTTGTTCAGTTTGCTTCAACTGTAATGCTTACTGCTTTTTGGTTGTTGCCTTCCTAGGAGTAAAAGTGCTTTTGTGCAACTTTATTTCTCAAAGCTTTTGCAGGCAATAGAGCTGATGTGTTTTAGTGAAGCTAGTTGGCCTTTCAGTTCTCTTTCATTTGACTCCTGAAGAGTTTGGCACTGTATTGCTGTTTCTCAGTGTTTTGCAAATTCCTTTTCCACAGCAATCAAAATTCTGCAGAACTTCTCTTTCTTTCTGGTGTAGCCTGCTTGGTTTAAAAATGAAAAACGTGGAAACAGGAAAAAGCTCAAAACCTCATTTTGTTCAAGTGTCTTGTGCTGTTCCCCTGCCCACCCACCCTTAAAACACTTAGGTTTTGTCTGCTCCTTTGATAAAAAGGCCTGATTATACTGATCCAAAACCAGTTTTAATAATGTTGTTTGTGCTCAGGCAAAGGATTTACTTGGCTGAATCATAAAATATAGAAGATAAAACTTGGGAGTCCTGAGAAAATGTGGACATTTAGATAAAAGGAGGAAGAGGGAGAGCAGTTAACAGGATGAAAGACAATGTGTTGCCCTAGGGTAGTAAAAGTAGTCTTGATATTTCAGGGTATGCTCTAAAGAAAATTTTTAAAGTATTTTTAAATGAAATTATAATGTTGAGGAAAGTCAATATTAATGAATGAAGATATTTTAGCAGTTTCTTACTTCCCAGGTATAAAGCCTGGAAACAGCAAGTGGAATCCAGAAGCTACAAGAAGATTTCATATGTACACTTCAGGCTTAGAGCTTCAAGCCACAGTAACTTCCCTTTCTGAGGATGGGGCAGGTGTAGTGCTTACTGATAATTCCACAGATTGTCCAACAATTATCAATGAGATACTAACTTCAGAAAAACTGGTTGTAAAGGAAGTTCTACAAGATAAAAATGACTTTCCAAACACATCTGTTGACCAGAAAGGTAATTAAAGGAATGTTAATTTTTAGATTTAACAAGAATTTTCAGTATTCCAGCCTTTAACTGTTATTTCCTTGTTTAACTACCATTAATATCAATGCATAGTTTTAGGTATATTGTCAGTTCTTACAGCTGAACACCAACTGCCCTGCAGGTGGCATTACAGACAAAAAAAGAAAGTTAAAAATCTGTGTGTCTTTAATGAATGTTGTTTGACTCTGTGGGAATCAGAGAATTAGAAGTTTTCTATGACTAAAACTTTTCTCATGTTTGCTTTTCAAGGTCTTCTTTTCTTTTTTCTGAGCTGTTTTTTACTTTAGCTACTTTTATATGCCAACAGTTTATGAACAGCAAAGTAAGCATTATTTATCTTGATTTAGATTTGTCTTCCTGAAGGGAAGGCAGGTAGTTGTGTCTGAAATTCAAAAAATTATTATAAATATCAAATAAAATAACACTTCCTTAAAATATATGTATGTTTGGAGGACAGTGGTAACACTGCATTTTTTTACCATTTCTGTTAGCAGCCTCACTTGGGCACTGGAAGTCAATTGAATTGGCTGTAGATGAAACCATGTCTGTCTGTGTAACTGAAGTTGTAAGCCCAGACTTGTTCTATGCTGTACCATTTCCAAATAAAGGTAAGAAAAAGTGTTCATTGTTCCTAATACCAGTAAGAAGTCACTGTTGCAAGCTAGTTAATAAAATTGTGTGTAGTGAACTGAACCATGTAGAAATGTATCTTGGACAGTAGGAAAGTATAAAAATGTCAAAGAGGGGAGCAGGGGCTTCAGTATGCTCTTCACTGTACCCAGATGTGGTTAGTGAATGTGGGGTTTTTCCTGTAGGTCAAAAGAAGCTCTTTAAGGAGCTGGTTTCACTGGAAGACTATTGTAGATCTTGCAACAAGCAGCCCTTCCAGCCAAAACTGGGTGAAGCCTGTTGTGCTCAGTTTTCAGGTGAGACAATCGTTTGTCCTTCCATTTCCTTGGCCAGTGTAAAACACAGCTTTCATTTTTGCTGTAGACAAAGGAAAAACACCAACTTGAAAGTGCTTATGGATCTCTTAATTGTGCTTCTTGTCAATTGGCCTCTAATATATCTACCACAGTATTTAAAAATTCTTTAAAAACTCTACAGTTTCTTGTTCTTGGGATAAACTGTGTTTCTAAGATGATTCTTCACACGTGACCATTCTTGTCCCAATCTTTTCAGGTAATGGCAATTGGTACAGAGCTGTTGTTCTGGAAGCTTCCCAGTCTGCAGTGAAAGTTCTGTATGGAGACTATGGCAACACAGAAACTTTACCCCTTTCAAAGGTGCTGCCAATCACTGATTCCTATTTAAAGCTGCCTTTTCAGACTATTACATGTTCACTTGCAGGTAAGAAAACCACCCCAAAATAAGCAAAAAAAACACACTCCAAAAACCTCTGACTAGTTTTCGTGAGCATTATCATTTTTTACCTGTTCTGGAAGTAGTGTTCATTCCTTAATACTGGTAAACAACATGACAATCTTCTGAAATAGTATATTGGTAAGCACAGTAAAAGCTGGTTTAGAAAGCATGGTTTTAGTTCATTATCTCTAGAATTTCAGCTATTTATATTAGGAAAATTTAGCATCATATTTTCCAAAGCATATATATATGATTCAAGTTATATCTTAAAGGAATTATTTATATAACAGACTTGATTTTCCTTTTTCCACAGGAATAGAGAAAGCTGAGTGGTCTCCATTAGTGCTTGACACGTTGAAAAAACTGTTATTGAAGCAACATGTCACAATTACAGTGAAAGGGATTAATGGAAATGTTAATTTAGTAACAGTGGAGAAGCACTTGGACAATGGTTATGTGAATGTAGCTGACAAACTGCTAAAGGAGGGTTTGGTCACATCCTGCAGTGCTGAAAACTCACACAGTGAACATCAAGGTACATACTTTGGCTTGATTACTTCAGTTTGCTTATTCTGAAGAGCTTGTAAGCGCATGGGGTGGCTAAATGACTTTTCCTTCTAAAAATCTTGGACAATGCCACATGTCACCTCTTAAATTAGGGAAGGAATGTGTATGTGTGTATTTTGCTCATTCACTCTGGTTTTTGTAGGTAATGAAGGTGAGATCAGCTGCTGCTGCAAAGAATTAAAAGTGCAAGTAAGATTTACTCCAAGCAATACTTACTTTTTTATGTTTCCAGAATTCAAAAGAAACCCTGTGTAGGAAGCAAATGGGAGTAGGGGGAATAATAGCTACTGAAACATGGGAGTTTAGTGAAATGTATCTTGACACTTGTTCTCAGGTTTTTTATATATGGTAATAATTAGAGCACCCTGAAGCTGAGGGAGGATGGTGTTTAGAGCACACAGACTTCATTAGGCTGTACTTTGCCCCACAGACAGCTCTTACTTCATTTTTCAAGTGTTTGAAGTCTCAGGAGTGGCCCTTTTCTCTGTTACCCAATTTAAGATGGTGATCTCAATCTTAATTTGAGTATTTAATCAATTTGGTTTGAGGAAGCTGCTTCAGGAAAAAAAACGGGGGGAGGGACATATACATGGACAAGGGGAAGTCAGCTACAGTTCTGTTGGCTTTTTCCCCTTCCAGAAGACTTTACAACAGAAAGGAACTAAATCTATTTATTGAATTAATATGGTATTTAGCTGAGTTTGTCCATTAGCATCTACCCTGATCTGTAATCAGCAATTAAAAAACTCCCAGAATTGTATATTTCTAACTCTTTCTGCTTATTCCACAGCTTGAAAAGCATAAACAAGTCCTACTCTTCCTTTTAAACAAGTTTGGGAATCCAGACGGATTCACTGATATGAAAAATCTGTTGAACCACTAAGTCTCTGACATGCACCATTTCATTTTTGTGTCCACCAAGTTGCTGCAGTTCCTTTTTTAGAAGATCAAGAGCATCAGCTTAAAAAATGAGGGTCACTTTGTAGAAA
Organism: Agelaius phoeniceus; assembly: GCF_051311805.1. Classification (NCBI taxonomy): domain Eukaryota; kingdom Metazoa; phylum Chordata; class Aves; order Passeriformes; family Icteridae; genus Agelaius; species Agelaius phoeniceus. The sequence continues at coordinate 8,253,296 of NC_135273.1, read as the reverse complement.
CTGTGCTAAGTACCTGCATTTATCTGTATGCTTGGTTGTTACTGTGACACAAGTATGTAACTTGGAGGATTGCAAACCTGCAAGCTAAAATTTCTGTTCTGTTCTTGTTTTATGCCACCATGTGCTACTAAACATTTTGCTTGTATTTTCTTGTTGAATGCACAGAAGTTTATGGAATGGCCATTACACTGTGAGTCTGTTCTGCAGACTTGCATTTGGAATGATTGTAATTGTAAGGCTTGCTTAACTTTGGTACCATTTATATCACTTGAAAAACTCTGTATCTTCTTTAATTACTGATATTTCAGCCTAATTTCTGGTCTGAAGTTAGACCACCATTTTTCTTCATAACCTTGATTTCAGTATCATTAAAGGTTGCATGTTGTTTTGGACTGCATACAGATAGTTCTCTCTAAAATCAGTAAACACTTTAATGTGCACAGTTCTTTTTTTACACTTATGCTGTATAATATGCATCAGTGAGTGTTATTTTGAAGTGAATTGTATTGAAGCTGTTTTTTGTGTAGCTACATCATCAGGATTTCTACCCCATCAAGTTTTCACATCATAATAAAAAAGACCTAGTCTCAGCTATGACAAAAATACTGAATCAAATTGTTAAGAGATTATCAGTATTTTAGTATTAAGAGATTAGCAGTCATTTCTGACTAATTCAGGAATATCAGATTACTTTTTTGGAACACAATAGACATTTGCTGATTGAAACTGCAGGGTCAGCCTTTTTGTCCACTTACAACACATACTTCAAGTTTGGGCTTTTGCAGATTGGAAGAATCTTGAGATTAAAATTGTTGCAAAATATTTTCCTTTGACTTAATGTTTTATTACACTCAGATTGCCTCAGATTTTTTTTCCTGCCTCTTAGTTTTTGTTGCATCATATTCTTGCAGTAACTAATAATTAGATAATGCTTGCACTTGAATTTCTGGAGTTCTGTTCGTGCCCCTGATTCTGAACCAAGACTGTGGCTTTGTCAAGTGTCCTTTGACTCCCTGGGAGCAGAGTGACTTGCACAAGGATTTGCTCTCATGCAAAGCACCTCACTGATGATTTAGTACTCCCACACCTCTTGTTCACTTGTCCACATCCTCCCTCAAAAGTGAACTGGAAATCTAGAATAACAGCACTTTTGAAAGGGAAGTAATAGGAAATTAATAAAAATTACCTAGCACTGCAAAGCAACAAGGCTTTTTTTATCCTTATAATTTTAATTTATGAAGCACTGTTGGAGGAACTTGAGTATACTTTGCTTACTGGGTTTGGCTGCAATTATTTATTATTTAGCAGTTGGTGTGTTCCTAACTGCATACTGTGAGGTAGACACAAGGGTGTGTTTCGCCTGTACAATTCAAAAATTATTGATCCTTGTTTAAGTTTTGTGTGGGAAGAGGTGTGCAAGCTCTTTGACTGAAAGAGTTCAGTTCTGTGCAACTGCTAGTACTGGCACAGAATAATAATAATAATAGCATAATAACAAAACATAATTTTTAAAACGGGTCCCTTACATCATTCCTCCAGGCATAGTAGGTGTGAATATGGTACTTCTCCTCACAGGTCAGGAGTAGTTTTCTGTGGAAAAGCAAGCATTGGAAAAAACATTTAAAAAGCCTGATTGCTAATGAAGCTCCTTTGGACTGCTGTGAGCAGGGTGCCTGCGTGTCTGTTCTGCTCGGTGCTGCTGCCAGGCCTGCTGGCTGTGCTCCAGGGCTGCTGCCAGTTTGGGCTGTCCCGAGCCTATCGGAGGAGCGGATACACCGATGTTCCTCCTAAATGTAACCTACAGCAATGTGGGTGTTCCTGGCGTTGTTTCCCCACCCCCCAGTTCGCAGTTCTAGGTTCAGGCTGTGGTGGATGTGGAGGAGAGGCTGTCACAGCCGGGCACGGTGTAAATCCAGGTGGGGAGAAGGCTGCTCACAACCCCGCAGGTGCACCGGGGCCGCGCAGTCTGCCAGAACAGGTAAAGTGCGGCTCGGAGAGCTTTGTTCCCACCCTTTTAAACCGAGAACATCCTAAACCTCGGCTGGGAGGGTAGGGGCCGAGTGGGGCTCGGAGGTGCAGGGGTTTGCTCGCTCAGCGGAGCCGGGCGTGCGGCGGGGTTCGGGGGCAGCCTCTGTCCGGCTCCTGCTGCTGCTCCGGGCCGCTGCCTCCGCAGCCCGGCGCGGGGTGGGACGGGGGCGATGGGGCCCGGGAGAGCCTTCCCGGGGCGGCGATGGGGGCCAGGAGAGCCCTGCTGGGGTGGGCTGGGGCTGGTTCCCAGCGGGCCGGGCGGTCCTGCCGGGGACACCCTGCTGTCCCATGGGCGGGGTGCGCGGGGATGCGCGGCCGGCTCCGAGCCCCTGCGCAGCCCGGGGTAGGGAGGAGGGACAGGAGGCGCCCGAAAGGGCCGTTCCGCAGCCCAGGTCCTGTCCCGGCCGCTGAGCCTCTGGTCCCCCCGCAGGGAACGCCGAGCGCCGCAGGAACACGGCGCGAGTCTCTTCCATAAATAAACAGGCCCATGATGCGTTAGTAAAACAAAAATAATCCCCACCACCCAGGAAACCAGACTCAGCCCGTGCTCTCGTGCTTTAATTACTTTGTTTCTAGCACTTTTGGGGTGTGGCCAGAGGAAAGAGCTGAGCCTGCCGGGGCTGGCTTTCCAACAGGTTGTGTCTCATGTCTGTAATAGACGTCTTTCTGCAAAAGACACGGTAACAACTTGATCATGACTTAATAATCAAGGAAAAACTGGTACCTTTAATGTGTCTGGATACTTCATGAAAGGAATGAGAGTAGCCTCTGTTTATTTTGCACGGTAAAGATGAGGCGTCAGTGTGAGATAAATTGTCCACACAATCAGATTTCCCCATTTATTCAGCAAGGGCTGTGCTGGACAGGCACAGGCAGTGTGTGATCCCACTTCTCATCCATGTGTTGGGGTATCAACCATGTCATCTTCGGAGTGTGCTCTAGCCACGGGCAAAGTCAGTAGCATAAGCACTTCTGTCAGAATAAACTGCACAGTAAGTTTAGCAAAAGCTCTCAGGTCAGAAAAGTGCCTTTTATGCTGTAACTTGTGGGTCGTACAGGATCTGATCTACAGCATGCTGATTTTGACAGTACCCCATGTAAGCAGTGCTGCAGGATCAAGATCTCTTTATGGACAGGAGTCTTTGCTGTACAGGGGAAAAGAGCCTCTCAAAACTCCCTCGCTGCAGAACTGGGTGGAGGAGAACAAATAAACTGGTTTTGCAGAGTGTCTTCTGGAAATTTAATCCTGTTTATCCCTTGGAGAAAAACATTGTCAAAACTTTTAGACTGAAATTTGTGATATTTGTTTTAAGGAGAAGTTAAGTGTTTCCCCTGTTGTCTTCCTCCTCGCCCTTCAGTTTCAGACCCCACTGTGAGCTGCCCCCAAGCAATGCCTGGGGCTGGGCAGAGGGGATGTGTGGGCTCCTAACAGAAGTTGCTTACTGCCTCCTAACATTGGCAAGAAGAAAAAAGTAAAATTTATTTATGGAAAACAAGCTGAGAGAGACTGAAAAAGGAGACAGGAAGATTGGTTCCCTCCCTCCCTACATCTGAATATCAGATGAGCACGGGGCAGTGAGCTCTCCTCAGCAAGCTGGGGCCATTCCTCAGCACTGACAGGAGGTTGCTTGGCTTGTTAAGAATATGTTTTAATAAATATGCAGTGTAATCTTTCCTGCTTTCTCCCTGATTAAAATGAGTGATATTTTGCAATGTTGAAAGACACGATGGGAAGGTACTTGTCAAGAGGAGCTTTTCTTCCCTTTACCTCCCTTTCCCATCTCTGGTGTCACTCCTCCAAACACACTACACATGGTCACAATCTTACTTAGCTTTGAGTAAGCTGCCATCATATTCATCATATATATATTTGACTCGTTATTGAGGTAGACATTGTTAAAATTCCCTATCTTAATGGCTGAAATGATAAAATTAAAATGTCCTTCACTCACCACCCCAACCCCCCAGCAAAGGTGCTAAGGTTGCTGCTGCTAATCCTGGGCTAATGCTGATGAGCAGCAGGTGATGATGAAGCTTTCTTTCAATTCCTGTTGCTGAGAGTCTGGCAGGGCTAATGGGTAAAGAATTCATCCTGCAGGTTAGTTGATTTAAACCCAAGATAAAATGAAGTTGGCAAAACGTTTTGACCTGTCAGTGTTTTGTGTGAAAACAATGTGAAATCCCCAGCACCTGTCACATCTGGCTGCAGGCAGAGGCCTGTCCAGCTCTGGGTGATGTGCACCCTGGAAATAGCTCCTAGGAAGAATGTCCTTGAGGCATGGCAGAAGAATGACCTTTCCTCTGTGGAATTTGCAGGGCTTGAGGCTCCTGGGGGACACACAGTGGGGCTTTCCCAGTGAAATCATGTTTTGTGTTGATCTCCCTTTACTTAGCCAAGCCTGGGATCTGTCCAGTCTGCTGAAGGGGGATGCTTAATGCACCTGGCACTGCAGGACAGGGTGATTGTGTCTGTAATCCCTGGTGGGGTGATGCCAGAGGGGATTTCTTAATCCTCTCTTCATCTTGTACCTGTGCAGGTAACTGAGCATGGTCTGCTTTAGGTATCTTGCCTTGTCTGATGTGAGGGATATATAATTTGCTGCAGAGACAAATCCATCCATTTTCTGGAAAAACAGCTAATAGAGCTGGTTATCAAGAAGCACACTTACTTGTCTTTAACTACATAAAGAAAATCTGCTTGTGCAATGACAGGGGCAGAGACCCATCAGGAATCTGGTCTAGTGAGTGCTTTTAATCTGGAGAAAAAATAAATATCCATGTTTGAAATAGAAAGCCAAGAGCTCTACCAGATACATTTGGTCTAAATCTGGGCATGCTTGAAAGTGTCACTGAAATCTACCTACAATGTGATGGCAGCCTCGCTGATTTCAAAGGAAAAATGAGCAGAAAATTGAGTTTGTTATGCATAAAAACATCTCCCCAGAAAGCCAGTCCTTGTAAAACAGAGGCATGAAAGAGCCTGGGGCTGAGTGTTGTTGGGGACGGGGATGGGGATGGGGAAGGGGACGGGGAAGGGCAGCAGCGTTGCTCGAGGGACGGGTCCCTGGGCTGGGCTCCCGAACGGGGCCGTCCCAGCCAGAGCTGACGGGGAGCTTGGGGGGATGTGGCTCGGACTGTGCTCGGTGAAAGCCCCGAGCAGCTCTCTTGGGCTCTCCACCGGCTTTCCCAGGCACACAGTGCCCCGGTGGGACTCAGCTGAAGAAGGGAGGTGCACAGGAGAGGAGAGGGCTGCGGGGCTGGCTCTCCCTCCCCACCAGGGCTGATGTCTCCAGATGGGATGGGAAAAGAGAGGAGTATGCTGAGAGATTTCCTTTTCTATTATTCCTTCATTTTCATGTTTTCCCCTTCTATCTGTTCCCCACCATTCTCCCCAGGGCAGGAGTTACTTTTGCCCCCCAGATAAAATGTTTCTGAGCTCATCACCTGAGACACCCAGGAAGAAGATGATTAGCTGCAGGTAAAGAAACTGGCTTTGGGAATTGGATTTCTATTCCTCTCCTCTTTGTTTCTTTTTGTTTGTTTTTTTTTCCTTCCAGATTTGTCACCATGAACCTCCTGTCATTTGAGTCCATCTGCATTTTCCTGCTTTCCCAAGGTATGTTTAAAGCTGCCATTTGCATCAGTGGTTTTTGTCTCGGGGGCTTCTCTATCTCCAGCTGGAGTTCTTCACTGAGAAATGAGGGCCAAGTGAGTGCCTCTCCAGGAGGTTTAGGGATAAACTTCTGAAACATAGTCTCACACAAAAGGGGAGAAAATAATACCTGGAGAAACAGCTTTTCTGAGAATTTGAACACATGACTGATCTGTATGTAAAGTGTCTAACTGGTGTGGGAAAAGCTGATGTTATATTAAAAGTGCATAAATCTATCCAGTGTTTATGGCTGTAAATATGGCTGTAAAGAAGCCTAAAGCTGGCCTAACTCTCATTCTTGCCCTGTCCCTGCATGCAGTGAGCAGAGAGACTTTCCTGTGTGCTGGAGTCATGTCCTTGTCATTTTTTGTGCTCTCTGTGTCCCTGCCAGAAGGAATTTCCTGTCATAGATACACTGCTGTGTCACCAAATTATGTTTTGCAGCTGTGAAACCTATACAGCAAACCAGCATTTTTGCTGTTATAGGATTGTCTTGTTCATGGATGGTTGTCTGTTTGATCCCACAGCTTTGCTGGCATTGGGTATACAACAAATCCATGTTGGCCAGGAGATGATTGGCAAGATCTCAGCTGCTGGCCAGTGTAAGTTTGTTTTATAGACCATTTTCTATTTCTGAGTTTCCTCTTTCTTTGGTTGTTTTGGTGTGTTTTGTTTTTGGCATTTTTAAAGTTTTTTGTTGTTGTAGTTATTTACATTTATTGGCCCCTCTTCAGTCTGTAAAGTCCCCAGCAGTGCTCTGGCAGTCACAGCACTGTGGCTGCCTCTACCCTAGCCTGGCTTTCTCCCTCATTGGTGTTAGCTCTCCTGGGATGTGATCCACTCTGGTTTTTCCCCAAATTGGCTATTTGCCAACTGGATGGTGTTTCTGTCAGTTCTTCAGAGCCTGCTCCAAGCAATTCTGATTTGCAGAGCTGTGTTTAATTACAGCCTTGATCAGACCTCCCACGTGGGTGTTTTTTGGGGCTGTAAAGCCAGCACAGCCAGCTTGCTGGGAGCAGGGCTGATGGGGCTCTGGCTGGCCCGTGTTCACCTGCAGCTCCCTTGTTGTACTGGCAATCAGTTTCTGATAAACTCTGTTATGAATTCTCTCCTAATTGTCGGGGTCTCTCACTGCTCAGAGTGACCCCCAGAAAAGTTGGAAAGTCTCTTTTCCCAGCCCAGTGCTTGAAGAAGGAGTCAGGGCTCTTCATTTCTCGTTCTCAAGGTTGTTTCTTGTATCTTATCTATAAAATTCTTTCTCCTGCCCTGCTGAGGTCTGTCCAGCAGGACAGTTCCAGGCACTCTGCCTGCCCCTGGGGTGGTGTTATGTCTTTTTACTAAAAACTGCCTGTACAATGTTTACAATTACTTTCCAATACCTATCACCTATGTAAGACAGTGAGCTTCTACTCTAAACCAATCCAAAAGTACCAACATCACAGCAGAAGATGGAGGCCAAGAAGAAGGAGAAAGGCAGGACATGCCCAGATCTCTCCATCTTGCCCCCTGACTTCCCATTCTAAAAACCCCAAAATCCACTTTTTCACCTTGTGATAATTCACTATCATTCTACTTAATTTGTCATGGCTTGCAGATCTTCATCTAAGGTTGGTAACTTGCTCCATGGGTCATAATCAAAACCACACAGGCATTTTGGGCGCTGTGCCAGGGTCTCTGAGACCCCTGGCAGGGGTCCTGGCTGCCCAGGACAGCCAGAGGGATGTCCTGGGTCCTGACACCTGATCACCATTTTTTCTATTGTCTGTCAAGGGATAGAGAGCATTCATTCCTATGCCAGGCATGCCCTCCAGTTCTACCCTGCAGCACCATGTGTTCAGCTCAGACTTTCCAGCCAGGGATGGGTGTTTGGGTGTTTCTCCCTGCTGCACATCCCCAGGAGTCCCTTGCTGGGCTGCAGGCATCCTGCTCGCCAGTCCCTGTGGAAGAGCTCAGCTGCAGAGCCCCCTGAGGGGGGTTCCTCCATGCTCAGCCCAATCTGGGGGCTCTGCACTTTTCTCTGTGCATGCTCAGGCAGGGGTGAGAGCCCTGTTGCAGCTCCAGGCTCAGCCCAGCTCCCAGGGCAAGGCTGGCAAGCCAGGACAGGGCTGGCAGGGAGGCTCTGCTCCAGCTTGTCCTCAGCACAGAGCCCCAGGGCAAGGCTGGGTGCCCCCTTAGGAGGGCCAGTGACCCAGGAGGGAATGCCTCACAACTTTCAATCCCTGTAATCTGGTATTAGAAAACCCTAATTATAAATTCAGGTTTTGGCTAGCAGGAAGGATTTGGAAAAAGTAGTGACAATAAAAAGATTATAATAATGGGGGTAGAGTAACATCACTGGCCAAAACAGCTCTTAAGGGGTCAGTGTGCTTGATCTCTATTGAGCTTCTGGATTCTTTTTCCCTTGAAGTTCATTCTGGCAAATGCTGCAGAGGAGACTTTAAAATTTCCCTTTAAATGCTTTGAAAATTATTCTTCATAGTCTGCAATCTGCCATTTATTTATTTCAGTGAATGGAAATTAAATGTGAATGTCAGTGAAATTGTGGGCTTCCACTGCAGCAAAAGCACCTCAGAAACTTCAGCTTGGGAGCAGTTATGTTCTTGCAGGCAGGGATAATACAAAGACACATCTCTGAAGAGGAAATAAAAGGCAGATTTTCATGAAAAGTCTTTCTGTCAGTGTCTGGGAGCTGTTCAGTGAATTTGTGTCTAGGAAAATAAGAGCCTGTTTTGAAAAATGTGCTGCAGATGAAACACACTGGGCTCTGTGGGACTTTGTAAATGCCTCCTGGATTTATGTCTGCCTTGCTCTGGGAGAGCCTGCAGGTGCCAATGGGCAGGGCTCCCTTTCCCTGCTGCTCACCCCTCCTCTGTGCCCTCTCTGAGAGAGCACCTCTGCCTGGATTGCTGATTCTTCACTGCACTGGCTGCTCTGTGCTGCCACTGACACCAGGCTGAGTGTTGTGAGCACTGGCTGCCCCTGGCCATCCTCTGCCATTTGTCTGGATTTTCAGCTCTTGGCTGCCTGCTTCCAGAGCAGGGCTAACAAAGTGCAGTTTCACAGTGTGTATATTTTTTTCTTCTAGTGATGCAGTGCTCTGCCTCATTAGATATCCTTTTCCTCCTGGATGGCTCCTACAGCATTGGCAAAGGAAGCTTTGAAAGGTCCAAGCACTTTGCAGGCAAGCTCTGTGATGCCCTGGACATCCATCCAGACAGGGTGAGTGTCAGGAATATCTCCTCTAATTTTCAAACAGCTTGGCAGTGTGTCTAAAGGCCCGTGGTAACGTGCTGACTGAAATTGCAAAATTCAACCTGCCATGGGGGCAGAGTATTTATTTTTATCAGAAAGATGTGATTTGTGAAGCAGTGGGATTGGAGGATGCTTCTTGACTCTTCAGGTTTTCAGCAGTTCCTTTGGAATTTGAGAAAATACGTAATCCTTCAGGTTAAGGATTATGATTTGGGGTTTTTTTTCCTGATTTTATTTTGGTTTGGAAGCTCATCAATTAGTTGGTTCTTTCTCTTGCTTTTCCTTAGAAAGCTGCAGAATTAATGTCTGGGAAGTTAGCCACCTTTCTGTCCAGATTAAATGATGTAGTTTGCTCGCTCTGCTTCCCCCAGAAGGAGATGGGTGCTGTGCTGCCATGGTTTCAGGCCTTGCTCCCTGCAGTCAGCCTTGGGGCACCTCTGGGCATGAATGAAACATCCTGGGCTTTGTCTGAGGGCACTTAAGCCAGACTGGCAGCAGTTCCAGGTGTGCATCAGTCCCACAACACTGCCTCAGCTGAGGACCTTGGAGCAGGCTGGGATGGTTGCTGGACTTAATTCCATGCCAGAGCCTTTCCAAATAAATGTCAGGTATTTGGGAAGATTGTGTCAGTGAATATTTATTATTTGCAGATTTGGTGGTGTGTTTTATTTATTTAAATGCCATCTTTCCTCTAGTCTTTCACTTAATCCCACATAGATTGGACTGAAAATTGGTCATCTTTTCACGTTTGAAATTGTCACATTCCATAATACTTCTTGTAAGGCTTCAGTGAGGTATTCTGGATGTATTGCCCTGTACAGACCATTTAGTCCATTTGCATTTTCAACTAGAGGAAAAGGTTTTAGAGGAACTATTACAAAAAGTATTGGTTTGTGTTGCCTGCTGTGCTCAGTGCCAGAGGGAGCTACTCTCAGGGATGGAAAGGTTGCCTACCCAGTGTATAGATGGGTTGGTGTAGAAGGTGTTATTTATAAACTTACTGCCCCTGAGGCTGTGAGCTGCTCTGAGTGGATTAATATAGATCCTGAGCTGCCTCTGACTGCAGCAGAGGCTGCTGTTGTTTCCAGATAAACTTTTTTGCCTTGTTTATAGTCTGTATAAATAATACTGGAGTTCCTGCTCTATTTCTAAGTTCATTGAGACTACTTGTGGCTCAACATCAAAAAACATGGTTTGCCTTCACACAATTTAGTCTTCCCAAGTTTGTAAACTGATCAAAAGAGTAAAACTTGCACAGACACCTTTCATAACCTTCCATAACCTTTTCTTTTAGGTCCGTGTGGGAATGATACAGTTTAGCTCAACTCCCCACCTTGAATTCCCACTGGATTCTTATCTAACCAAACAAGAAGTGAAAGAGAGAATCAAGAGGACTGTGTTCAGGTCAGCTTATTTTACAGCTCTCCTCTTTTTCTGGGCTCAATCTCTGCATTAAGGGGTTTTTTCTGAGGTTTAGAAATCTCTGCTTCTGCTGTGCTTACACCAGTGTGATGTCCCCAGGGAGGGAGGTGAATGAACACTGTGCTCCATGATCCACAATCCACTAAAAATGTGAAACCTGATCTTTCTTAGTGAAAGTTAATAGGAGACAAAGTTTTCAGTGTCCTATTATAACATGGTAAATAGAGAGTTTTCCAGCTCTTTCTGTCTATTTGAGCCAGGCAGTGGGTTGCATCCTCCATGGAAAAACAAGCATGTTGTTCCCTCATGGCTGAGCTAAGGCAGCACAGTGTGCTGCTTCATTTTTTGGTGGCTACAATTTCCTTTGTCCTGGGAGTCAGTGATGAACTGCTGCTCTGTAGATATCTTTGTGTGCTTGCTGAATTCAAGAGGATCAGGTTTTCAGATGGAAGCCTTTTTTCTTCCTAAATGTTAAGACTTGGATGTCTTCCCATGACCCCAGGAAATGGAGCCAGAAGTCCAAAGAAGAGCTGTCCTTAGAGCCTCTCAAAATCCAAACTTTCCATCTTGGAGAAATACATTTGGATCTACTAAGGATCTGACAATCACCCCAGAATAGCACTTGTTTTGATGATAGATGAGGTATTGGTAAGGCCCCTGGATGTCTACTCTTTTAGCTGATCTGCCTTAGGACTAAGTAGGGTTAGATCAACATTTCCCATGGATATCTGCTGCTCTCAGGATGTTGCACATATTGCAAGCAAATGTGATCAGTTTTGCATCTTTCAAGCAAGATCAGCTGGCTGGATTTTGTTGTATTTCTTTTGATGAGTTTAGCAAATCAGGAAAGCCTCTTGTGTACTGTTACAGGAAGAACTTAGAGAAAACAAAGATGCATTCCCCCTCTCTGATGGTTGGTGAAAGTCTGTGAGAGCAGAGAAAGTGAAGCAGCATTTGCTGGCTGGCACTGCATGTCCTTGATGACAACAGAGGGATGCTGACAGATCAAACAGAAATAATTACTTTTTGCCTGGCTATTTCATCTAGTTTAAATGAAAAGCTGACATTTTGAAGTTGATAAAATAGTTAAGGATGGGTTCCAGTTGGCTTCTGAAAAAAAAAATGGGTGTTTGACATCTTGGTTGAGATGTTCCTTGATGTGCTTCTGATGAGCCTTGGGCCAGTGAGGCATTTCCTGACTTCAGCCCAGAGCTGACAGCACTTGGAAGGAGGCTGCACCAGACTAAAGTGAAGCTTTTGTGATTTATTTGGAGACTGCTGGTCTCTCTCTGTGAATGCTGTCCAAATAGCTTTGGAATTCGTTGGCCAGTTCCAGCCAAACTCGGTGGTAATCTCAAGCTAAATTTCACATGAATTTCTTTCATATCAGTCAGCAGCTGGTTACAGGAGACTTAGTGCTGTTCCTGAAGAAAGACAGCAGGCAAAGTCCAGGTCTCCTTGTACTTCAGAAAATCCTTATTGGAGTAATGCCTCAAACACATTTCCACTGTGTCAAACCCCAGTGAAGCTCCAAATGTAAATTAATAAGCAATTTAATGAGCTCTTTATTAACTTTTTCTAATCCTCAGGGCTCACATGGGCACAGTGTAATGAGTTCATCAAGATTTAGTCACTACACTGACTATGCACAGTGTGTTTTTCCTCATGCAGAGCACTATTCAGTGAAACATCTCACAGACATCTGGTCAGAAAAAGGCAAATTTGGACTTGCTGTGAACACATGGTCACTGAGTATGGTTGGAAATGGTGGAGTGCAGAGGAGGAAGAAGTTCAAAGCAAAGAGACCTGGCAAGTACAGAATGAAAAAGTTTCTGTGAAAATCAGAGGGTAGATGGAAAAACAGTGCATTTGGGCATGATGAAATGCTTTTCTAGAACAAGCAAATCAGGAACCAGGTGCTAGGGCAAAGGATGCATGTTCAGAAAGCAAATGAGGTGTGTTTGTATCAATGCAGACAAAGAACATGAATCCTCCAAGGAAGGAGTGACACCTGTGGTTTGGTTCCCCTGAATTGCTCTGGACAGCAATAAAAGCAGCCCTTAAAAGCAATTACAGGAAATTATCTATGGCACAACTCCTTGGGCAAATTAAAAGACAGCTGGAAATGTTCACTCTGCTCTAGTGGTTTTATTATCACCAGGTCTGTGGCACGTGTGGGAAGAAGGGCAGGGCAGGGGCTGAGCAGGAGCACTGGGGCTGTGGATGGAGGAGAGGCTGAGCCTGAGTCAGCAATGTGTGCTGCCAGCCCAGAAAGCCACCCTGGCGCTGGGCTGCATGAAAGGAGGGAGGAGCAGCGGCTCAGGGGAGGTGATTGTGGCTCTCCAGTCCATTGTTTGAGACCCCCCTGGGGCACTGCAGCCGTGTCTGGGGCACAGCATGAGGAGGATGTGGGCCTGTCGGAATGAGTTCAGGGAGAGCAGCTGGGATCCTCAGAGGGTTGGAGAACTCTGCTTTGGAGAACAGGCTGGGCAGAGAATGTGTTTTAGGGAGAGATGCCTCTGCTGGAATGAAGATACAAATGAGACCATATGATGGCAACATACAGATTTTATTTAACATGGATTTTATTGACAAGAAATGCGAGAGAGAGAGAAATAGGAAAGAGGTCTCAGAGAGACCTTTTTTCTCAGAGAGAAAAAAAGCAGAAGAGAATCTGTTGGAACAAGATGATCTCTGAGGTCCTTCCCAAACGAAACCATTCTGTGATGCTAGAGGATATGTAGATGTGTGTTTTAACTTGATATTAAAAGACTATAACTTGATATACTACTACTACTACTACTACTAATAATAATAATAATTTAACTTGGTATAATAATAATATTTTGCTACTACTATTATTTTATCTTCATCATCATCATCATCTTATCATCCCTATTGTTCTTCTCCTTCTTCCTAGTATTTACTTCTATTTCTTCTTCTACATCAACTTATTCTTGTCCTTATTCCTTTTCTTATTCCTTCTTATTCTCTTTCTTATTGTTTGTTTTCTTTTTCTTGTTTAAATTCTTATTCCTTTTCCTATTCTTTTTCTTATTATTTTTTTTTCTTATTATCATTCTTATTCCTTTTTCTATTTGTATTCTTTTTCTCATTCTTATTTCTTTTTTTTCCTTTTTCTTATACTTAATCCTTTTATTATTCCTATTCTTGTTCTTATTATTTTTTTCTTATTCTCATTGCTATTGTTATTATTTTTACTCTTTTTTTTTCTCGTTCTTATTCTTATGCTTAATTATTTTCTTATTTACTACTACTACTTAATCTTCTTCATATTATCACAGAATCACAGAATAATGAGGTCAGAAGAGACCTCTAAGATCATTGAGTCCAACCTTTGCCCTAACACCTCAACTAGACTTTAGCACCAAGTGCCCTTATTATTAGTCCTACTCCTATTCTTTTTGTGGGTTTTTTGTTGTGTTTTGGTGGTGGTTTTTTGTTTTGTTTTTGTTGGTTTCTTTTTTACTAATGCTACTATTTCGAAAACCCAACTTCTGTCTCTTTTGGATGAACTGTGTTTGGCAAAGTCATGCAGTGTGCAATGGAGTCATGCACAGTGTGCAAAACACCTGTCTGTGCTCATTCCTCGTGGATAAAATCCCAAAGGATCAGCATGTAATCCTTTCAGGATGAGAGAAAATGTCTTTGGATTCCACCAGGGGAGATCCCAATGAAATATTCAAAACAACTTTTCCCTGACAGAGTGGTCAGGCATTGGTTGCAAGGAGTTCCTCAGGGAGGAGGTGGAGTCTCTGTCTTTGGGAGTGTTCCAGCATCATCTGGCTGTGGCACTTGGGGACATGGTTTCAGGGTGATGGTGGGACTGGATGACATTCAAGGTCTCTCCCCACCCTGATGAGTCTGTGGCCTTCGCCACTGAGTCACACAGCACCAGTGTCCCCCATGGGGGCTGGTTTGGGGCTGGCCACATGGGTGATATTTGTCTTGGGGAGACCAGCTTGGGATGCTCCACAGCAGCTGGGGATTGCTGGGGCTGCAGGGCCGTGTCTGGGCAAAGGCAGCTGTCCCAGGACATGGAGGGGCATGCTGAGGGCCAGCTGCCCCTGCAGGGCCCGGGCTGGTGCTGCCAGCCAGCCCTAATCCCGGGGCCGTGGGGCCAGGCAGGGGAACAGCGCCCGCAGCAGCCGGTACAGGCAGGAGCGACGTCTCTTGGGTGCCTTTTGGCCAATGGACTCTTCCCAATCAGACACTTCTTGGTAGCTGCTGACCTCTCCATGGGCCAACCCGTGCTCACTGTGCTCTTCCCAGTCAGAGAGATTCTGGGAGATACCAACTAGTCCTTGGGAAAGGCCTTGCTCCTTGCCTTCTTCCCAGTCTGAAATTTCATGGTCACTACTGACATCCCCATGGGACAGTGCATCTTCCTCGATGCATTCATCCCAGTCAGAGAGCTCGTGGTGGCTTTGGGCTTCTTCTAAGGAGAGCTTCTGCTCAGTGCCTTGCTCTGTGCCTTCTTCCCAGTCTGAAATTTCTTGGTAGTTTTCAACGTCACCATGGGACGGCTCTTCCTCGACGTATTCATCCCAATCAGAGAGCTCGTGGTGGCTTTCAGCTTTTTGTAAGGACAGGTCCTGCTCCGTGCCTTCTTCCCAGTCTGAAATTTCTTGGTAGTTTTCAACATCCCCATGGGACAGCTCTTCCTCGATGTATTCATCCCAATCAGAGAGCTCATGCAGGCTTTGGGCTTCTTTTAAGGACAGGTCCTGCTCCATGGCTTCTTCCCAGTCTGAAATGTCTTGGTAGTTTTCAACATCCCCATGGGACAGCTCTTCCCCAGTGCATTCATCCCAGTCAGAGAGCTCGTGGTGGCTTTGGGCTTCTTCTAATGAGAGCTCCTGCTCACTGCTGGTTTCCTGTTGGGACCCTTCCTGGTACCTACCTGCTTCTTCCAGGGACAGTTCCTGCTCAATTCTGGCTTCCCCTTGGGACCCTTCCTGGTAGATTCTGGATTCTGCTTGGGACAGCTCTTGCTCACTGTAGTCTTTCTCTTGGAACTCTTCCTGGAACCTACCAACTTCTTCTAGGGACAGCTCCTGCTCAAAGCTGGCTTCCCCTTGGGACCCTTCCTGGTAGCTACTGATTTCTGCTGGGGACAGCTCCTGCTCAGTGCTGGCTCCCCCCTGGGAGACATCCTGGTACCCACCAGCTCCTTCCAGGGACAGCTCCTGCTCAGGGCAGGCTTCCTCTTGGGACCTTTCCTGGTAGATTCTGGATTCTACTTGGGCCAGCTCTTGCTCACTGTAGTCTTCCTCTTGGGACCCTTCCTGGTACCTACCAGCTTCATCTAGGGCCAGCTCCAGCTCAGGGCAGGCCTCCTCTTGGGACCCTTCCTGGTACCTACCAGCTTCATCTAGGGCCAGCTCCAGCTCAGGGCAGGCCTCCTCTTGGGACCCTTCCTGGTACCTACCAGCTTCATCTAGGGCCAGCTCCTGCTCAAAGCTGGCTTCCTCTTGGGACTCTTCCTGGTGGCTACCTGCTTCTTCCAGAGACAGTTCCTGCTCAGTGCTGGCTCCCCCCTGGGAGACATCCTGGTACCTACTGGCTTCTTCTAGGGACAGCTCCTGCTCAGGGCAGGCTTCCTCTTGGGACCCTTCCTGATGGCTACTGTCTTCATCTAGGGACAGCTCCTTCTCATTTGAGGCTTCTCCTTGGGACAGCTCTGTGTGTTCCTCATCTTCACCCTGAGAATGTTCGAGCTCCCCAGCCAAGGCCCCCTCCTCAGGCTCCTGCTCTGCCAGGGCTGATCCCTTGTCTGCCTCTACCTGCTCCTCACTGGAGGCTCCCAGTGGGCTGAGCAAGGGGCTGGGGGTGCAGCAGGGGGTGTGCGGGGCAGAGATTGGGCTCTCTTCCTCTCTTCCTCCTGCAATTCCTGCTTCTAGTTCAGCATCCAAGCTTTGCTCCAGGTCTCTCTGTTCCTCTGGCTGCCAGCCAGATTCCTGTATCATGAGCACAGCATTGTCCACGATCTCACGGCTGATGCGCTTCGCTAAATCCAGCACAGCCTGGCTGCACTCTGGGGAGCTGCATGGGTTCTCTGCTGCTGCTGCTGGTGGCACCTCCTCCCTGAGGGCAGGAGAATCTGGTGCCTTTTCCACCTTGGGGGGCTCTTCCTCCTCAGCACCTCCTGCCAGAGCGGCTGCCAGCTCATCCTCTGTGGGACTCCCCAGGGCAGAAGAGGCTCTGGGCAGCTCAGGGGCTGCCTTTCCTGCCACCTCGGTGCCCATACTGCTGGGAGAGGTGGGGCCCTCCTGGGCACAAGTCTGGGCATCCTCATCCCATATCCTGTAATCGATGCCTTCTGCCCCATGGGACAGCCCCTGGCTGCTGACATTTCCTTCCTGTTGGGGCAGCTTTTGGTCGCTCCCATCTTCTTCCCATTGGGGCAGCTCCTGGGCATTGTAGTCTTTTCCTTGTGATAGGTCCTTGTCCCTGTTGTCTCCCACCTGGGACAACTCTGGGTCTCTCTTGTCTCCTTCCCATTGGAATGGGTGGCCTTGCACTTCTTCCAAAGGAGATGGTTCCTGGTGTGCCTCCCCTTCCTGCTGGGACAGCTCTTGGTGTGTCTCATTCTCTGTGCCCAACTGGTACAACTCCTGGACTGTCACACTTTCTCCCCACAGCCCTTGCTGTGGGCCATCTCCCCACTGGACTTTCACAGTTGCACCTCTCCCACACTCACACCTCTGATACAAGTCTTGGTGCCTCACAGCTCTCCGTGGGGACACTTCCTGGACCATCACATCTTCCTGTAGTTGGTAATACTCTTGGAGTGTCATTTCTTCCCAGAGGCAGAGCTCCTGTCTGGTAACGTCTCTCCATGGGGAAAGCTCTTGCTCCGAGTCATATTCCCAGTCTTTGTCCATGTGGGCAAAGGCCCCCTCCTCCTCAGTGTCCTACAGGGGCAGGCCTGAGCTGGTTTTCCATTTTCTGCAGGGCTGGTTTTCCATCCATCCAGCTGGGCAAGGGGCTGGGGGCTGGGAGTTGGGCTTCACCTCCTCCTCCTCCTCATCTGGTGTGGTCGGGGCACAGGGATCCCGGGAGCTGCTTCCTCCTGAGAGAGCAGCTCTCACAGGAATGGGATCCCCAGGGCTCTGTGCCCCTTAGATACCCCTGACACGGCCCTCTGCTGTGTCACAAGGGCCACCACAGTGTCCCACATCACTGACACAACACACCTGTGTCACAAAGGGCCACACCCGGCACCCCTTCAGCAGCTGAATGACCACAATGTTCAGATGGAAAAACAGAAGCTGTAGAGACGTTTGTAGAAGATGGAAATAAAATTCAAATATCCAAGAGTTCTGGTTACTGCACCAATTGCAGAAACACTCTGCTGTAGAGACCACTCTGAGTTGGAGAGGAGGGACATAAGGGTGAATAGATGGGACCAGTGGGTAGGAAGATGAGAAGAATGACAGGATTAGACATCCCGATGGATCTGTTGTGTGGCAACAAGCAGAAATAGGCTACACTTCCCATTACCAGAGTGTAGCCATGATATTTTCTGAAAAATCCTTTCCTTAGGAATTTTTCTCCTGAGAAGCTGAGAGGCCTCAGGAACAAAATGTAACCAATGATTATCTGCTGCTGTGGAATGCAACAGGTGCATCTGGGATTGGTCTCATGTGGTTGTTTCTAATTAATGGCCAATCACAGTCAGCTGGCTTGGACTCTGTCTGAGACACAAGCCTTTGTTATAATTTTTTTTTTTCTATTCTTAGCCAGCCTTCTGATGAAATCCCTTCTTCTATTCTTTTAGTATAGTTTTAATATAATATATATCATAAAACAATAAATCAAGCCTTCTGAAACATGGAGTCAGATCCTCGTCTCTTCCCTCATCCTAAGACCCCAGTGAACGCTGTCACACCAGAGGGTAAAAATTTGCAACCCAAATGATAAATTCAGTAGCAGGGGAGGAATTTTGATTTCTTCTTTTCTGTCTCCCTGCTTTCTAGAGGTGGGAGCACAGAGACAGGTCAGGCTCTGAAGTACATTCTCCACAAGGGTTTCCCCGGTGGCAGAAACTCAAGTGTCCCTGAAGTCCTGATCATCATTTCAGATGGAAAGTCCCAGGGCAGCACTGCAATGCCTGCAATGCAGGTGAAGGAGAGACACATCACAGTTTTTGCTGTGGGAATCAAGTTTCCAAGGTAGGAAACTTTCCAGAGTGGGAAGCAGACACCCAGCTAGCCAAATGGCCGGTCCTGGTAAGTGAGGGGTCATCTCAGGCTAGATAAAAGTTTTGAAAAGAGAAAAGGTGTCTTAGTTTTTGCCAGAGCAGGGTTGAGTTTTTTTTCTGTAGCTGTGGGTGTATCGAGGAAATAATCCATACCACTTTATCATTGCCAGGAGTGGGGGAAAGGGACTTTCTCCCTTCTGAGAGGAAGAGCATTCCTTCCTTCCAAGGAGGGGAGAAAGTGTCATGGACAAACAGTCAGTGTTGAGACAAACTTTCCAAGTAAATTGATTTTGTCTTATATCTTTTGTTATTCATATTTTTATTGCTGCTGTTACTGCTTGATTTCTCATTTCATTTCTGTTCTCAGTAAATTGTTCTTATCTCAGTGCATGAAATATTTTTGCCTTTCATGTTTCCAGCTGGAGATGAGAGGGGAAGGAAGGGAAGCCTGGTTTCAGTGAGAACACTAAATTGGGGAATACCATTCTTAAACCATGACAAAAAAGAATTTTCAGGGTAATACAGGCACGGGGGGAAACACTGACTTGGTGGCTGATGTAGAAGGAGCACCGGAGCTGATGAAGAAAACTTTTCCACTTGGTAGAGCTGTGCTGCTGCCTGAGACTAAACACGCCAGGATCTTGGAAACTGAGGAGTGTCATGGTTTTGCATCAACTCTCTGTTTGCTGCACAGGGTTGGTTTTGACTCTTAATTCTTTGTGGGGGAGGCTGAGCAGCTGACCTGTGCCTTGCTTGGCAGGTGGGAGGAGCTGCAGGTGCTGGCCAGCGAGCCCCCTGAGCGGCACCTGCTCTTTGCTGGAGATGCTGAGGACGCTGCCAACGGCCTGTACAGCACCTTGAGTGACCCTGTCTGCACTGCCACCGCTCCAGGTGACCCTGCTGGCCACACCTCTGTGCCCAGGCCTTTGGCTTGGACATGGCACTGAGTGAGGAAGATAAGGCAGTGTCAGGAAGCATGCAGGGGAATTAGCGGGTGTTGCACTTTGAGGTGATCTGCTTCTGGTGCCCAAACAGGATGGCATGCTCTCCAAATACCTCCAAGCTGCAGAATCCTAAATCTTTCTGCATCCTCATTCACCTCTGAAAATGGGAATTTTGGCTTTTGCTCATGTGACAGGGGATAGAGGGATAAAGGCAGTTGTGTTAAATTTTCTAATGGACTTGGCTGTGTATCAAGGGGAGGCACCTGGGGCTTGCAGGAGTTAGAAAGGATAGAACTAGAGTGGTCCAGAGGTAGCTGAAAATCAAACACATGAATGATAAAGGCACAAAGGGGGCTGAAAAGCTGTCACTGAACCATGAACTCAGCAGTGTGAGATTTATAGCAAAGCAAAGGAGGTTGAATATTTAGGTTCCCAGAAAGTAGAATAGGCTGGTGATATTTTCTACAGGAAATCTCTCCTCTGCGGTCTCACAGAAGCTCTTGGAAGCTCTGCCCAGTCTGCTGTTGTCAGGTAGTTGAAAACAGCTGTCTGCTCTTACAGCCTTTGTATTTTCAGGCAGTTGAGGCTAGTTTGCCTTTTACTTTGCTGCAGGCTGCAAAGTTGAGTCCCACCCTTGTGAGCGCAGGACCCTGGAGACTGTGAAAGAGCTGGCTGGCAGCTATGTGTGTTGGAAAGGCTCAAAGCAGCCCAATGCAGTGCAGGCTTCTCTGTGCCCCTTCACCAGGTAAGCTGGGCACCCACTGCTCTAAAATGATGGGCTGAGAGATTAATACAGTAATGAGGCTTTTATCTGACCTTGACTCTTTACTGAGATGAAGATCCCTTGGAAGACTGATGCAAACAGTCTCTAGTTCTAGGAAGAGCTTCTGCTTTGACCACTGACTCAGAAGCAAGCAAACAAAATATTTTTTTGAGTCTTAAAAATACATCCATAATTTTAAAATGTAAAGATTACTGTTGAATTTTTAAAAAGGGTAGATTCAATGAAATTACGCTTTTCTTTTTGCCATCTCATTTGGAATGGTCTATTTTTTTAAAATACTTGTTTTGAAAACCTGTGTTTTCAAAGGAAAATTGTTCCATTGAAAACACAGTGAGGTCCACCTTGAAGGCACCTTGTTAATATTTATTAATGGCAGATCTTATTCTTCCTGTTACAGGTGGAAGAGAGTCTTGATAAAACACCCATCCAGGTGCTTCCGAACTGTATGTCCAGGTGGGATTTTGCTCTTCCAAAGCTTTAATTTATGAAGCAGGAAAGGTAATAACTAAAGAACAAAAAGACAAGGGTTTGCTTTCACTTCTCAAAAATTTTGTTCTGAGTGAGAGACTGTGATCAGTAGATATTTAATCCATTTTTTGTTTCTCAAGGGTATCTATGACCAGAGTTCTTTTGGATTAAAATGTCTCCCAGTAGTTTCTCCTCCACTTGAGGAGCCAGTGAATCCTCATTTGTTCATGGCCTGGGGGCAGAGCCTTGCGCTGCTTCCCAGTGCCTGCAGGGAGTCACTGTTCTCCAGCCAGGGGAGCATGCAGTGATGCCTCCAGTCATACACTAGGTACCACAAGCACATCAGCTTAGTGGGTAGCCTGATGATCACCAGCCTATTTTTGTGGCTGTTGAAGTAGCTGTGCTCCTTCAGTCCTTTTTGCAAGTTCAGGTGACAGCAGCTTCATTTTCTTTATCAGTACAGCACTGTCCAGGCCAGACCCTGACCCCTTCATTGCTGCTGAAAATCTGTCAGGGCTGCAGGACCTTTAGCAATTCTCTGTTTATATGAATATGGTGCCACTGCCATTGTTCCACATCAAATGAAGTCAGAGTCTGGTTTGCTTTCTTGTCACAGCCTGCTGGAGAGCCATCCCAAATGGAAATTGCCATGGAGGTGAGGTGGCCCTGTGTTAGTTCAAACTCTGTAGCAAAAGGGGCAGAGCTGTGACCCTTTTTCCTCTAACAGTGCTGCTCATGCTGGCAGAGGATGGGGAGGGGCAGGCTCCCTACTGATGACCTGTCCTTCTCTTCCCTGTCCTGTTCAGACCCCTGTGACTCCCAGCCATGCCAGAATGGTGGCACATGTGTCCCAGAGGGACTGGACAGGTACCACTGCCTCTGCCTGCTGGGCTATGGAGGAGACATCCACTGTGGTAGGTGTGAGCCTGTGCTCTGTCTCCTTCCCTCTCAGCTGGGTCCTGCCTTTGTGATGTCCTTTGTGCCACCCTGGGGACAGCTGGGGTGGGGCCACAGTGCTTGGGCTTTTCTCCAAATGGCAGGCTGAGTTTACTCTCCTGCTGATCATGACTGTGTCAGGCCCAGTGGCTGGGTGCTGCTGTTCAGACACTGTGTGGGTATGAAGAGCACCAATATTGACCAATATCTCCCCCTGGCATGGCTGCCTTTGGGCCTAAATGCAGGTGCCATGGGATCAGGAGAGCAAAGTCACTGGGAGAGACATGGATGTGTCTGGTGGTCCCCTCCCCACATACACGGGTGCAGCAGGAGCTCCTGGTTTTGGGGGTTCAATGTAAAAAAGCCAAAAGCTCCTGATCATTAGAAAACATCTTGTACTTACTTTCCTCAGAACCAATGTTCCAGCTTCAGAGTGTCTCAGGGTGTCAGAGGTGAGAGTCTGGTGCTTGGACTCTCTCCTTTCTCCAGAATATGATTGTGTTATTCAGAGTTCTCTGCCCACAGCACTAAGAGTGGAGCTGTAATTTCTGATTTGAAGTTTGCCATGCAAAAGTTCATGAATTCCCATAGATATTTCCTGTCTCTAAAGGTTTATATGGCATCTAACCAAGACAAAGCCTGCTCCTGGCTCATTTGTCCTCCAGCTCACGATATGAATGGCCAAATGTTTGGGTTGCTGGACACAATGTCCCCTTTCCACAAGGCTTCCAGCAGGCCTCTCTCTGCTGGGGTTGCCCTGCAGATGACCGATTGCCTTCTCCCTTTCCAGCAGCAAAGCTGAGCCTGGAGTGTGGTGTGGATCTCCTTTTCCTGATGGACAGCTCAGCAGGGGTCACACTGGAAGGGTTCCTGCGCTTCAAGGCCTTCCTCAAGAGATTCCTCCAGGCCATGGTGGGCCAGGACTCCCCAGGGAGCGTGGGGGTGGCCCAGTATGATGACAATGTCAAGGTACCCATTGAACTGGGCCAGCACAAGGACACACTCGGTCTCATGAGGAGTATTGATGCCTTGAATTTCAGTGGAGGGAGAACTCTGACAGGCAGAGCCCTGCAGTACATTGCACAGCACGGTTTTAGGAGTAGCCCAGTCCTTGCAGATGTGCAGGATGATCTCCCACGTGTGGTTGTCCTGCTCACTGACTCCAAGTCCCAGGATTCGGTGGCAGAAGCCGCTAAGTATGTGAAGGACCAAAATATCTTCTTGATTGGCATAGGCAGCAGCTTCATGAGAGCAGAGCTGACCATGGTGACTGGCAATCCACAGCAGACCATTGTCTACTCAGACCCTCAGGACCTCTTCAACAGGATGCCAGAGCTGCAGAGAAAAATCTGCAGCGTGGGCAATCCTGAAGGTAAGACTGTGGTGTGGGCAAGGGGGGACAAGTTTGCCAAACCATGCAGAGGTGTCCTGCATTCCAGCAGGGAGGAGGGAAGGACAGAAGGACAAATGTCCTTGTTTTTGTTTGTCAGTCACAGATCCAGGGACTAACCTTCCATGAGTGATTTTTGTGATGGACCTTGTGAAAGAGGCATAGATCACCCTTCACCATCAGTGATCAGCAGTGTTGAATTTTGCCCACGATTTCCTCTCACTGTGTTTTTCAGTCAGAAAGGAGCAGATATGTGTTCTGACTGACACCATGTTTGTGCTCCTTTCCCCAGGCTGCCAGGCCCAGTCTCTTGATTTGGCATTTGCTGTGGATGCCTCGTCTGGAGTTGGCCTGGAGAACTTTCTGCGTCTGAGGCACTTTGTCAGGAGCAGCTGCTTGCACTTCATCATCAACCGGGACGTCACCCAGATTGCCCTGGTGACCTATGGCAGCAAAGCTCACACTGTCTTTGCCTTGGACACCCACACGAGCAGCTCTGCTGTTCTCCAGGCCATCGACCAGGTGCCCTTCCTCGGGGACTCAGCCTCTGCTGGCAGTGCCTTGCTGCATGTTCACAGGGATGTAATGACTGTGCAGAAGGGAGCAAGGCCTGGTGTCAACAAGGTGCTGGTGCTGCTCACCAACGGAGGGGGCATGCAGGATGCAGCTGCCCCGGCTCAGCAGCTGAGGCACAATGGCATCCTGGTGTTTGTGGTTGTCATTGGGGACGCAGACAGGGACACGCTGCTGAGAGTGGCTGGGTCTCCCAGCTACCTGGTCCACATCTCCTCCTATGAAGACCTGCAGTATTACCAAGGTCTTATCATCGAGAGGATCTGTGAAGGTAGGAGAGCCTCCAGTCATCACTCTCTCTGTCAGTGCCTCCAGCTGCTGCTGTTGTAGGTTTTTAGATGTTTTACTAACTGAACTTGATACTGTCTTTTGCATTTTATGGATGGGGAAACTATGACACAGCTCTGATGACTGCCCAAAGCAATCCTGCAGGAATGAGTAACCAACTTTCCTAAGATTCAGTCCAGTGGGTGAGAGTGTCCATAGTGTGACTGGCTCTTTCCATCCCTGCTAGATCTAGGTTCTGCTTTTTCTGAAGGAAAAAGTTTTCTCTTTTTCTGATGTTGCTTTAAATCTGTAGAATTTGCTGTGTGTTACTGTACCCCTTCAGTGTTTCTGGGGGAGGGCTTAATGGGCCCCTTTTTTGTGCTGGTCTCTGCTCTCTTGTTCAACAGGTTTGTGACCAGGTGTTTGTAAAGTGAGTCTGCAACCTCATCACTCCTGTTCATCCATAATATCCCACTGCTGAAATTATCATGTAGGCTTTTGAGATTTTGTGTTGCCCTGTATTTAATCTTAAAATCAGAATCTGTCCATTTTGAAGCCTTCAGACTTGTAAACTAGGCCTTCAGACAAATTGTGACTTATCTTATTTGTAGAACTAAATCCTTATCTTCAAAATGGAAGAATTTTCAAATATTTGTGTAAAAACTCATTTTTGGGGGTTGAAAAAAAAAGATGAAGTTCCTTCAAAACTTTGAGTCATGAGTGCCAGTCCTCAGCTGGCACTGATATGGCTCTAATACTAAATGTGAAACACTTGCATGTTGTGTAGAAATCAGCTTTTCAGAAAGGACAGCAGCCCTAGTTTTCAGACAGTGACAATGAAAGTCCTCCTAGTTAAAATACCATGCCTTGTTTTCTCATTCAAAATAGCCTAAGTTTAACAGCTATCCATTTGCTATGTTTTAACATGTTTATAAGATCAAAAGAAGCACGTTTGAGCTTCAGCACAGAGGTCCTTTTCATCTCTGGGCACGCCTGTGTCTCCTTCAGGCTTAGAAAGAGCTGCAGCATCATCTCTTTGGGGTGAGAGCTGCTCTCCTGGCAGGCTCTGCAGATGGTTTCTGCCTCAGATTTTCAGTGTGTTTCTCTTGCAGTGGTACTTCCAGCTGTGTTATTACAAAAATAATGTAGTGTACTTTGGAATTAGCTAAAATGGCAAGGGTGAAGGGGAAGAGAAAGCAGGGTTCAATGAGTCAGGGTAATAACATATCATTTCCTGAGAGTGAATTGCTGCTTTCATTTCATCTGCAGGTAAATCACAGTTTGTACTAGATAGGCTGGGACCAAGGGCGATGTAAAGATAAGCCCTTCACTCAGTCTTCTACTCCCAAATCCAAGGCTTAATAACAGAATCATTGTCTGTGAAAGGACTTTAAAAATTTATGATTCATTATAGAGGTATTTGAGAAACAGACCCTGCCTCTGTATACCTGGAATATGGTATTAGTTCTGAGGCTCATCTGAAAAGAGTCCAGAAAAAAGGACCTAAGGTTTAGAAGAAAAGTTCCCAAGCATTAAATATATATGAATCAGATTAATGGAAATACAAGTTATTAGGATCATCAAGGTGCAAGAACCCCATTTAAGGTATGTTAACAGCAGGCTGGAGCTCAGAGAAATGGTGTTGTGGCAGAATGATTCCCCACAGCAGGGTCTGTGAGGTTATGCTGTGGAGCATGCCTGGAGGGATGAGGTGGACACATGACCTGTAGAGCAGAGCACCATGAAACAGTTCCCTGGAGAACAGCAGCACCTGCAAGATGAGTGATGGGTCCGAGAGATACAGCTTTCATTGCTAGGGGCTCTTCCAGCCCAGTGATAGTGAAAGTGTCCATCCCTGGGAATACACTCTCAGGCAGGACCCCACTTCACAAATCCCATGGTAACAAAAATATTTTTGAACCTGGCTTGGTTCCCTATGAAATCAACTGAAGCTAAAAACTGATATGCCTCAGGTCTAGGAATGTCAAAAAAAAAAAAAAAAGAATTTCAGTTATAATTTTGCCAGTCTTAGGTGTGGGTTGAGACTTGATATGCAGAGGGAGAATGAGCACAATGTCTTAAGCTGTAGAAAGCTCCCTGACAGATAGGGGATAGGATTTGTATTCTTTTTCCTTCCCCTTTTTCTATTTTCTCTGTGATTTTTCTACCCTGGAGCAAAGGGTAAGGCAAGCAGCTCTGTGGTAGTTTTTGAGCAGAGGAATTTCACACCCTCACCAGCACCGAAGTGGTGTTGCCAGCAGACTGGAAGCAAATCCCCCTGGGATGCTGCTACTTAACCTAATGTCTTGGCAGCAAGGCAGCATGGAACACTGCCAGCCCTGCTGACAGCTGGGCTCTGTTGTGTTGAGAGGCTTGGGAAAGCTGTCACATACTTCATAACAACAGGGCTAATAACTTGGGCTGTGATTGCAGGCTTCTCTCAACCCCCCTAGAAAAGAAACCCAGAAATTTTCCCTATGTTGTTTTCCATTCATGCCATCCTTGCTTCCCAGCTGCCAACTTCTCCTTATTCCTCTTATTCCAGTGGAAACTTTTATTCTCTCTGGGGCAATGTGAGGTTTGAACTTCAGTGGCATTTGGGATTGTGAACCTGTTAGAGCAGGGCATGTGTCTTGCTCTGTGTTGTCCATGTCTGGTGTGGGGAGTTTGGGCGTGCTCACAGCTCTGCAGATGCTCCATTTTGCTTTTCTGGGATATGGAGCTTATCATTAAGTGACTCTTTTAAGCTTTACTAGGAATATTCTCCTCCAGATTAGGACACCTAGAAAAGCCATTCTGTCTCTAGGTTAAAGTGTCAAGACAGAATTGTGGCTTGCACCCTCTGCATGCTTCTCCAGTCCCATTAGCCCCTGATGATAATTTTTTTGCAGCATTCCTGATGGATGTGGGTCTCAGCTAGTAATAATGCAGATGTGCCTGAGCCTGCTCTCTGCTCTGTGTCTGTTGCAGAAGCCAGAAGCCCTGTGAACCTGTGCAAGCCCAACCCCTGCATGAACCAGGGTGTGTGCATCCTGGGGCCGGGGAGCTACCGCTGCCAGTGCCACGGCTGGGAGGGACCCCACTGCGAGCGCAGTAAGGACCAGCAGCCCCTGCACACGCATCCCACCCCTCCCTGAAGCAGAGGAACCCCTGGACAGCTGTTTGGTGGCCAGGCCTTGGTGCTGGTGTGGTCTCTTTCTTATGGAAAGTGCAGAGGTTTGGGCTGCTGAGGGGAGCTAGGGCTTCTCTGGAGAAGCTGTGCATTTTTATACATTCACTGAGTGAGTTGACTGTGAGGGGGGCTCAAGGAGGTCTAATAATTTTGGTAATCTTCCACTCTGTTCTGTTCCCCTTTTCCCTCTGCCCTGCTAGAAGAAACAAGCTTTCCTAGGCTCCCCAGGTGGAAAGATTTGACTCCCTTTTAATGGGAGGGAGCTGTTTTTGTTGGAGCAGACACCTTCACTACCCCTGTCAATGCTGTCCATGGTGTAAAACCTCCCCATTGCCTTCCTTCCCTTCAGCAGGGGAGCAATGGCCAGAAGGTGGGGAGTTTCTGGCTCCCTAGAGATGGCCTTGTGCCCATAGCATGAAGTTCTCAATTTAAGTGAGTTTCCCCTTGCCCAATATTTTGCTTTTTACCTGAATTCTGACTTCCAGCCTGTGGTCTCTAATATCTGTCATCTAAGGGAATGGTTGGTTGGCTGGTTGGTTGGTTGGTTGGTTGGTTGGTTGGTTGGTTGGTTGGTTGTGGACTGAGTGTGACCTTATCCCTTGGTCCTAAAGCCCTCATCCCACATCTGTGCTTCTCCTCTGCCACAGGAGTTCTCCGGGGTGACTCTCCAAGATCTCCAGCCCTCCCTCCACGTTCCCATGTGCAGTGGAGTCCAAGGGGTTTGCAGCACCTTTCCAGAGCTCTCCAGCACAGCAAGAGGCAGATGGATCAGAGGCATTGACACAGATGTGCTGAGTGCTCCAGTTCTCCATCCAGGAGCACTCCCTGCCACTGACAGGCACTGTCCAGCCCTTGGAGTTGATGATGGAGTTCCTCCAGCACAGGGACTGTGTTGAGGCCGTTCCCAATTCCTGCATTGCACAAACTGGGCTTCCCAGCACTCTCTTTCTTTTATAATTGAAGTAAATATTTGTGTTTAAGTATTTCTTTCTGGTATTTTGCATTTACTCATCCAGATCTTAAGGTCGTGGTTGTTTTGGGGTTTTTTTTAACAGATTTTGAGATCTGTGAGTTAGTCTAAAAATATGCAGAAGTCTGAGCAATTCTGAGGCTCTTGCTGAAGGGGTATACCACAGATGATGCACTTGCAGCCAGGTGCTGGAGTGAATAGCTCATTACATGCAGGAAGACAGAGGAAGAGGAAGGAGAACTGAATACAAGTCTTTATTCTGTTTCTGTTTAGGTTGTTCATGCTGCTTTCTTCTCTGAATTTATTGGGCTGTGATGGCTCACGTCTCCAAAGACAGTTTGGCCCCATGCCTGCATCCTTTGGAGCATCAGCCTCACCTCATCACTAGATCAATTTGCCCACAAACCTGTGAAATTTACAGAACTGCTCCCCCAAAGCCCATGGTTCCCAGTGCTGGGTTGTTGTCTGCTGACTTTCCCATGGTGTCTGTCACCTCAGGAGAGCACAGCCAGGTCTGCAGAGAGCCAAGGCAGAGATATTAACTGTGACTGCCAGTGCTCATGAGAATAGAGTCCATTGTTCCCAACAGAAGAAAAATCCCTTCACCCAAGTGTCCTGGCCCCCTGTTTGAATAGTAACATTAGATGGACAAAGAGAGACACAAATTGCCCAGCAGGTTTGTTGTCAAAAGAAGAATGGTCTGAAAGCACTCTCAGGGATGAAAGCTGGCACTGAGACAGGAGGAGCACTGTCGTGCCTTGTGGGAGAAACCAGGCTGGGAGGAAGAGGAAATTCTGCTTTCTTTTCACTGTCGCTTTGGTAGATTGTCCGTGTCCTAAGGCACAGCAGAACAGAGGCTTAGTTGAAGGGCTGACATTTGGGATACAAAGGGAAATTAATCTATTAATGTTTCTTAGGCACGGCTGTAGCTCAGCACTGCCTCTGCTGTTGTCAGTATTCTCTTCATGTGGGGAGAATGGGCTTGGCCGGGCTCACACCAAAGCCCTGGTTCATGGTGTGGTGCACAGGTGCCTGTGGAGCTGGCTGGGTTCCAGACAAACTGCTCTCAAAAGCAGAGTACATCCAGTGTGTGTGAGGACTCTGAGGGACCCCTCTTCTCACCCTGCTGCCCTGCTGGCTTTGTGCTCCCTGCAGGTTTCTCTGCCATCATTTCCCTAACAGCATCATTAGCTCACTCCTCAGAGCCCTCTGTCCTCTGCAGGATCAGCCTGCCCTCAAACAGCCGTGTGCTCACATTGCCTGGGACACAGCTCTGCAGCTGGGACGTGCCCTCCTGGCCTTCTGCAAGTCCTTGTGCTGCTTGCAGGACAGTGTGTAGTGCTGCTGCTGAGCACTTCAGCTTGTGGCTAATGTGGTGTGGTGTAATCTGTTTGGGAGTCCTTTATTTTAATTATATTATTGTGGTGTATATATATATATATATATATATATATATATAAAATTTATATATATAATTTATATTGATATATAAGTATATAATAATATATTACTTAATATATATAATTAATAGAATATCATATATAATGTAGGTTATATATAATATAATAATTATATAAACAATTAATATAATTAATTCATCAAATATATTGATATATCGATATATTAATATATAATATAATTAATATACTTATATATAGTATTAATAATAGTATATACTAATATTTCATTATATATATAAAAATATATATAATTTAATTATTTAATTATACTTTATTAAGTACACCTGTGGGCTGCACAAGGAACAAGGCAGGCTTGCCTGGGTCCTGAGCTGGGGAAACCCTGCATTTTTATCATCCTGCTGGCATCACACAAAGATCTCTGTGTGATTCAGGAAGCACAGAGTGCAAAATCTCATGCTGGAGACAGCATTTTAATGTTGGACAGGATTTAACTATCTCTGTGCATTGGTTTGTCAAGTAGGGATGATGTGAAAGGTTGGAAACTCATGGAGTAGCTCAGGAAAGCTGGTTTCTAAACCAAATTTTTGGGCTCTGAGTACACCTGGATGAGGTCTTTGTGCCCCAAGAATGTCAGGGATCTACATGATACTTTCTTCCTGGCATTCCTCCTGAAAGCAGGTGATCCCTGAAGCCTTGGATAGATGCTCAGACATTCTCTGGCAGCAGCAGCACCCACCAGCTCTCCTTTTGTATGAGACAAAGCACTTTGCAAGGTAAGAGGGTCATGGGGCATTGGGAGGAGATGGGAAAAGCCAGCCTGATAATTAGGATATATGGGATGGTCTTGGAGAGATCTGCTGATCCCACAGGCAAGCAGGACACTGCTGAGCAGTTTCTGGAGCTGTTTTCTTTTTAAAAATGTGTCTTGAAGTTCCTAGCTAATCTCAGGGACTTCTCTTTTGTAAATTTTAATTAAAAAAGAATAAGTAGGTAAGTGACTTGGGTCTCTGACATGATCCCTTATTAAATTCACTCTCAGACTTGCCATGATTCAATCAGAAATATTTAATGAGCCTGTACCTGGTGGGAGCCCATTCCCTTAAGGTTGGGTCAATGTTTGAGGCTGGCACAGGCACTGGGGAGGTGGGGTCCCTGCAAAGCCAGCACTAATCCTGTCTGGCATCACAGGAGCTCAGAGGATGCTGTCTGTGCCAGCTTGTCATGAGTGTCTGGGCTGCTCTTGCTAATGGAGCTCTGAATTTCACACTGGAGGATTCCTGGGTGAGCTTTGCTGGTCCTGGGCCTGCTGACTCCAGGAGAGAGCCTGTTTCTCCTTTAAAAATGGGATTTAAGTAAGTGCCACGATTTTCACCCCCTGTAGCCTTACATTCCCTCAGCAAGCCAAACCATGGCTGTTTGTGGTGAGTAAATGTTGGATGGCAGCTGTCCTGTAAAGGCTGCAGCAGGGAACCTGGGGGTTGACCCCACTGTGCCTTTCTCCCTGCAAACCAAAAGCCAAGGCTAGCCTGCAAGAGCTCTGCTTGGTGCTCCCTGTAAAGCCAGCTGGCTTCTTCAGCTTCAAATCCCCCTGCAATCTCGCCCTGCAGTAGGAGTAAATTAATTTGATTCATACCTGAGACATCTTACACAAACATTCAGGCCAACCTCTCCATTGATATGAGGATTTTTTTTTTCCCCTTGAAAATCTGTCACTTCTGTCTTACTGGGAAATCCACATGGCCACTAGCAGCCTTGGTGTGCTAGTCAGGAACACCCAGGAGCTTTTGTGGGGTTCTGTGTAGCCAAAGCAAGAAATGTGGAGGTACTTCAATGAGAAACTTGCTAAGGAAAATGGTTTGTAGCAGGAAATTTCCCTCCAGAAGAATATGGAATTCTGCTGGGGACACTTCAGGCCCATGGTGGGCTGGCTGCAGTGTGCACAGGTGAGGATTGCACTGGAATGACCAACAAAGCAGCAGCTTTATCAGCTGGAGCTGATACAGGGGTGTTCCAAAGCAGCTGTAGGCAATGGGGCACTGATGCTGGGCAAGGACAAAAGCAGCTGCTGCTGCTGTCCATTCAGTGCACAAAACCAGCCCCCAAATCGAGCTGTTTGGGGATTCCTGGGCTCAGAGGCTGACAGGACACCAAGGAGCTCACTGGCATGTTTGTGTCAAGGAGTCAGCTCAGACCTGGCCCAGGAATTTGTGCTGTAGCTACACTGCCTGCCCAAGCTGTCTGTGGGAGTGGAGCCACCAAGAGATATTTCACAGATGTGCCTGCTTTGGTGTCTGTTCTGTAAAGGCCTCCACTGTTTCCTTTAATAACTCTTGTCTCTCCTTCCCAGCTAAAGCCCATCCCGGTTTTCCCTCAGACTGCAGCAGGCACTAAGCCTGCACACAGTTGCTATCTAGTGGCCAGAGGAAGGTAATGGAAGATTTTCCCTGCTGGTTCTGGGCAAGAGGACTGCTACAGAGAGACAGACATACAGGCAGGAATCTGTTACATGTCTTCATGTATATTGTTAGGATTACTGCTGTTTTTCAGTGGGTTAAATCTCTGAAAATTGTTTTTCTTGATGGTGCAATCAGTACTATTTAAGCTACAGTTCACTGCAGTTGAAGTGTACAGTTCACTGCATAGCTAAGGATTTGTAGTAACTAATGGTATTGGGGATTTGATGTACTTGAAATCTATTGGGAAGTAGAGCAGGGACAAGCCCCATTACTGAGAAAACCACTGGTACCATAATATACTCAACATTTTATTATAAAACCCTCTAAAGAGCCACTTTATAGGTCACAGTTACAACAAAGGAAATGCCTTGAGTTAGGAAAACAATGGGGACACAGAGACATTGTTTAACATTTCTTGTTTGGGGAAAATGTACTTGCCCATGTTTACCACTCCCTCACAAAGACATCCCAACAGGAGCACTGAGCTGACTGGGCTGTGAGGGGGAAAGCAGAGCTGCTCCTGCCCATGGCTGTCTCAGTGAAATGTCTGGACAACTCCTGGAGGATGGCACAGGGTGTACACTGAGGGAGGATGGCAGCAGGGTCTACACTGAGGGCACGGTGTACACGGATATTCAGGTACAGAGAGGGGCTCTTGCCAGCTCTTCATGGGCCAAAAAAAACCTTCATGGAGTCTGTGGCCTTTTGGTGCTCTGGAGAAGGAAATCCCCAGGATCCTGAACCAGAATCAGCCGTTTATTTGCATGATTTTTTCCTATGTGCAAAACCTTGCACAGGGCCAACCTGCCAGCTGAGGCTCCTGAGGCCTGGCATTGGCAACTCCTCCATCTGCACCACAGTGGAAACTAAAGAGTAAAAAAAAAAAAAATGGGAGCACAGTCACCTTTCCTGCTTCCAGGATAGCCTGACCAAGTGTTTTGTTGCACCCTGGCTCTGTGGTGGGGGCAAGTAAGCCCAGAACCTGTCAGGACATTCTCACTCACCCCAATGACAGCACCAGCTCTGAGTATCACAGCCCTGGGCTCCCGCTGGCTGTTTGGCCTTTGTGTGAAGACAGGACAGCCCTTTAGAGGTGCTCTCAAGCCTTCAAATATTTTCCAGGGTGAGGAAGGTACAGCATTTTTCCTGTCTGCCTTTACCTTGGCTTTGGTGTAGCCACAGGGCCCCATGGATGATCTGCCCTGGGAACTGGTGCTGCTTTAACTTTGTAGGGTTAAAACAGCTCCAGCCCCATCCATCAACCCAGTTCCTGAGCCTGGGCTCTGAAGGGCCATCAGAGGAGACAGGAAGAGGAGTCTGCAGGCCATCACACGTGCCAGCAGGTTACAGGGAGGGGAGGAGTGCATAGATTTCTGCCAACCCACTGCCACCCTTCAAATTTCAATGTCTCTAAGTTTAGCTGTCCCAAATCTCCAACCTCTTTCATTAGAAAGCTTGGCTAGGGTAGAGAGGGGTGGGCTTTGTGGGCCATACTGCCAGGGCCCAAAGGCTGTAATAATGATCAGGAAATGAGGGTGACAGCACCAAGAGGTCCAGCAGAGCCCTGGCAGTGCAGCCTTACAGCAGTGGGGAGGGACACAGGGACAGTGGGATGGCTTCAGCTGCAGCTCTCTGCGGATCAGACACCACCACAGCTGGGGCAGCAGCATGGGCACTGCTTTACCTCCCCTCTCTTGGGAAAGGGGATCCCTGAAGGATGCACTGGGATCCAGCTTTCCCATGAAATAGCTGAGCAAGCCCTCAAATTTTTTTTTCTTTTCTTTTTTTTTTTCTTTTTTTTTTTTTTTTCTTTTTTTAAGAACAAACTCCTCAGGTGAAGTAAGATCTTCAAGAAAGCTAACTGAATCTGCCTGGCAGATCTTCTTTGCTCAGAGCTCTTGGTGCTGCCAGTCTGTAACACAGCTTACAGCATGAGAAGGTGAGCAGCTCAATATTCTAGCAAACCTGCAGCTGGTAGGAGATGCTGGAATGCACCAGGACACTGATTAAAAAATGCCCTGGACATGCTGCTGTGTGCTTCTCATTCATGTTTGAAGAATTGCTCACACTTGGGGATAGCCCTTGACTGAAGGCTGGATGAAATGCAGCTGAGTGATGACTGGCAGCAAGACAGGTTGACAACTTTATCAGGACAGGTACAAACTCACCAGGCTGAGGAACAGCAGAGGTTCCTTCTGAATCCACTACAGTCACTAATATAGAAACCTTAATTGATAAACCTTCAGAGTAGAAATACACAAAACACCCCCTATGTACAGTAACGTTCTTGTTTACATCAGCTGGGTTAGGACTTTGATGGAAGGATTGCCACTGGCTGTTATTGTTTTAGCTACATGGTTGGGATTTGTCTGGAAAGAGCAGGTTCACGTGGGATAACTCTGATCAGCAGCCGTGACTCCAGCGCTGCGTCGGAGCCGTGGGCGCCGCGTGGAGGAGGCACTTGGTGTGTGGTGGTGCTGAACACCCAACCTCCACTGACAGATGGTTGAATCCCCTGGGCCAAGCGTGGGCAATTTGAGTCTTTAGTCCATGTCTGAACGACGTGCTTCTAACTAGCTCCCTTTTTCTCCCATTCCTGCCAAGGAATAAAGGCAAATTAGTCAAAATGCAAAGCAGGCAACATAACGTGCATGGGATCAACTGTCTGGTCCCCAAGTGGTTTTGGCTGCAGGGTGGGTCAGGGATATTTTAAGTTACAAACAATGCATGTATTTATTCATTTAAATTGTAGGCAAGGCAAACACAGGTGGAAAGACTGGAGGAAAATCAGACTGATGTGTCTGAATTGTGTTGGTCAGGGGTGTTTCCCAGACATGGGACCCCCCCACAAACTCATCCCACCACAGCCAGTTTGCTCCACTGCCAGAAGGGAAAGGCAGAGGCTGTCCCAGATGGATTTTCCAGCTGTACCTCACCTTAGCTTTCTGTAGGACTGTTCCCTTCCCCGTGACCATAACAGATAAGGGCCGGTTTTTTAAAGCCGTGGCTGAGTTGACTGGTGAGTTCTCTGTGCTGTTTGCTGGACTGGCACTTTTTGCCTGAACCTACAATGAAAATCAGAGCAATGATCATGACTACAGACTACTGGGAGAGATTGCTGCCTTTTCCCACCATCTCCTAGTCACAGCATCATCCCATTTGCACTGAGGCCCATTTTTTCAGTGACATGCCAATTTCAAAAAAACACCAGGGGAGTTTGTGATGTGTTTGGGTTTTTAGGACTCCAGAATTAGAAATACAGAGCAAGGTGCAGGTGCTGGAGATCTCCATTTCATGCAAAACAAGTTCCCAAGAAGGAAATTAGATGCCCAAATCTCCTGCAAAAACCATCCCTTAGCTCAGCCAAGTGCAGAAGGAGCTGAGTCCAGACCTGCATGGCTCTGGAGGGTGTTGCTCAAGGCCCCACAGGAAAATACAACCACTCTCCTGAGCCCCATCCACCTTTCACTTCCCCATTACTGCTGTTACCTCATTAGATTATTATTACATAATGTATATTATATATAATAGTCAATACAGACATATTAGCTATACATTCATGCAAGATTGCATATTACACTGATGCTATTATTAATTATTACATTTTTAAGCAGGCTGAGACCGTGTGACTGCCTAGCTGCCAGAAAGCTGCTGTGCATCCCAGGGGTGCCCCACATACCCGTGGGGCTGTGTTTTCCAGGTGTGTGGTGTCCACTGCTGTGCCCAGTGTCACCGGGCCAGACTCTGCCTTCTTCAGGTTCTCCTTCACCTCCACCAGGCTCAGCTCCAGGTCCACCCTCTGGCTTTCCTTCCTTTTGCATTCTTCATCTATCTCCTTCAGCCTCTGCTCCAGGCTCTTGTCTGTAGGAAGAGGAATCTTGGTGCCTGCTGGGAACCTGGGCAGCTCCTGAGGGGAGCAGGGATCAGGGCATGTCCTGTACATTTTCCTTGGGTTTTATCCCAAGAGGGATGTGGCTCTTGCTCTAGTGCAGTCTGGGTTATGTGGTTTGGCTCAAAGCACCAGGTTCTCCCCATCTCTTCTGGTCCCAGGAGGGCCAGGTTCATTGCCCCCTCCTTCTCCAGAGCCCCAGCTTGTCTCAATTCCACACATCCCACCTTGCCCTGCCCTACCTGTGCTGCCACCAAGCATTTCCTTCAGCTCCCGCCTCTCCTTGCGCAGCTGGGTGAGCTGAGCTCGGATCTCATCCTTCTCCTTCTCCAGCCTCTCCTTCTCCTCCGTGAACCGCCTCACCTCTGCCTCTGTCCTGTTCTTGCCCAGCTTGGTTTCCACTGCTCCTGCTGGAAACAGCCCGCCAACAACAACCTCAGTCAGGGGGAAAAAAGCAGGAGGGAGAAAACCCTTTCAGGTGCTTGGAAAGAAGACAAGGGAAGGTCTGAGAAGTCACCAACCACAGCACACAGACTGCTGGAGAGCAGAGGCAAGTCAAATCACAGGGCACCACCTCTCTTTAAGCACCCTCGGGCCCCCTGAGCAGCACACCCACTGGCAGTGGCATCCTGGGCCCCCTGAGCAGCACACCCACCTGGCAGTGGCATCTGGGGCCCCCTGAGCAGCACACCCACCTGGCAGTGGCATCTGGGGCCCCCTGAGCAGCACACCCACTGGCAGTGGCATCTGGGGCCCCCTGAGCAGCACACCCACTGGCAGTGGCATCTGGGGCCCCCTGAGCAGCACACCCACCTGGCAGTGGCATCTTGGGCCGGTGTGCAGGCACCAGCTGGGGACTGCCTGCTGGAACTGGGCCCGCTGGCACCTCAGGGGCCACACTGCTCTGCTGCTGGCTCTGCATTTTGACAGCAGGCACCCGTGGCACAGCCTCCTCGGCCTCTGGCTTCTCTGGGTGTTTCTGGAAAGAAGTGAAGTGGGATGATGAGGTGTAGGGAAGTGGCTCAGTCATTAAGCCTGGTCTGGTATCAGAGTTTGGACAGTACCTGCTCCGAGGTCTCTGCTGCCTTAGCACAGGGCTCAGCTTCCTTAGCCATGGGGGCTGTCTCAGCTGTGCTCTCTGGGGCAGCCTTGGCAGCCCTTTCTAGGGATGGTGACCCGAGGGGGGAAGACTGGCATGACATCTTGCCAGCACAGTGCAGTAAGGACTTCACTGGGGTCAGATCCAGATACACTCTGTCTTGATCCCCCTCCAGTTTGCTCTCACTCTTGGGTGCTTCTTCCTGCAAAAGAGACTATCTGCTGCAACTAGAAGTACAAGAAACATCTCGCTGCAGAGCAGCACTATCTCAGGCAATCTGGAGTATTTTCCAAAAATCTTAGAGGAACTAAAATGCCAGTCTCTGAGTCATTCCACAGAGGCCTTTTTGAAGTACTGAAGGAAAGGCCCCTCCTGTTTTCCTTCAATAGGTCTCTCTGATAGCAGCAACAGCCCATGCAAGGATATCACACTGTTGTACATCCAGCAACCCATGCCACATTCTTTGCCTTTCCTGAGGTGACAGTCCCATTCCCAGCATGACCCATTGTTCTTATCCTTTCACACAGGACTTGTTCTTACAGACATAAAAAGGAATTTTGAAAGGCTAGGATCCAAAAAGCACACTATCACCAAATAATCCATGCTGTTTGCTGATGAAAACCGTGGAATTTTATCCCAGCTGCTTGAGGATCCCTACAGCCCCTTTCTGGAAACCTCTCTCCCATTCCTTAGCAACTCCTCTCCACACTTGTTTCTGCTCCATTGCAAAGGCCAGGCTCTCCCCAGGGGCTGGGAATCCCCCCCTTGCACTGCTGGAGACTCCCCATGGGCAGATGTTTGCTGTGGTGCCCCCAGAGCTCCCTGCAGCTCTCTTACCACAGGCAGGTCTGGCAGATCCACGTCGTCGTAGAGCTCCTCCTGCTGCACCCTGCCCTTGGGCAGGTTGTCAATGTAGGCATTGGGCTCAGAGTATTTCCTCTGCATTAGCCTGTGAACAGGACATCCCATCAGGGGACTGGATTTGCTGCATGGCTGTGCAGTGCTGCATTTTGAGACACCTGAGAACACCAGTGCTGAGGTGTGGGCGAGGCCAGGCAGCCAGATGCAGGAGAGGAGAAGGCAGAGCCATACAGAGCAGTGGGGTCACTGCTGCTGCTGCCTGGTAAGCAGCACCCACCAGAATGGGGCTGTACTTCCCCTGGGCTCTCTCCTTTCTCAGCCACAGCAGCCCTGTCACAGACACATTTTGTGAAAAAGCCTTTCCTTAGGATTTTTTCTACTGAGAAGCTGAGAGGCTTCAGGAACAAAATGTAACCAATGGTTATCTGCTGCTGTGGAATGCAACAGGTGCATCTGGGATTGGGCTCATGTGGTTGTTTCTAATTAATGGCCAATCACAGTCCAGCTGGCTCGGACTGCCTGGGTCAGTCACAAGCCTTTGTTACTCATTCTTTTTCTATTCTTAGCTAGCCTTCTGATGAAATCCTTTCTTCTATTTTTTAGTATAGTTTTAATATAATATATATCATAAAATAATAAATCAAGCCTTCTGAAACATGGAGTCAGATCCTCATCTCTTCCCTCATCGTAAGACCCCAGTGAACACTGTCACACAGCACAGTCACCCTGGCCCAGTGATGGACTGGGTGGCTGAGAGCCCAACCTGCTTTTGCAGCAGCCACTCAGGGAGGTGCCCCATGGCAAGCTGCAGCTCAGGAAGTGCTCTCCTGTCCCAAAAGAAAGTGGCTGAGCTGCAGCTGTGAATTCACCACCTATTTCCATGGCAGCCACCCTCCCACAAGTGGAGAGCCCCCTGCTCTGGCTTGCTTTCCCTCTACCAGCCCCAACCCATTACCAGTGACATACAAGAAGGAATTCTTGGCAGCGCTCACAATGCAGGAAACCCTGTCAGCATCCACGTAATCATAGGTGAATTCCTCTGGGTCTGTTTTCGAGCCTGACTCCGACAAGAGGAGGCCCAGCCAGTGGCCCATCTCCTCTGAGGACTTTGCCTGCAGGGTGATCAGACAGACAGGACAGGCTGCAGCAGTGGTTTCTCTGCACTCACAGGGCTGATGCTGGCTTAGATTGGGTAGGGAAGCATGCTGGCAATCCCCTGGGTATTTATAATAAAACTTAAAAGTAGGCTCTTAAAGGCTGCCTTAAAAGTACAGCTCTATGCATGGACTGATTCAAAATTTTGGCAGCTACATAAATGCAGCTCTTTGCTCTGCTCCTTCCTAAAATTTCTAGTCAGTCTGCATTTTCCTTTCAGTGGTGATCAACTCAGCTGTCTACAAGAGTAAGAGAAGTCTCTGGGGCTGGAGATGCTGGCAGGGAGCAGCTTTGGGTGAGGAAAGCCTGCGGGTTTTATTTTGCACCAGCAGAGTGCAGCAATGGGATTGCCAAAACAGAGGCAAGGAGACCCGAGCCTGCAAGGTCTCAGAGCACAAACCCCTTCCACGGTTCTTTGCAGAGGAGAAGGGAAGAGTTTAGAACATCAGAGTCCATTGCTTTAACATGGTCAGGACCCAATTCCCAGCTGCAGTGAGCAGTCTGAAATTTTGCAACATGAAGAGTTAAATTCTGTGCCATGAAGTCAGCTCTAGCAAACAGCCACATGCACCTCCCAGTGCAGGGGACTGCACATAAAGAGAGATGTTGGCTGATGCAGCCACTTTTTGCACTGATTTGAGGAGTCAGAGCAGTAACCACAAAGTAAAATTCAGGGCAAGTGAATATATATATACACTTTCCAAACTGGAAAGTATATTTTGAGCTTTCAGTCTGTTTTATTTAGCAGAGACTTCAGTCCCTGGGAAGCCTGCCAGCCAGCCAGTCCGTAGATTGAGTCTGACATTGAGTCTGACATCCCAACAAAATACAGATTCTTCCATTCACAAAATGTAAATTTTCCCAGCACCTCTTCTTCACATCTGTAATTGGGCAAAATTTTTTAGATACAGACAGACCCTGAATCTGAAACTAAACAAAAACATCTTCCAATTTCATGGTATGCCCTCAAAGTCAGTTGTTTAGCTATAAATATTCCACCCACTGGAAAAATACAGGAAATTGCTCACATTGTCCACCTCCTACTATAACCATGCTGTCGTCAGAGAGAAGTAAGATTAGAGATAAACAGTCCTGGATGCAGACAAAGGAAAGTAACAGATGGAGATGAATTCACTTGCACTTTCAGGGCAGATCTGTGACAGGTTTACTTGGGATGTGTGCCCCATGGCTTTGGGGCTCTGCTGTCAAAACATGAAATTTTCTGTTCCTCTTAACCACAGCCTTAAATCCCTAAAGTGGCACTGTTCTCATCTAACATTAACCATCTGCAATGCACTCCACAGAACTTAATTATCCAAGGTTATCCTGCAGTGGGGGAGAGATGGGAATCTCCAGAGAACCCCAAGTCACCCCTAAGGTGAGTGCCTAAGATGAAGGCTGAGAGGTGCCAGCATCACACACAGCCTGGATTACCAGTGAGGTGGCACACAATTCTGGGTGACCACAGGCAGATCAACCTCAGTCCTGCTCTTCAGGTTCTGTTTTGTTGGACTGATGTTTCTCTGGAGGAACTCATTGGAATTTAGACCTCCTAAGGTACCCAAGCTGGTGATTTTGAGCAGAGCTTTCTCAGAGATAGACACCCTACCTCCAAAACAACCCGTTCCTCCCCGTTGTGCAGGATGCGGAAGGAGTAAAGATGGTCAGGGCTCGGCTCTGGGATGATCTCACAGCCTGCCAAACTCAGGGGCTGCTGAGCCAGCTTGCTTCTGTTCCTGTCCTGGTAGAAATGGAGGTGCCCATCTTTTATCTGACACCACCGTGACTTCCACTGGCTGTTCACCAGCACATTCAGGTAACCTGCAAGCAATCACAGCTCATTACACATATTTTCCATTTAATCCAGATTAATTTGTCGGACAGCCTGGGGATGTCTAAGGGGTAAGTTATGAGATCACCACACAACACAAAGTCACAAGCACGAATAAAGAGCAAAAGCACAAAGACAAGCTATCCTATCCACACAAAACAGGGTGAAAAGGGTAAAAATCTTGAAAATGATACCCTTGAAATTCAGGATAGCTTTGGAGCAGCAAGGTGGCTGCAGCTGGTTGGACAAAGTTGGTCCCAGGTGGTAAACACAAGCTGACCCTCCCAACTCTCCCTGCAGGCTCCCACACCCTGGGCAGCACAAATTCCCTGTGTGTGCGTGTCTGGTATTACCCACCCTTCCTCTTGGGTCACCCTGAGAGCCACAGGCACCACAATCTGCATGGATTTACTGGCAGGACCACCTGGCACAGGCCCATTTGAGGAGGACGATGCCTGGTGCTCATCCTGCCCTGAGGCAAATCCCTGCAGAGGGACTCATGCTGCCACTCACTTGAAGTCTCCAGGGATCTCTCTGGGCTCTCCAGGGAGCTGGACTTCTTCCTCCCAAGGTTCATCAGGTTGCTCAGTTTCAGGCCAGTTGTGCCCTTCTTCTTAACTACCAGAAATGAAAAAGACACATGTGTGGCTTTCCCAGCTCCCAGCCTGCTGTCCCACCTCACACACATCCCTTTGC
Source organism: Agelaius phoeniceus (assembly GCF_051311805.1). Taxonomy (NCBI): domain Eukaryota; kingdom Metazoa; phylum Chordata; class Aves; order Passeriformes; family Icteridae; genus Agelaius; species Agelaius phoeniceus. The sequence continues at coordinate 8,211,803 of NC_135273.1, read as the reverse complement.
AGAGAGCAAACCTGTGACTCAGGGACAGGCTGGACA